>NW_028123595.1:2500-480033 GCF_965194805.1 Balaenoptera borealis
CCCTAAACCGAGCCCTAACCCTAACACTAACCCTAACCCTAACCCTAACCCATACCCTACGCCGTACCCGAACCCCTCCCCGAACCCGTACCCTAAGCCGTACCCTAAGCCTAACCCTAAGCCTAACCCTAACCCTAGGCTACCCTTGACTGCTTCTGCCTCCAATAGATTTCCTAAGCACTAGTGTTTTAAGGAACAGCTTAAAAAGAGAATCCTAATGTGATTTCTTTATAATGGGTGTGTTCCTTATCTTATCCTAGTGTCCAAACTCTTCTCCATGGCTGGACCCCCAAATAATATTCCTTTACGTGCTAACGGGTATCTAGAGAGTGGGATAGGTTTAATAACTACCCTAACCCTAACGCGTACCCTAAACCTAACCCCTACCCTAACCCTAACGCGTACCCTATCCCTAACCCCTACCCTAACCCTAACACGTACCCTAATCCTAACCCGTACCCTAAACCGAGCCCTAACCCTAACACTAACCCTAACCCTAACCCTAACCCATACCCTACGCCGTACCCGCACCCCTCCCCGAACCCGTACCCTAAGCCGTACCCTAACCCTAAACCTAAGCCTAACCCTAACCCTAGGCTACCCTTGACTGCTTCTGCCTCCAATAGATTTCCTAAGCACTAGTGTTTTAAGGAACAACTTAAAAACAGAATCCTAATGTGATTTCTTTATAATGGGTGTGTTCCTTATCTTATCCTAGTGTCTAAACTCTTCTCCATGGCTGGACCCCCAAATAATATTCCTTTACGTGCTAAGGGGTATCTAGAGAGTGGGATAGGTTTAATAACTACCCTAACCCTAACGCGTACCCTAACCCTAACCCCTACCCTAACCCTAACACGTACCCTAATCCTAACCCGTACCCTAAACCGAGCCCTAACCCTAACACTAACACTAACCCTAACCCTAACCCATACCCTACGCCGTACTCGAACCCCTCCCCGAACCCGTACCCTAAGCCGTACCCTAAGCCTAACCCTAAGCCTAACCCTAACCCTAGGCTACCCTTGACTGCTTCTGCCTCCAATAGATTTCCTAAGCACTAGTGTTTTAAAGAACAGCTTAAAAAGAGAATCCTAATGTGATTTCTTTATAATGGGTGTGTTCCTTATCTTATCCTAGTGTCTAAACTCTTCTCCATGGCTGGACCCCCAAATAATATTCCTTTACGTGCTAAGGGGTATCTAGAGAGTGGGATAGGTTTAATAACTACTCTGACCCTAACGTGTACCCTAACCCTAACCCCTACCCTAACCCTAACACGTACCCTATTCCTAACCCGTACCCTAAACCGAGCCCTAACCCTAACACTAACCCTAACCCTAACCCTAACCCATACCCTACGCCATACCCGCACCCCTCCCCGAACCCGTACCCTAATCCGTACCCTAACCCTAACCCTGAGCCTAACCCTAACCCTAGGCTACCCTTGACTGCTTCTGCCTCCAATAGATTTCCTAAGCACTAGTGTTTTAAGGAACAGCTTAAAAAGAGAATCCTAATGTGATTTCTTTATAATGGGTGTGTTCCTTATCTTATCCTAGTGTCCAAACTCTTCTCCATGGCTGGACCCCCAAATAATATTCCTTTACGTGCTAACGGGTATCTAGAGAGTGGGATAGGTTTAATAACTACCCTAACCCTAACGCGTACCCTAACCCTAACCCCTACCCTAACCCTAACACGTACCCTAATCCTAACCCGTACCCTAAACCGAGCCCTAACCCTAACACTAACCCTAACCCTAACCCTAACCCATACCCTACGCCGTACCCGCACCCCTCCCCGAACCCGTACCCTAAGCCGTACCCTAAGCCTAACCCTAAGCCTAACCCTAACCCTAGGCTACCCTTGACTGCTTCTGCCTCCAATAGATTTCCTAAGCACTAGTGTTTTAAGGAACAGCTTAAAAAGAGAATCCTAATGTGATTTCTTTATAATGGGTGTGTTCCTTATCTTATCCTAGTGTCTAAACTCTTCTCCATGGCTGGACCCCCAAATAATATTCCTTTACGTGCTAAGGGGTATCTTGAGAGTGGGATAGGTTTAATAACTACCCTAACCCTAACGCGTACCCTTACCCTAATCCATACCCTAACCCTAACACGTACCCTAATCCTAAGCCGTACCCTAAACCGAGCCCTAACCCTAACACTAACCCTAACCCTAACCCCAACCCATACCCTACGCCGTACCCGCACCCCTCCCCGAACCCGTACCCTAAGCCGTACCCTATGCCTAACCCTAAGCCTAACCCTAACCCTAGGCTACCCTTGACTGCTTCTGCCTCCAATAGATTTCCTAACCACTAGTGTTTTAAGGAACAGCTTAAAAAGAGAATCCTAATGTGATTTCTTTATAATGGGTGTGTTCCTTATCTTATCCTAGTGTCTAAACTCTTCTCCATGGCTGGACCCCCAAATAATATTCCTTTACGTGCTAAGGGGTATCTAGAGAGTGGGATAGGTTTAATAACTACCCTAACCCTAATGCGTACCCTAACCCTAACCCCTACCCTAACCCTAACACGTACCCTATTCCCAACCCGTACCCTAAACCGAGCCCTAACCCTAACACTAACCCTAACCCTAACCCTAACCCATACCCTACGCCGTACCCGCACCCCTCCCCGAACCCGTACCCTAAGCGGTACCCTGACCCTAACCCTAAGCCTAACCCTAACCCTAGGCTACCCTTGACTGCTTCTGCCTCCAATAGATTTCCTAAGCACTAGTGTTTTAAGGAACAGCTTAAAAAGAGAGTCCTAATGTGATTTCTTTATAATGGGTGTGTTCCTTATCTTATCCCAGTGTGTAAACTCTTCTCCATGGCTGGACTCCCAAATAATACTCCTTTACGTGCTAAGGGATATCTAGAGAGTGGGATAGGTTTAATAACTACCCTAACCCTAATGCGTACCCTAACCCTAACCCCTACCCTAACCCTAACACGTACCCTAATCCTAACCCGTACCCTAAACCGAGCCCTAACCCTAACACTAACCCTAACCCTAACCCTAACCCATACCCTACGCCGTACCCGCACCCCTCCCCGAACCCGTACCCTAAGCCGTACCCTAAGCCTAACCCTAAGCCTAACCCTAACCCTAGGCTACCCTTGACTGCTTCTGCCTCCAATAGATTTCCTAAGCACTAGTGTTTTAAGGAACAGCTTAAAAAGAGAATCCTAATGTGATTTCTTAATACTGGGTGTCTTCCTTATCTTATCCTAGTGTCTAAACTCTTCTCCATGGCTGGACCCCCAAATAATATTCCTTTATGTGCTAAGGGGTATCTAGAGAGTGGGATAGGTTTAATAACTACCCTAACCCTAAAGTGTACCCTAACCCTAACCCCTACCCTAACCCTAACACGTACCCTAATCCTAAGCCGTACCCTAAACCGAGCCCTAACCCTAACCCTAACCCTAACCCTAACCCATACCCTACGCCGTACCCGAACCCCTACCCCAAACCCGTACCCTAAGCCGTCCCCTAAGCCTAACCCTAAGCCTAACCCTAACCCTAGGCTACCCTTGACTGCTTCTGCCTCCAATACACTTCCTAAGCACTAGTGTTTTAAGGAACAGCTTAAAAAGTGAATCCTAATGTGATTTCTTAATAATGGGTGTGTTCCTTATCTTATCCTAGTGTCTAAACTCTTCTCCATGCCTGGACCCCCAAATAATATTCCTTTACGTGCTAAGGGGTATCTAGAGACTGAGATAGGTTTAATAACTACGCTAACCCTAACGCGTACCCTAACCCTAACCCCTACCCGAACCCTAACACGTACCCTAATCCTAACCCGTACCCTAAACCGAGCCCTTACCCTAATACTAACCCTAACCCTAACCCTAACCCATACACTACGCCGTACCCGAACCCCTCCCTGAACCCGTACCCTAAGCCGTACCCTAACCCTAACCCTAAGCCTAACCCTAACCCTAGGCTACCCTTGACTGCTTCTGCCTCCAATAGATTTCCTAAGCACTAGTGTTTTAAGGAACAGCTTAAAAAGAGAATCCTAATGTGATTTCTTTATAATGGGTGTGTTCCTTATCTTATCCTAGTGTCTAAATTCTTCTCCATGGCTGGACCCCCAAATAATATTCCTTTACGTGCTAAGGGGTATGTAGAGAGTGGAGTAGTTTTAATGACTACCCTAACCCTAACGCGTACCCTAACCCTAACCCCTACCCTAACCCTAACACGTACCCTAATCCTAAACCGTACCCTAAACCGAGCCCTAACCGTAACACTAACCCTAACCTTAACCCTAACCCATACCCTACGCCGTACCCGAACCCCTCCCTGAACCCGTACCCTAAGCCGTACACTAAGCCTAACCCTAAGCCTAACCCTAACCCTAGGCTACCCTTGACTGCTTCTGCCTCCAATAGATTTCCTAAGCACTAGTGTTTTAAGGAACAGCTTAAAAAGAGAATCCTAATGTGATTTCTTTATAATGGGTGTGTTCCTTATCTTATCCTAGTGTCTAAACTCTTCTCCATGGCTGGACCACCAAATAATATTCCTTTACGTGCTAACGGGTATCTAGAGAGTGGGATAGGTTTAATAACTACCCTAACACTAACGCGTACCCTAACCCTAACCCCTACCATAACCCTGACACGTACCCTAATCCTAACCCGTACCCTAAACCGAGCCCTAACCCTAATACTAACCCTAACCCTAACCCTAACCCATACCCTACGCCGTACCCGAACCCCTCCCCGAACCCGTACCCTAAGCCGTACCCTAAGCCTAACTCTAAGCCTAACCCTAACCCTAGGCTACCCTTGACTGCTTCTGCCTCCAATAGATTTCCTAAGCACTAGTGTTTTAAGGAACAGCTTAAAAAGAGAATCCTAATGTGATTTCTTTATAATGGGTGTGTTCCTTATCTTATCCTAGTGTCTAAACTCTTCTCCATGGCTGGACCCCCAAATAATATTCCTTTACGTGCTAAGGGGTATCTAGAGAGTGGGATAGGTTTAATATCTACCCTAACCCTAACGCGTACCCTAACCCTAACCCCTACCCTAACCCTAACACGTACCCTAATCCTAACCCGTACCCTAAACCGAGACCTAACCCTAACACTAACCCTAACCCTAACCCTAACCCATACCCTACGCCGTACCCGCACCCCTCCCCGAACCCGTACCATAAGCCATACCCTAACCGTAACCCTAAGCCTAACCCTAACCCTAGGCTACCCTTGACTGCTTCTGCCTCCAATAGATTTCCTAAGCACTAGTGTTTTAAACAACAGCTTAAAAAGAGAATCCTAATGTGATTTCTTTATAATGGGTGTGTTCCATATCTTATCCTAGTGTCTAAACTCTTCTCCATGGCTGGACCCCCAAATAATATTCCTTTACGTGCTAAGGGGTATCTAGAGAGTGGGATAGGTTTAATAACTACCCTAACCCTAACGCGTACCCTAAACCTAACCCCTACCCTAACCCTAACGCGTACCCTATCCCTAACCCCTACCCTAACCCTAACACGTACCCTAATCCTAACCCGTACCCTAAACCGAGCCCTAACCCTAACACTAACCCTAACCCTAACCCTAACCCATACCCTATGCCGTACCCGCACCCCTCCCTGAACCCGTACCCTAAGCCGTACCCTAAGCCTAACCCTAAGTCTAACCCTAACCCTAGGCTACCCTTGACTGCTTCTGCCTCCAATAGATTTCCTAAGCACTAGTGTTTTAAGGAACAGCTTAAAAAGAGAATCCTAATGTGATTTCTTTATAATGGGTGTGTTCCTTATCTTATCCCAGTGTCTAAACTCTTCTCCATGGCTGGACCCCCAAATAATATTCCTTTACGTGCTAAGGGATATCTAGAGAGTGGGATAGGTTTAATAACTACCCTAACCCTAACGCGTACCCTAACCCTAACCCCTACCCTAACCCTAACACGTACCCTATTCCTAACCCGTACCCTAAACCGAGCCCTAACCCTAACACTAACCCTAACCCTAACCCTAACCCATACCCTACGCCGTACTCGAACCCCTCCCCGAACCCGTACCCTAAGCCGTACCCTAAGCCTAACCCTAAGCCTAACCCTAACCCTAGGCTACCCTTGACTGCTTCTGCCTCCAATAGATTTCCTAAGCACTAGTGTTTTAAACAACAGCTTAAAAAGAGAATCCTAATGTGATTTCTTTATAATGGGTGTGTTCCATATCTTATCCTAGTGTCTAAACTCTTCTCCATGGCTGGACCCCCAAATAATATTCCTTTACGTGCTAAGGGGTATCTAGAGAGTGGGATAGGTTTAATAACTACCCTAACCCTAACGCGTACCCTAAACCTAACCCCTACCCTAACCCTAACGCGTACCCTATCCCTAACCCCTACCCTAACCCTAACACGTACCCTAATCCTAACCCGTACCCTAAACCGAGCCCTAACCCTAACACTAACCCTAACCCTAACCCTAACCCATACCCTATGCCGTACCCGCACCCCTCCCTGAACCCGTACCCTAAGCCGTACCCTAAGCCTAACCCTAAGTCTAACCCTAACCCTAGGCTACCCTTGACTGCTTCTGCCTCCAATAGATTTCCTAAGCACTAGTGTTTTAAGGAACAGCTTAAAAAGAGAATCCTAATGTGATTTCTTTATAATGGGTGTGTTCCTTATCTTATCCCAGTGTCTAAACTCTTCTCCATGGCTGGACCCCCAAATAATATTCCTTTACGTGCTAAGGGATATCTAGAGAGTGGGATAGGTTTAATAACTACCCTAACCCTAACGCGTACCCTAACCCTAACCCCTACCCTAACCCTAACACGTACCCTATTCCTAACCCGTACCCTAAACCGAGCCCTAACCCTAACACTAACCCTAACCCTAACCCTAACCCATACCCTACGCCGTACTCGAACCCCTCCCCGAACCCGTACCCTAAGCCGTACCCTAAGCCTAACCCTAAGCCTAACCCTAACCCTAGGCTACCCTTGACTGCTTCTGCCTCCAATAGATTTCCTAAGCACTAGTGTTTTAAACAACAGCTTAAAAAGAGAATCCTAATGTGATTTCTTTATAATGGGTGTGTTCCATATCTTATCCTAGTGTCTAAACTCTTCTCCATGGCTGGACCCCCAAATAATATTCCTTTACGTGCTAAGGGGTATCTAGAGAGTGGGATAGGTTTAATAACTACCCTAACCCTAACGCGTACCCTAAACCTAACCCCTACCCTAACCCTAACGCGTACCCTATCCCTAACCCCTACCCTAACCCTAACACATACCCTAATCCTAACCCGTACCCTAAACCGAGCCCTAACCCTAACACTAACCCTAACCCTAACCCTAACCCATACCCTACGCCATACCCGAACCCCTCCCCGAACCCGTACCCTAGGCCGTACCCTAAGCCTAACCCTAAGCCTAACCCTAACCCTAGGCTACCCTTGACTGCTTCTGCCTCCAATAGATTTCCTAAGCACTAGTGTTTTAAGGAACAGCTTAAAAAGAGAATCCTAATGTGATTTCTTTATAATGGGTGTGTTCCTTATCTTATCCCAGTGTGTAAACTCTTCTCCATGGCTGAACCCCCAAATAATATTCCTTTACGTGCTAAGGGGTGTCTAGAGAGTGGGATAGGTTTAATAACTACCCTAACCCTAACGCGTACCCTAACCCTAACCCCTACCCTAACCCTAACACGTACCCTATTCCTAACCCGTACCCTAAACCGAGCCCTAACCCTAACACTAACCCTAACCCTAACCCTAACCCATGCCCTACGCCGTACCCGCACCCCTCCATGAACCCGTACCCTAAGCCGTACCCTAAGCCTAACCCTAAGCCTAACCCTAACCCTAGGCTACCCTTGACTGCTTCTGCCTCCAATAGATTTCCTAAGCACTAGTGTTTTAAGGAACAGCTTAAAAAGAGAATCCTAATGTGATTTCTTTATAATGGGTGTGTTCCTTTTCTTATCCTAGTGTCTAAACTCTTCTCCATGGCTGGACCCCCAAATAATATTCCTTTACGTGCTAAGGGGTATCTAGAGAGTGGGATAGGTTTAATAACTACCCTAACCCTAACGCGTACCCTAACCCTAACCCCTACCCTAACCCTAACACGTACCCTATTCCTAACCCATACCCTAAACCGAGCCCTAACCGTAACACTAACCCTAACCCTAACCCTAACCCATACCCTACGCCGTACCCGCACCCCTCCCCGAACCCGTACCCTAAGCCGTACCCTAACCCTAAACCTAAGCCTAACCCTAACCCTAGGCTACCCTTGACTGCTTCTGCCTCCAATAGATTTCCTAAGCACTAGTGTTTTAAGGAACAGCTTAAAAAGAGAATCCTAATGTGATTTCTTTATAATGGGTGTGTTCCTTATCTTATCCTAGTGTCTAAACTCTTCTCCATGGCTGGACCCCCAAATAATATTCCTTTACGTGCTAAGGGGTATCTAGAGAGTGGGATAGGTTTAATAACTACCCTAACCCTAACGCGTACCCTAACCCTAACCCCTACCATAACCCTAACACGTACCCTAATCCTAACCCGTACCCTAAACCGAGCCCTAACCCTAACACTAACCCTAACCCTAACCCTAACCCATACCCTACGCCGTACTCGAACCCCTCCCTGAACCCGTACCCTAAGCCGTACCCTAAGCCTAACCCTAAGCCTAACCCTAACCCTAGGCTACCCTTGACTGCTTCTGCCTCCAATAGATTTCCTAAGCACTAGTGTTTTAAAGAACAGCTTAAAAAGAGAATCCTAATGTGATTTCTTTATAATGGGTGTGTTCCTTATCTTATCCTAGTGTCTAAACTCTTCTCCATGGCTGGACCCCCAAATAATATTCCTTTACGTGCTAAGGGGTATCTAGAGAGTGGGATAGGTTTAATAACTACCCTAACCCTAACGCGTACCCTAAACCTAACCCCTACCCTAACCCTAACGCGAACCCTATCCCTAACCCCTACCCTAACCCTAACACGTACCCTAATCCTAACCCGTACCCTAAACCGAGCCCTAACCCTAACACTAACCCTAACCCTAACCCTAACCCATACCCTACGCCATACCCGAACCCCTCCCCGAACCCGTACCCTAGGCCGTACCCTAAGCCTAACCCTGAGCCTAACCCTAACCCTAGGCTACCCTTGACTGCTTCTGCCTCCAATAGATTTCCTAAGCACTAGTGTTTTAAGGAACAGCTTAAAAAGAGAATCCTAATGTGATTTCTTTATAATGGGTGTGTTTTTTATCTTATCCCAGTGTCTAAACTCTTCTCCATGGCTGGACCCCCAAATAATATTCCTTTACGTGCTAAGGGGTATCTAGAGAGTGGGATAGGTTTAATAACTACCCTAACCCTAACGCGTACCCTAACCCTAACCCCTACCATAACCCTAACACGTACCCTAATCCTAACCCGTACCCTAAACCGAGCCCTAACCCTAACACTAACCCTAACCCTAACCCTAACCCATACCCTACGCCGTACTCGAACCCCTCCCCGAACCCGTACCCTAAGCCGTACCCTAAGCCTAACCCTAAGCCTAACCCTAACCCTAGGCTACCCTTGACTGCTTCTGCCTCCAATAGATTTCCTAAGCACTAGTGTTTTAAAGAACAGCTTAAAAAAGAATCCTAATGTGATTTCTTTATAATGGGTGTGTTCCTTATCTTATCCTAGTGTCTAAACTCTTCTCCATGGCTGGACCCCCAAATAATATTCCTTTACGTGCTAAGGGGTATCTAGAGAGTGGGATAGGTTTAATAACTACTCTAACCCTAACGTGTACCCTAACCCTAACCCCTACCCTAACCCTAACACGTACCCTATTCCTAACCCGTACCCTAAACCGAGCCCTAACCCTAACACTAACCCTAACCCTAACCCTAACCCATACCCTACGCCATACTCGCACCCCTCCCCGAACCCGTACCCTAATCCGTACCCTAACCCTAACCCTGAGCCTAACCCTAACCCTAGGCTACCCTTGACTGCTTCTGCCTCCAATAGATTTCCTAAGCACTAGTGTTTTAAGGAACAGCTTAAAAAGAGAATCCTAATGTGATTTCTTTATAATGGGTGTGTTCCTTATCTTATCCTAGTGTCTAAACTCTTCTCCATGGCTGGACCCCCAAATAATATTCCTTTACGTGCTAAGGGGTATCTAGAGAGTGGGATAGGTTTAATAACTACCCTAACCCTAACGCGTACCCTAACCCTAACCCCTACCCTAACCCTAACACGTACCCTAATCCTAACCCGTACCCTAAACCGAGCCCTAACCCTAACACTAACCCTAACCCTAACCCTAACCCATACCCTACGCCGTACCCGCACCCCTCCCCGAACCCGTACCCTAAGCCGTACCCTAAGCCTAACCCTAAGCCTAACCCTAACCCTAGGCTACCCTTGACTGCTTCTGCCTCCAATAGATTTCCTAAGCACTAGTGTTTTAAGGAACAGCTTAAAAAGAGAATCCTAATGTGATTTCTTTATAATGGGTGTGTTCCTTATCTTATCCTAGTGTCCAAACTCTTCTCCATGGCTGGACCCCCAAATAATATTCCTTTACGTGCTAACGGGTATCTAGAGAGTGGGATAGGTTTAATAACTACCCTAACCCTAACGCGTACCCTAACCCTAACCCCTACCCTAACTCTAACACGTACCCTAATCCTAACCCGTAACCTAAACCGTGCCCTAACCCTAACACTAACCCTAACCCTAACCCTAACCCATACCCTACGCCGTACCCGCACCCCTCCCCGAACCCGTACCCTAAGCCGTACCCTAAGCCTAACCCTAAGCCTAACCCTAACCCTAGGCTACCCTTGACTGCTTCTGCCTCCAAGAGATTTCCTAAGCACTACTGTTTTAAGGAACAGCTTAAAAAGAGAATCCTAATGTGATTTCTTTATAATGGGTGTGTTCCTTATCTTATCCCAGTGTGTAAACTCTTCTCCATGGCTGAACCCCCAAATAATATTCCTTTACGTGCTAAGGGGTGTCTAGAGAGTGGGATAGGTTTAATAACTACCCTAACCCTAACGCGTACCCTAACCCTAACCCCTACCCTAACCCTAACATGAACCCTAATCCTAACCCGTACCCTAAACCGAGCCCTAACCCTAACACTAACCCTAAAACTAACCCTAACCCATGCCCTACGCCGTACCAGCACCCCTACCTGAACCCGTACCCTAAGCCGTACCCTAAGCCTGACCCTAAGCCTAACCCTAACCCTAGGCTACCCTTGACTGCTTCTGCCTCCAATAGATTTCCTAAGCACTAGTGTTTTAAGGAACAGCTTAAAAAGAGAGTCCTAATGTGATTTCTTTATAATGGGTGTGTTCCTTATCTTATCCCAGTGTGTAAACTCTTCTCCATGGCTGGACTCCCAAATAATACTCCTTTACGTGCTAAGGGATATCTAGAGAGTGGGATAGGTTTAATAACTACCCTAACCCTAATGCGTACCCTAACCCTAACCCCTACCCTAACCCTAACACGTACCCTAATCCTAACCCGTACCCTAAACCGAGCCCTAACCCTAACACTAACCCTAACCCTAACCCTAACCCATACCCTACGCCGTACCCGCACCCCTCCCCGAACCCGTACCCTAAGCCGTACCCTAAGCCTAACCCTAAGCCTAACCCTAACCCTAGGCTACCCTTGACTGCTTCTGCCTCCAATAGATTTCCTAAGCACTAGTGTTTTAAGGAACAGCTTAAAAAGAGAATCCTAATGTGATTTCTTAATACTGGGTGTCTTCCTTATCTTATCCTAGTGTCTAAACTCTTCTCCATGGCTGGACCCCCAAATAATATTCCTTTATGTGCTAAGGGGTATCTAGAGAGTGGGATAGGTTTAATAACTACCCTAACCCTAAAGTGTACCCTAACCCTAACCCCTACCCTAACCCTAACACGTACCCTAATCCTAAGCCGTACCCTAAACCGAGCCCTAACCCTAACCCTAACCCTAACCCTAACCCATACCCTACGCCGTACCCGAACCCCTACCCCAAACCCGTACCCTAAGCCGTCCCCTAAGCCTAACCCTAAGCCTAACCCTAACCCTAGGCTACCCTTGACTGCTTCTGCCTCCAATACACTTCCTAAGCACTAGTGTTTTAAGGAACAGCTTAAAAAGTGAATCCTAATGTGATTTCTTAATAATGGGTGTGTTCCTTATCTTATCCTAGTGTCTAAACTCTTCTCCATGCCTGGACCCCCAAATAATATTCCTTTACGTGCTAAGGGGTATCTAGAGACTGAGATAGGTTTAATAACTACGCTAACCCTAACGCGTACCCTAACCCTAACCCCTACCCTAACCCTAACACGTACCCTAATCCTAACCCGTACCCTAAACCGAGCCCTTACCCTAATACTAACCCTAACCCTAACCCTAACCCATACACTACGCCGTACCCGAATCCCTCCCTGAACCCGTACCCTAAGCCGTACCCTAACCCTAACCCTAAGCCTAACCCTAACCCTAGGCTACCCTTGACTGCTTCTGCCTCCAATAGATTTCCTAAGCACTAGTGTTTTAAGGAACAGCTTAAAAAGAGAATCCTAATGTGATTTCTTTATAATGGGTGTGTTCCTTATCTTATCCTAGTGTCTAAATTCTTCTCCATGGCTGGACCCCCAAATAATATTCCTTTACGTGCTAAGGGGTATGTAGAGAGTGGAGTAGTTTTAATGACTACCCTAACCCTAACGCGTACCCTAACCCTAACCCCTACCCTAACCCTAACACGTACCCTAATCCAAAACCGTACCCTAAACCGAGCCCTAACCGTAACACTAACCCTAACCTTAACCCTAACCCATACCCTACGCCGTACCCGAACCCCTCCCTGAACCCGTACCCTAAGCCGTACACTAAGCCTAACCCTAAGCCTAACCCTAACCCTAGGCTACCCTTGACTGCTTCTGCCTCCAATAGATTTCCTAAGCACTAGTGTTTTAAGGAACAGCTTAAAAAGAGAATCCTAATGTGATTTCTTTATAATGGGTGTGTTCCTTATCTTATCCTAGTGTCTAAACTCTTCTCCATGGCTGGACCACCAAATAATATTCCTTTACGTGCTAACGGGTATCTAGAGAGTGGGATAGGTTTAATAACTACCCTAACACTAACGCGTACCCTAACCCTAACCCCTACCATAACCCTGACACGTACCCTAATCCTAACCCGTACCCTAAACCGAGCCCTAACCCTAATACTAACCCTAACCCTAACCCTAACCCATACCCTACGCCGTACCCGAACCCCTCCCCGAACCCGTACCCTAAGCCGTACCCTAAGCCTAACCCTAAGCCTAACCCTAACCCTAGGCTACCCTTGACTGCTTCTGCCTCCAATAGATTTCCTAAGCACTAGTGTTTTAAGGAACAGCTTAAAAAGAGAATCCTAATGTGATTTCTTTATAATGGGTGTGTTCCTTATCTTATCCTAGTGTCTAAACTCTTCTCCATGGCTGGACCCCCAAATAATATTCCTTTACGTGCTAAGGGGTATCTAGAGAGTGGGATAGGTTTAATAACTACCCTAACCCTAACGTGTACCCTAACCCTAACCCCTACCCTAACCCTAACACGTACCCTAATCCTAAGCCGTACCCTAAACCGAGCCCTAACCCTAACACTAACCCTAACCCTAACCCTAACCCATACCCTACGCCGTACCCGAACCCCTACCCCAAACCCGTACCCTAAGCCGTCCCCTAAGCCTAACCCTAAGCCTGACCCTAACCCTAGGCTACCCTTGACTGCTTCTGCTTCCAATAGATTTCCTAAGCACTAGTGTTTTAAGGAACAGCTTAAAAAGAGAATCCTTGTGTGATTTCTTTATAATGGGTGTGTTCCTTATCTTATCCTACTGTCTAAACTCTTCTCCATGGCTGGACCCCCAAATAATATTCCTTTACGTGCTAAGGGGTATCTAGAGAGTGGGATAGGTTTAATAACTACCCTAACCCTAACGCGTACCCTAACCCTAACCCCTACCCTAACCCTAACACGTACCCTAATCCTAACCCGTACCCTAAACCGAGCCCTAACCCTAACACTAACCCTAACCCTAACCCTAACCCATACCCTACGCCGTACCCGCACCCCTCCCCGAACCCGTACCCTAAGCCGTACCCTAAGCCTAACCCTAAGCCTAACCCTAACCCTAGGCTACCCTTGACTGCTTCTGCCTCCAATAGATTTCCTAAGCACTAGTGTTTTAAGGAACAGCTTAAAAAGAGAATCCTAATGTGATTTCTTTATAATGGGTGTGTTCCTTATCTTATCCTAGTGTCCAAACTCTTCTCCATGGCTGGACCCCCAAATAATATTCCTTTACGTGCTAACGGGTATCTAGAGAGTGGGATAGGTTTAATAACTACCCTAACCCTAACGCGTACCCTAACCCTAACCCCTACCCTAACTCTAACACGTACCCTAATCCTAACCCGTAACCTAAACCGTGCCCTAACCCTAACACTAACCCTAACCCTAACCCTAACCCATACCCTACGCCGTACCCGCACCCCTCCCCGAACCCGTACCCTAAGCCGTACCCTAAGCCTAACCCTAAGCCTAACCCTAACCCTAGGCTACCCTTGACTGCTTCTGCCTCCAAGAGATTTCCTAAGCACTACTGTTTTAAGGAACAGCTTAAAAAGAGAATCCTAATGTGATTTCTTTATAATGGGTGTGTTCCTTATCTTATCCCAGTGTGTAAACTCTTCTCCATGGCTGAACCCCCAAATAATATTCCTTTACGTGCTAAGGGGTGTCTAGAGAGTGGGATAGGTTTAATAACTACCCTAACCCTAACGCGTACCCTAACCCTAACCCCTACCCTAACCCTAACATGAACCCTAATCCTAACCCGTACCCTAAACCGAGCCCTAACCCTAACACTAACCCTAAAACTAACCCTAACCCATGCCCTACGCCGTACCAGCACCCCTACCTGAACCCGTACCCTAAGCCGTACCCTAAGCCTGACCCTAAGCCTAACCCTAACCCTAGGCTACCCTTGACTGCTTCTGCCTCCAATAGATTTCCTAAGCACTAGTGTTTTAAGGAACAGCTTAAAAAGAGAGTCCTAATGTGATTTCTTTATAATGGGTGTGTTCCTTATCTTATCCCAGTGTGTTAACTCTTCTCCATGGCTGGACTCCCAAATAATACCCCTTTACGTGCTAAGGGATATCTAGAGAGTGGGATAGGTTTAATAACTACCCTAACCCTAATGCGTACCCTAACCCTAACCCCTACCCTAACCCTAACACGTACCCTAATCCTAACCCGTACCCTAAACCGAGCCCTAACCCTAACACTAACCCTAACCCTAACCCTAACCCATACCCTACGCCGTACCCGCACCCCTCCCCGAACCCGTACCCTAAGCCGTACCCTAAGCCTAACCCTAAGCCTAACCCTAACCCTAGGCTACCCTTGACTGCTTCTGCCTCCAATAGATTTCCTAAGCACTAGTGTTTTAAGGAACAGCTTAAAAAGAGAATCCTAATGTGATTTCTTAATACTGGGTGTCTTCCTTATCTTATCCTAGTGTCTAAACTCTTCTCCATGGCTGGACCCCCAAATAATATTCCTTTATGTGCTAAGGGGTATCTAGAGAGTGGGATAGGTTTAATAACTACCCTAACCCTAAAGTGTACCCTAACCCTAACCCCTACCCTAACCCTAACACGTACCCTAATCCTAAGCCGTACCCTAAACCGAGCCCTAACCCTAACCCTAACCCTAACCCTAACCCATACCCTACGCCGTACCCGAACCCCTACCCCAAACCCGTACCCTAAGCCGTCCCCTAAGCCTAAACCTAAGCCTAACCCTAACCCTAGGCTACCCTTGACTGCTTCTGCCTCCAATACACTTCCTAAGCACTAGTGTTTTAAGGAACAGCTTAAAAAGTGAATCCTAATGTGATTTCTTAATAATGGGTGTGTTCCTTATCTTATCCTAGTGTCTAAACTCTTCTCCATGCCTGGACCCCCAAATAATATTCCTTTACGTGCTAAGGGGTATCTAGAGACTGAGATAGGTTTAATAACTACGCTAACCCTAACGCGTACCCTAACCCTAACCCCTACCCTAACCCTAACACGTACCCTAATCCTAACCCGTACCCTAAACCGAGCCCTTACCCTAATACTAACCCTAACCCTAACCCTAACCCATACACTACGCCGTACCCGAACCCCTCCCTGAACCCGTACCCTAAGCCGTACCCTAACCCTAACCCTAAGCCTAACCCTAACCCTAGGCTACCCTTGACTGCTTCTGCCTCCAATAGATTTCCTAAGCACTAGTGTTTTAAGGAACAGCTTAAAAAGAGAATCCTAATGTGATTTCTTTATAATGGGTGTGTTCCTTATCTTATCCTAGTGTCTAAATTCTTCTCCATGGCTGGACCCCCAAATAATATTCCTTTACGTGCTAAGGGGTATGTAGAGAGTGGAGTAGTTTTAATGACTACCCTAACCCTAACGCGTACCCTAACCCTAACCCCTACCCTAACCCTAACACGTACCCTAATCCTAAACCGTACCCTAAACCGAGCCCTAACCGTAACACTAACCCTAACCTTAACCCTAACCCATACCCTACGCCGTACCCGAACCCCTCCCTGAACCCGTACCCTAAGCCGTACACTAAGCCTAACCCTAAGCCTAACCCTAACCCTAGGCTACCCTTGACTGCTTCTGCCTCCAATAGATTTCCTAAGCACTAGTGTTTTAAGGAACAGCTTAAAAAGAGAATCCTAATGTGATTTCTTTATAATGGGTGTGTTCCTTATCTTATCCTAGTGTCTAAACTCTTCTCCATGGCTGGACCACCAAATAATATTCCTTTACGTGCTAACGGGTATCTAGAGAGTGGGATAGGTTTAATAACTACCCTAACACTAACGCGTACCCTAACCCTAACCCCTACCATAACCCTGACACGTACCCTAATCCTAACCCGTACCCTAAACCGAGCCCTAACCCTAATACTAACCCTAACCCTAACCCTAACCCATACCCTACGCCGTACCCGAACCCCTCCCCGAACCCGTACCCTAAGCCGTACCCTAAGCCTAACCCTAAGCCTAACCCTAACCCTAGGCTACCCTTGACTGCTTCTGCCTCCAATAGATTTCCTAAGCACTAGTGTTTTAAGGAACAGCTTAAAAAGAGAATCCTAATGTGATTTCTTTATAATGGGTGTGTTCCTTATCTTATCCTAGTGTCTAAACTCTTCTCCATGGCTGGACCCCCAAATAATATTCCTTTACGTGCTAAGGGGTATCTAGAGAGTGGGATAGGTTTAATAACTACCCTAACCCTAACGTGTACCCTAACCCTAACCCCTACCCTAACCCTAACACGTACCCTAATCCTAAGCCGTACCCTAAACCGAGCCCTAACCCTAACACTAACCCTAACCCTAACCCTAACCCATACCCTACGCCGTACCCGAACCCCTACCCCAAACCCGTACCCTAAGCCGTCCCCTAAGCCTAACCCTAAGCCTGACCCTAACCCTAGGCTACCCTTGACTGCTTCTGCTTCCAATAGATTTCCTAAGCACTAGTGTTTTAAGGAACAGCTTAAAAAGAGAATCCTTGTGTGATTTCTTTATAATGGGTGTGTTCCTTATCTTATCCTACTGTCTAAACTCTTCTCCATGGCTGGACCCCCAAATAATATTCCTTTACGTGCTAAGGGGTATCTAGAGAGTGGGATAGGTTTAATAACTACCCTAACCCTAACGCGTACCCTAACCCCTACCCTAACCCTAACACGTACCCTATTCCTAACCATACCCTAAACCGAGCCCTAACCCTAACACTAACCCTAACCCTAACCCTAACCCATACCCTACACCGTACCCGCACCCCTCCCCGAACCCGTACCCTAAGCCGTACCCTAACCCTAACCCTAAGCCTAACCCTAACCCTAGGCTACCCTTGACTGCTTCTGCCTCCAATAGATTTCCTAAGCACTAGTGTTTTAAGGAACAGCTTAAAAAGAGAATCCTAATGTGATTTCTTTATAATGGGTGTGTTCCTTATCTTATCCTAGTGTCTAAACTCTTCTCCATGGCTGGACCCCCAAATAATATTCCTTTACGTGCTAAGGGGTATCTAGAGAGTGGGATAGGTTTAATAACTACCCTAAACCTAACGCGTACCCTAACCCTAACCCCTACCCTAACCCTAACGCGTACCCTATCCCTAACCACTACCCTAA
Source organism: Balaenoptera borealis (assembly GCF_965194805.1). NCBI lineage: Eukaryota > Metazoa > Chordata > Mammalia > Artiodactyla > Balaenopteridae > Balaenoptera > Balaenoptera borealis. The sequence goes on from NW_028123595.1 coordinate 20,812, forward strand.
CCCTAACACGTACCCTAATCCTAACCCGTACCCTAACCCGAGCCCTAACCCTAACACTAACCCTAACCCTAACCCTAACCCATACCCTACGCCATAACCGAACCCCTCCCCGAACCCGTACCCTAGGCCGTACCCTAAGCCTAACCCTGAGCCTAACCCTAACCCTAGGCTACCCTTGACTGCTTCTGCCTCCAATAGATTTCCTAAGCACTAGTGTTTTAAGGAACAGCTTAAAAAGAGAATCCTAATGTGATTTCTTTATAATGGGTGTGTTCCTTTTCTTATCCTAGTGTCTAAACTCTTCTCCATGGCTGGACCCCCAAATAATATTCCTTTACGTGCTAAGGGGTATCTAGAGAGTGGGATAGGTTTAATAACTACCCTAACCCTAACGCGTACCCTAACCCTAACCCCTACCCTAACCCTAACACGTACCCTATTCCTAACCCATACCCTAAACCGAGCCCTAACCCTAACACTAACCCTAACCCTAACCCTAACCCATACCCTACGCCGTACCCGCACCCCTCCCCGAAACCGTACCCTAAGCCGTACCCTAACCCTAAACCTAAGCCTAACCCTAACCCTAGGCTACCCTTGACTGCTTCTGCCTCCAATAGATTTCCTAAGCACTAGTGTTTTAAGGAACAGCTTAAAAAGAGAATCCTAATGTGATTTCTTTATAATGGGTGTGTTCCTTATCTTATCCTAGTGTCTAAACTCTTCTCCATGGCTGGACCCCCAAATAATATTCCTTTACGTGCTAAGGGGTATCTAGAGAGTGGGATAGGTTTAATAACTACCCTAACCCTAACGCGTACCCTAACCCTAACCCCTACCCTAACCCTAACACGTACCCTAATCCTAACCCGTACCATAAACCGAGCCCTAACCCTAACACTAACCCTAACCCTAACCCTAACCCATACCCTACGCCGTACTCGAACCCCTCCCCGAACCCGTACCCTAAGCCGTATCCTAAGCCTAACCCTAAGCCTAACCCTAACCCTAGGCTACCCTTGACTGCTTCTGCCTCCAATACATTTCCTAAGCACTAGTGTTTTAAAGAACAGCTTAAAAAGAGAATCCTAATGTGATTTCTTTATAATGGGTGTGTTCCTTATCTTATCCTAGTGTCTAAACTCTTCTCCATGGCTGGACCCCCAAATAATATTCCTTTACGTGCTAAGGGGTATCTAGAGAGTGGGATAGGTTTAATAACTACTCTAACCCTAACGTGTACCCTAACCCTAACCCCTACCCTAACCCTAACACGTACCCTATTCCTAACCCGTACCCTAAACCGAGCCCTAACCCTAACACTAACCCTAACCCTAACCCTAACCCATACCCTACGCCATACCCGCACCCCTCCCCGAACCCGTACCCTAATCCGTACCCTAACCCTAACCCTGAGCCTAACCCTAACCCTAGGCTACCCTTGACAGCTTCTGCCTCCAATAGATTTCCTAAGCACTAGTGTTTTAAGGAACAGCTTAAAAAGAGAATGCTAATGTGATTTCTTTATAATGGGTGTGTTCCTTATCTTATCCCAGTGTCTAAACTCTTCTCCATGGCTGGACCCCCAAATAATATTCCTTTACGTGCTAAGGGGTATCTAGAGAGTGGGATAGGTTTAATAACTACCCTAACCCTAACGCGTACCCTAACCCTAACCCCTACCCTAACCCTAACACGTACCCTAATCCTAACCCGTACCCTAAACCGAGCTCTAACCCTAACACTAACCCTAACCCTAACCCTAACCCATACCCTACGCCGTACCCGCACCCCTCCCCGAACCCGTACCCTAAGCCGTACCCTAAGCCTAACCCTAAGCCTAACCCTAACCCTAGGCTACCCTTGACTGCTTCTGCCTCCAATAGATTTCCTAAGCACTAGTGTTTTAAGGAACAGCTTAAAAAGAGAATCCTAATGTGATTTCTTTATAATGGGTGTGTTCCTTATCTTATCCTAGTGTCCAAACTCTTCTCCATGGCTGGACCCCCAAATAATATTCCTTTACGTGCTAACGGGTATCTAGAGAGTGGGATAGGTTTAATAACTACCCTAACCCTAACGCGTACCCTAAACCTAACCCCTACCCTAACCCTAACGCGTACCCTATCCCTAACCCCTACCCTAACCCTAACACGTACCCTAATCCTAACCCGTACCCTAAACCGAGCCCTAACCCTAACACTAACCCTAACCCTAACCCTAACCCATACCCTACGCCGTACCCGCACCCCTCCCCGAACCCGTACCCTAAGCCGTACCCTAACCCTAAACCTAAGCCTAACCCTAACCCTAGGCTACCCTTGACTGCTTCTGCCTCCAATAGATTTCCTAAGCACTAGTGTTTTAAGGAACAACTTAAAAAGAGAATCCTAATGTGATTTCTTTATAATGGGTGTGTTCCTTATCTTATCCTAGTGTCTAAACTCTTCTCCATGGCTGGACCCCCAAATAATATTCCTTTACGTGCTAAGGGGTATCTAGAGAGTGGGATAGGTTTAATAACTACTCTAACCCTAACGTGTACCCTAACCCTAACCCCTACCCTAACCCTAACACGTACCCTATTCCTAACCCGTACCCTAAACCGAGCCCTAACCCTAACACTAACCCTAACCCTAACCCTAACCCATACCCTACGCCATACCCGCACCCCTCCCCGAACCCGTACCCTAATCCGTACCCTAACCCTAACCCTGAGCCTAACCCTAACCCTAGGCTACCCTTGACTGCTTCTGCCTCCAATAGATTTCCTAAGCACTAGTGTTTTAAGGAATAGCTTAAAAAGAGAATCCTAATGTGATTTCTTTATAATGGGTGTGTTCCTTATCTTATCCTAGTGTCTAAACTCTTCTCCATGGCTGGACCCCCAAATAATATTCCTTTACGTGCTAAGGGGTATCTAGAGAGTGGGATAGGTTTAATAACTACCCTAACCCTAACGCGTACCCTAACCCTAACCCCTACCCTAACCCTAACACGTACCCTAATCCTAACCCGTACCCTAAACCGAGCCCTAACCCTAACACTAACCTTAACCCTAACCCTAACCCATACCCTACGCCGTACCCGCACCCCTCCCCGAACCCGTACCCTAAGCCGTACCCTAAGCCTAACCCTAAGCCTAACCCTAACCCTAGGCTACCCTTGACTGCTTCTGCCTCCAATAGATTTCCTAAGCACTAGTGTTTTAAGGAACAGCTTAAAAAGAGAATCCTAATGTGATTTCTTTATAATGGGTGTGTTCCTTATCTTATCCTAGTGTCCAAACTCTTCTCCATGGCTGGACCCCCAAATAATATTCCTTTACGTGCTAACGGGTATCTAGAGAGTGGGATAGGTTTAATAACTACCCTAACCCTAACGCGTACCCTAACCCTAACCCCTACCCTAACCCTAACACGTACCCTAATCCTAACCCGTACCCTAAACCGAGCCCTAACCCTAACACTAACCCTAACCCTAACCCTAACCCATACCCTACGCCGTACCCGCACCCCTCCCCGAACCCGTACCCTAAGCCGTACCCTAAGCCTAACCCTAAGCCTAACCCTAACCCTAGGCTACCCTTGACTGCTTCTGCCTCCAATAGATTTCCTAAGCACTAGTGTTTTAAGGAACAGCTTAAAAAGAGAATCCTAATGTGATTTCTTTATAATGGGTGTGTTCCTTATGTTATCCTAGTGTCTAAACTCTTCTCCATGGCTGGACCCCCAAATAATATTCCTTTACGTGCTAAGGGGTATCTTGAGAGTGGGATAGGTTTAATAACTACCCTAACCCTAACGCGTACCCTTACCCTAATCCATACCCTAACCCTAACACGTACCCTAATCCTAAGCCGTACCCTAAACCGAGCCCTAACCCTAACACTAACCCTAACCCTAACCCCAACCCATACCCTACGCCGTACCCGCACCCCTCCCCGAACCCGTACCCTAAGCCGTACCCTAAGCCTAACCCTAAGCCTAACCCTAACCCTAGGCTACCCTTGACTGCTTCTGCCTCCAATAGATTTCCTAACCACTAGTGTTTTAAGGAACAGCTTAAAAAGAGAATCCTAATGTGATTTCTTTATAATGGGTGTGTTCCTTATCTTATCCTAGTTTCTAAACTCTTCTCCATGGCTGGACCCCCAAATAATATTCCTTTACGTGCTAAGGGGTATCTAGAGAGTGGGATAGGTTTAATAACTACCCTAACCCTAACGCGTACCCTAACCCTAACCCCTACCCTAACCCTAACACGTACCCTATTCCCAACCCGTACCCTAAACCGAGCCCTAACCCTAACACTAACCCTAACCCTAACCCTAACCCATACCCTACGCCGTACCCGCACCCCTCCCCGAACCCGTACCCTAAGCGGTACCCTGACCCTAACCCTAAGCCTAACCCTAACCCTAGGCTACCCTTGACTGCTTCTGCCTCCAATAGATTTCCTAAGCACTAGTGTTTTAAGGAACAGCTTAAAAAGAGAATCCTAATGTGATTTCTTTATAATGGGTGTGTTCCTTATGTTATCCTAGTGTCTAAACTCTTCTCCATGGCTGGACCCCCAAATAATATTCCTTTACGTGCTAAGGGGTATCTAGAGAGTGGGATAGGTTTAATAACTACCCTAACCCTAACGCGTACCCTAACCCTAACCCCTACCCTAACCCTAACACGTACCCTAATCCTAACCCGTACCCTAAACCGAGCTCTAACCCTAACACTAACCCTAACCCTAACCCTAACCCATACCCTACGCCGTACCCGCACCCCTCCCCGAACCCGTACCCTAAGCCGTACCCTAAGCCTAACCCTAAGCCTAACCCTAACCCTAGGCTACCCTTGACTGCTTCTGCCTCCAATAGATTTCCTAAGCACTAGTGTTTTAAGGAACAGCTTAAAAAGAGAATCCTAATGTGATTTCTTTATAATGGGTGTGTTCCTTATCTTATCCTAGTGTCCAAACTCTTCTCCATGGCTGGACCCCCAAATAATATTCCTTTACGTGCTAACGGGTATCTAGAGAGTGGGATAGGTTTAATAACTACCCTAACCCTAACGCGTACCCTAAACCTAACCCCTACCCTAACCCTAACGCGTACCCTATCCCTAACCCCTACCCTAACCCTAACACGTACCCTAATCCTAACCCGTACCCTAAACCGAGCCCTAACCCTAACACTAACCCTAACCCTAACCCTAACCCATACCCTACGCCGTACCCGCACCCCTCCCCGAACCCGTACCCTAAGCCGTACCCTAACCCTAAACCTAAGCCTAACCCTAACCCTAGGCTACCCTTGACTGCTTCTGCCTCCAATAGATTTCCTAAGCACTAGTGTTTTAAGGAACAACTTAAAAAGAGAATCCTAATGTGATTTCTTTATAATGGGTGTGTTCCTTATCTTATCCTAGTGTCTAAACTCTTCTCCATGGCTGGACCCCCAAATAATATTCCTTTACGTGCTAAGGGGTATCTAGAGAGTGGGATAGGTTTAATAACTACTCTAACCCTAACGTGTACCCTAACCCTAACCCCTACCCTAACCCTAACACGTACCCTATTCCTAACCCGTACCCTAAACCGAGCCCTAACCCTAACACTAACCCTAACCCTAACCCTAACCCATACCCTACGCCATACCCGCACCCCTCCCCGAACCCGTACCCTAATCCGTACCCTAACCCTAACCCTGAGCCTAACCCTAATCCTAGGCTACCCTTGACTGCTTCTGCCTCCAATAGATTTCCTAAGCACTAGTGTTTTAAGGAACAGCTTAAAAAGAGAATCCTAATGTGATTTCTTTATAATGGGTGTGTTCCTTATCTTATCCTAGTGTCTAAACTCTTCTCCATGGCTGGACCCCCAAATAATATTCCTTTACGTGCTAAGGGGTATCTAGAGAGTGGGATAGGTTTAATAACTACCCTAACCCTAACGCGTACCCTAACCCTAACCCCTACCCTAACCCTAACACGTACCCTAATCCTAACCCGTACCCTAAACCGAGCCCTAACCCTAACACTAACCTTAACCCTAACCCTAACCCATACCCTACGCCGTACCCGCACCCCTCCCCGAACCCGTACCCTAAGCCGTACCCTAAGCCTAACCCTAAGCCTAACCCTAACCCTAGGCTACCCTTGACTGCTTCTGCCTCCAATAGATTTCCTAAGCACTAGTGTTTTAAGGAACAGCTTAAAAAGAGAATCCTAATGTGATTTCTTTATAATGGGTGTGTTCCTTATCTTATCCTAGTGTCCAAACTCTTCTCCATGGCTGGACCCCCAAATAATATTCCTTTACGTGCTAACGGGTATCTAGAGAGTGGGATAGGTTTAATAACTACCCTAACCCTAACGCGTACCCTAACCCTAACCCCTACCCTAACCCTAACACGTACCCTAATCCTAACCCGTACCCTAAACCGAGCCCTAACCCTAACACTAACCCTAACCCTAACCCTAACCCATACCCTACGCCGTACCCGCACCCCTCCCCGAACCCGTACCCTAAGCCGTACCCTAAGCCTAACCCTAAGCCTAACCCTAACCCTAGGCTACCCTTGACTGCTTCTGCCTCCAATAGATTTCCTAAGCACTAGTGTTTTAAGGAACAGCTTAAAAAGAGAATCCTAATGTGATTTCTTTATAATGGGTGTGTTCCTTATGTTATCCTAGTGTCTAAACTCTTCTCCATGGCTGGACCCCCAAATAATATTCCTTTACGTGCTAAGGGGTATCTTGAGAGTGGGATAGGTTTAATAACTACCCTAACCCTAACGCGTACCCTTACCCTAATCCATACCCTAAACCTAACACGTACCCTAATCCTAAGCCGTACCCTAAACCGAGCCCTAACCCTAACACTAACCCTAACCCTAACCCCAACCCATACCCTACGCCGTACCCGCACCCCTCCCCGAACCCGTACCCTAAGCCGTACCCTAAGCCTAACCCTAAGCCTAACCCTAACCCTAGGCTACCCTTGACTGCTTCTGCCTCCAATAGATTTCCTAACCACTAGTGTTTTAAGGAACAGCTTAAAAAGAGAATCCTAATGTGATTTCTTTATAATGGGTGTGTTCCTTATCTTATCCTAGTTTCTAAACTCTTCTCCATGGCTGGACCCCCAAATAATATTCCTTTACGTGCTAAGGGGTATCTAGAGAGTGGGATAGGTTTAATAACTACCCTAACCCTAACGCGTACCCTAACCCTAACCCCTACCCTAACCCTAACACGTACCCTATTCCCAACCCGTACCCTAAACCGAGCCCTAACCCTAACACTAACCCTAACCCTAACCCTAACCCATACCCTACGCCGTACCCGCACCCCTCCCCGAACCCGTACCCTAAGCGGTACCCTGACCCTAACCCTAAGCCTAACCCTAACCCTAGGCTACCCTTGACTGCTTCTGCCTCCAATAGATTTCCTAAGCACTAGTGTTTTAAGGAACAGCTTAAAAAGAGAATCCTAATGTGATTTCTTTATAATGGGTGTGTTCCTTATCTTATCCTAGTGTCTAAACTCTTCTCCATGGCTGGACCCCCAAATAATATTCCTTTACGTGCTAAGGGGTATCTAGAGAGTGGGATAGGTTTAATATCTACCCTAACCCTAACGCGTACCCTAACCCTAACCCCTACCCTAACCCTAACACGTACCCTAATCCTAACCCGTACCCTAAACCGAGCCCTAACCCTAACACTAACCCTAACCCTAACCCATACCCTACGCCGTACCCGAACCCCTCCCCGAACCCGTACCCTAGGCCGTACCCTAAGCCTAACCCTGAGCCTAACCCTAACCCTAGGCTACCCTTGACTGCTTCTGCCTCCAATAGATTTCCTAAGCACTAGTGTTTTAAGGAACAGCTTAAAAAGAGAATCCTAATGTGATTTCTTTATAATGGGTGTGTTCCTTATCTTATCCCAGTGTGTAAACTCTTCTCCATGGCTGAACCCCCAAATAATATTCCTTTACGTGCTAAGGGGTGTCTAGAGAGTGGGATAGGTTTAATAACTACCCTAACCCTAACGCGTACCCTAACCCTAACCCCTACCCTAACCCTAACACGTACCCTATTCCTAACCCGTACCCTAAACCGAGCCCTAACCCTAACACTAACCCTAACCCTAACCCTAACCCATGCCCTACGCCGTACCCGCACCCCTCCATGAACCCGTACCCTAAGCCGTACCCTAAGCCTAACCCTAAGCCTAACCCTAACCCTAGGCTACCCTTGACTGCTTCTGCCTCCAATAGATTTCCTAAGCACTAGTGTTTTAAGGAACAGCTTAAAAAGAGAATCCTAATGTGATTTCTTTATAATGGGTGTGTTCCTTATCTTATCCCAGTGTCTAAACCCTTCTCCATGGCTGGACCCCCAAATAATATTCCTTTACGTGCTAAGGGGTATCTAGAGAGTGGGATAGGTTTAATAACTACCCTAACCCTAACGCGTACCCTAACCCTAACCCCTACCATAACCCTAACACGTACCCTAATCCTAACCCGTACCCTAAACCGAGCCCTAACCCTAACACTAACCCTAACCCTAACCCTAACCCATACCCTACGCCGTACTCGAACCCCTCCCCGAACCCGTACCCTAAGCCGTACCCTAAGCCTAACCCTAAGCCTAACCCTAACCCTAGGCTACCCTTGACTGCTTCTGCCTCCAATAGATTTCCTAAGCACTAGTGTTTTAAAGAACAGCTTAAAAAGAGAATCCTAATGTGATTTCTTTATAATGGGTGTGTTCCTTATCTTATCCTAGGGTCTAAACTCTTCTCCATGGCTGGACCCCCAAATAATATTCCTTTACGTGCTAAGGGGTATCTAGAGAGTGGGATAGGTTTAATAACTACTCTAACCCTAACGTGTACCCTAACCCTAACCCCTACCCTAACCCTAACACGTACCCTATTCCTAACCCGTACCCTAAACCGAGCCCTAACCCTAACACTAACCCTAACCCTAACCCTAACCCATACCCTACGCCATACCCGCACCCATCCCCGAACCCGTACCCTAATCCGTACCCTAACCCTAACCCTGAGCCTAACCCTAACCCTAGGCTACCCTTGACTGCTTCTGCCTCCAATAGATTTCCTAAGCACTAGTGTTTTAAGGAACAGCTTAAAAAGAGAATCCTAATGTGATTTCTTTATAATGGGTGTGTTCCTTATCTTATACTAGTGTCTAAACTCTTCTCCATGGCTGGACCCCCAAATAATATTCCTTTACGTGCTAAGGGGTATCTAGAGAGTGGGATAGGTTTAATAACTACCCTAACCCTAACGCGTACCCTAACCCTAACCCCTACCCTAACCCTAACACGTACCCTATTCCTAACCCGTACCCTAAACCGAGCCCTAACCCTAACACTAATCCTAACCCTAACCCTAACCCATACCCTACGCCGTACCCGCACTCCTCCCCGAACCCGTACCCTAAGCCGTACCCTAAGCCTAACCCTAAGCCTAACGCTAACCCTAGGCTTCCCTTGACTGCTTCTGCCTCCAATAGATTTCCTAAGCACTAGTGTTTTAAGGAACAGCTTAAAAAGAGAATCCTAATGTGATTTCTTTATAATGGGTGTGTTCCTTATCTTATCCTAGTGTCTAAACTCTTCTCCATGGCTGGACCCCCAAATAATATTCCTTTACGTGCTAAAGGGTATCTAGAGAGTGGGATACGTTTAATAACTACCCTAACCCTAACGCGTACCCTAACCCTAACCCCTACCCTAACCCTAACACGTACCCTAATCCTAACCCGTACCCTAAACCGAGCCCTAACCCTAACACTAACCCTAACCCTAACCCTAACCCATACCCTACGCCGTACCCGAACCTCTTCCCGAACCCGTACCCTAGGCCGTACCCTAAGCCTAACCCTGAGCCTAACCCTAACCCTAGGCTACCCTTGACTGCTTCTGCCTCCAATAGATTTCCTAAGCACTAGTGTTTTAAGGAACAGCTTAAAAAGAGAATCCTAATGTGATTTCTTTATAATGGGTGTGTTCCTTATCTTATCCCAGTGTGTAAACTCTTCTCCATGGCTGAACCCCCAAATAATATTCCTTTACGTGCTAAGGGGTGTGTAGAGAGTGGGATAGGTTTAATAACTACCCTAACCCTAACGCGTACCCTAACCCTAACCCCTACCCTAACCCTAACATGAACCCTAATCCTAACCCGTACCCTAAACCGAGCCCTAACCCTAACACTAACCCTAAACCTAACCCTAACCCATGCCCTACGCCGTACCAGCACCCCTACCTGAACCCGTACCCTAAGCCGTACCCTAAGCCTGACCCTAAGCCTAACCCTAACCCTAGGCTACCCTTGACTGCTTCTGCCTCCAATAGATTTCCTAAGCACTAGTGTTTTAAGGAACAGCTTAAAAAGAGAGTCCTAATGTGATTTCTTTATAATGGGTGTGTTCCTTATCTTATCCCAGTGTGTAAACTCTTCTCCATGGCTGGACTCCCAAATAATACTCCTTTACGTGCTAAGGGATATCTAGAGAGTGGGATAGGTTTAATAACTACCCTAACCCTAATGCGTACCCTAACCCTAACCCCTACCCTAACCCTAACACGTACCCTAATCCTAACCCGTACCCTAAACCGAGCCCTAACCCTAACACTAACCCTAACCCTAACCCTAACCCATACCCTACGCCGTACCCGCACCCCTCCCCGAACCCGTACCCTAAGCCGTACCCTAAGCCTAACCCTAAGCCTAACCCTAACCCTAGGCTACCCTTGACTGCTTCTGCCTCCAATAGATTTCCTAAGCACTAGTGTTTTAAGGAACAGCTTAAAAAGAGAATCCTAATGTGATTTCTTAATACTGGGTGTCTTCCTTATCTTATCCTAGTGTCTAAACTCTTCTCCATGGCTGGACCCCCAAATAATATTCCTTTATGTGCTAAGGGGTATCTAGAGAGTGGGATAGGTTTAATAACTACCCTAACCCTAAAGTGTACCCTAACCCTAACCCCTACCCTAACCCTAACACGTACCCTAATCCTAAGCCGTACCCTAAACCGAGCCCTAACCCTAACCCTAACCCTAACCCTAACCCATACCCTACGCCGTACCCGAACCCCTACCCCAAACCCGTACCCTAAGCCGTCCCCTAAGCCTAACCCTAAGCCTAACCCTAACCCTAGGCTACCCTTGACTGCTTCTGCCTCCAATACACTTCCTAAGCACTAGTGTTTTAAGGAACAGCTTAAAAAGTGAATCCTAATGTGATTTCTTAATAATGGGTGTGTTCCTTATCTTATCCTAGTGTCTAAACTCTTCTCCATGCCTGGACCCCCAAATAATATTCCTTTACGTGCTAAGGGGTATCTAGAGACTGAGATAGGTTTAATAACTACGCTAACCCTAACGCGTACCCTAACCCTAACCCCTACCCTAACCCTAACACGTACCCTAATCCTAACCCGTACCCTAAACCGAGCCCTTACCCTAATACTAACCCTAACCCTAACCCTAACCCATACACTACGCCGTACCCGAACCCCTCCCTGAACCCGTACCCTAAGCCGTACCCTAACCCTAACCCTAAGCCTAACCCTAACCCTAGGCTACCCTTGACTGCTTCTGCCTCCAATAGATTTCCTAAGCACTAGTGTTTTAAGGAACAGCTTAAAAAGAGAATCCTAATGTGATTTCTTTATAATGGGTGTGTTCCTTATCTTATCCTAGTGTCTAAATTCTTCTCCATGGCTGGACCCCCAAATAATATTCCTTTACGTGCTAAGGGGTATGTAGAGAGTGGAGTAGTTTTAATGACTACCCTAACCCTAACGCGTACCCTAACCCTAACCCCTACCCTAACCCTAACACGTACCCTAATCCTAAACCGTACCCTAAACCGAGCCCTAACCGTAAACTAACCCTAACCTTAACCCTAACCCATACCCTACGCCGTACCCGAACCCCTCCCTGAACCCGTACCCTAAGCCGTACACTAAGCCTAACCCTAAGCCTAACCCTAACCCTAGGCTACCCTTGACTGCTTCTGCCTCCAATAGATTTCCTAAGCACTAGTGTTTTAAGGAACAGCTTAAAAAGAGAATCCTAATGTGATTTCTTTATAATGGGTGTGTTCCTTATCTTATCCTAGTGTCTAAACTCTTCTCCATGGCTGGACCCCCAAATAATATTCCTTTACGTGCTAACGGGTATCTAGAGAGTGGGATAGGTTTAATAACTACCCTAACACTAACGCGTACCCTAACCCTAACCCCTACCATAACCCTGACACGTACCCTAATCCTAACCCGTACCCTAAACCGAGCCCTAACCCTAATACTAACCCTAACCCTAACCCTAACCCATACCCTACGCCGTACCCGAACCCCTCCCCGAACCCGTACCCTAAGCCGTACCCTAAGCCTAACCCTAAGCCTAACCCTAACCCTAGGCTACCCTTGACTGCTTCTGCCTCCAATAGATTTCCTAAGCACTAGTGTTTTAAGGAACAGCTTAAAAAGAGAATCCTAATGTGATTTCTTTATAATGGGTGTGTTCCTTATCTTATCCTAGTGTCTAAACTCTTCTCCATGGCTGGACCCCCAAATAATATTCCTTTACGTGCTAAGGGGTATCTAGAGAGTGGGATAGGTTTAATAACTACCCTAACCCTAACGTGTACCCTAACCCTAACCCCTACCCTAACCCTAACACGTACCCTAATCCTAAGCCGTACCCTAAACCGAGCCCTAACCCTAACACTAACCCTAACCCTAACCCTAACCCATACCCTACGCCGTACCCGAACCCCTACCCCAAACCCGTACCCTAAGCCGTCCCCTAAGCCTAACCCTAAGCCTGACCCTAACCCTAGGCTACCCTTGACTGCTTCTGCTTCCAATAGATTTCCTAAGCACTAGTGTTTTAAGGAACAGCTTAAAAAGAGAATCCTTGTGTGATTTCTTTATAATGGGTGTGTTCCTTATCTTATCCTACTGTCTAAACTCTTCTCCATGGCTGGACCCCCAAATAATATTCCTTTACGTGCTAAGGGGTATCTAGAGAGTGGGATAGGTTTAATAACTACCCTAACCCTAACGCGTACCCTAACCCCTACCCTAACCCTAACACGTACCCTATTCCTAACCATACCCTAAACCGAGCCCTAACCCTAACACTAACCCTAACCCTAACCCTAACCCATACCCTACACCGTACCCGCACCCCTCCCCGAACCCGTACCCTAAGCCGTACCCTAACCTTAACCCTAAGCCTAACCCTAACCCTAGGCTACCCTTGACTGCTTCTGCCTCCAATAGATTTCCTAAGCACTAGTGTTTTAAGGAACAGCTTAAAAAGAGAATCCTAATGTGATTTCTTTATAATGGGTGTGTTCCTTATCTTATCCTAGTGTCTAAACTCTTCTCCATGGCTGGACCCCCAAATAATATTCCTTTACGTGCTAAGGGGTATCTAGAGAGTGGGATAGGTTTAATAACTACCCTAAACCTAACGCGTACCCTAACCCTAACCCCTACCCTAACCCTAACGCGTACCCTATCCCTAACCACTACCCTAACCCTAACACGTACCCTAATCCTAACCCGTACCCTAACCCGAGCCCTAACCCTAACACTAACCCTAACCCTAACCCTAACCCATACCCTACGCCATAACCGAACCCCTCCCCGAACCCGTACCCTAGGCCGTACCCTAAGCCTAACCCTGAGCCTAACCCTAACCCTAGGCTACCCTTGACTGCTTCTGCCTCCAATAGATTTCCTAAGCACTAGTGTTTTAAGGAACAGCTTAAAAAGAGAATCCTAATGTGATTTCTTTATAATGGGTGTGTTCCTTATCTTATCCTAGTGTCTAAACTCTTCTCCATGGCTGAACCCCCAAATAATATTCCTTTACGTGCTAAGGGGTGTCTAGAGAGTGGGATAGGTTTAATAACTACTCTAACCCTAACGCGTACCCTAACCCTAACCCCTACCCTAACCCTAACACGTACCCTAATCCTAACCCGTACCATAAACCGAGCCCTAACCCTAACACTAACCCTAACCCTAACCCTAACCCATACCCTACGCCGTACTCGAACCCCTCCCCGAACCCGTACCCTAAGCCGTATCCTAAGCCTAACCCTAAGCCTAACCCTAACCCTAGGCTACCCTTGACTGCTTCTGCCTCCAATACATTTCCTAAGCACTAGTGTTTTAAAGAACAGCTTAAAAAGAGAATCCTAATGTGATTTCTTTATAATGGGTGTGTTCCTTATCTTATCCTAGTGTCTAAACTCTTCTCCATGGCTGGACCCCCAAATAATATTCCTTTACGTGCTAAGGGGTATCTAGAGAGTGGGATAGGTTTAATAACTACTCTAACCCTAACGTGTACCCTAACCCTAACCCCTACCCTAACCCTAACACGTACCCTATTCCTAACCCGTACCCTAAACCGAGCCCTAACCCTAACACTAACCCTAACCCTAACCCTAACCCATACCCTACGCCATACCCGCACCCCTCCCCGAACCCGTACCCTAATCCGTACCCTAACCCTAACCCTGAGCCTAACCCTAACCCTAGGCTACCCTTGACAGCTTCTGCCTCCAATAGATTTCCTAAGCACTAGTGTTTTAAGGAACAGCTTAAAAAGAGAATGCTAATGTGATTTCTTTATAATGGGTGTGTTCCTTATCTTATCCCAGTGTCTAAACTCTTCTCCATGGCTGGACCCCCAAATAATATTCCTTTACGTGCTAAGGGGTATCTAGAGAGTGGGATAGGTTTAATAACTACCCTAACCCTAACGCGTACCCTAACCCTAACCCCTACCCTAACCCTAACACGTACCCTAATCCTAACCCGTACCCTAAACCGAGCTCTAACCCTAACACTAACCCTAACCCTAACCCTAACCCATACCCTACGCCGTACCCGCACCCCTCCCCGAACCCGTACCCTAAGCCGTACCCTAAGCCTAACCCTAAGCCTAACCCTAACCCTAGGCTACCCTTGACTGCTTCTGCCTCCAATAGATTTCCTAAGCACTAGTGTTTTAAGGAACAGCTTAAAAAGAGAATCCTAATGTGATTTCTTTATAATGGGTGTGTTCCTTATCTTATCCTAGTGTCCAAACTCTTCTCCATGGCTGGACCCCCAAATAATATTCCTTTACGTGCTAACGGGTATCTAGAGAGTGGGATAGGTTTAATAACTACCCTAACCCTAACGCGTACCCTAAACCTAACCCCTACCCTAACCCTAACGCGTACCCTATCCCTAACCCCTACCCTAACCCTAACACGTACACTAATCCTAACCCGTACCCTAAACCGAGCCCTAACCCTAACACTAACCCTAACCCTAACCCTAACCCATACCCTACGCCGTACCCGCACCCCTCCCCGAACCCGTACCCTAAGCCGTACCCTAACCCTAAACCTAAGCCTAACCCTAACCCTAGGCTACCCTTGACTGCTTCTGCCTCCAATAGATTTCCTAAGCACTAGTGTTTTAAGGAACAACTTAAAAAGAGAATCCTAATGTGATTTCTTTATAATGGGTGTGTTCCTTATCTTATCCTAGTGTCTAAACTCTTCTCCATGGCTGGACCCCCAAATAATATTCCTTTACGTGCTAAGGGGTATCTAGAGAGTGGGATAGGTTTAATAACTACTCTAACCCTAACGTGTACCCTAACCCTAACCCCTACCCTAACCCTAACACGTACCCTATTCCTAACCCGTACCCTAAACCGAGCCCTAACCCTAACACTAACCCTAACCCTAACCCTAACCCATACCCTACGCCATACCCGCACCCCTCCCCGAACCTGTACCCTAATCCGTACCCTAACCCTAACCCTGAGCCTAACCCTAACCCTAGGCTACCCTTGACTGCTTCTGCCTCCAATAGATTTCCTAAGCACTAGTGTTTTAAGGAACAGCTTAAAAAGAGAATCCTAATGTGATTTCTTTATAATGGGTGTGTTCCTTATCTTATCCTAGTGTCTAAACTCTTCTCCATGGCTGGACCCCCAAATAATATTCCTTTACGTGCTAAGGGGTATCTAGAGAGTGGGATAGGTTTAATAACTACCCTAACCCTAACGCGTACCCTAACCCTAACCCCTACCCTAACCCTAACACGTACCCTAATCCTAACCCGTACCCTAAACCGAGCCCTAACCCTAACACTAACCTTAACCCTAACCCTAACCCATACCCTACGCCGTACCCGCACCCCTCCCCGAACCCGTACCCTAAGCCGTACCCTAAGCCTAACCCTAAGCCTAACCCTAACCCTAGGCTACCCTTGACTGCTTCTGCCTCCAATAGATTTCCTAAGCACTAGTGTTTTAAGGAACAGCTTAAAAAGAGAATCCTAATGTGATTTCTTTATAATGGGTGTGTTCCTTATCTTATCCTAGTGTCCAAACTCTTCTCCATGGCTGGACCCCCAAATAATATTCCTTTACGTGCTAACGGGTATCTAGAGAGTGGGATAGGTTTAATAACTACCCTAACCCTAACGCGTACCCTAACCCTAACCCCTACCCTAACCCTAACACGTACCCTAATCCTAACCCGTACCCTAAACCGAGCCCTAACCCTAACACTAACCCTAACCCTAACCCTAACCCATACCCTACGCCGTACCCGCACCCCTCCCCGAACCCGTACCCTAAGCCGTACCCTAAGCCTAACCCTAAGCCTAACCCTAACCCTAGGCTACCCTTGACTGCTTCTGCCTCCAATAGATTTCCTAAGCACTAGTGTTTTAAGGAACAGCTTAAAAAGAGAATCCTAATGTGATTTCTTTATAATGGGTGTGTTCCTTATGTTATCCTAGTGTCTAAACTCTTCTCCATGGCTGGACCCCCAAATAATATTCCTTTACGTGCTAAGGGGTATCTTGAGAGTGGGATAGGTTTAATAACTACCCTAACCCTAACGCGTACCCTTACCCTAATCCATACCCTAACCCTAACACGTACCCTAATCCTAAGCCGTACCCTAAACCGAGCCCTAACCCTAACACTAACCCTAACCCTAACCCCAACCCATACCCTACGCCGTACCCGCACCCCTCCCCGAACCCGTACCCTAAGCCGTACCCTAAGCCTAACCCTAAGCCTAACCCTAACCCTAGGCTACCCTTGACTGCTTCTGCCTCCAATAGATTTCCTAACCACTAGGGTTTTAAGGAACAGCTTAAAAAGAGAATCCTAATGTGATTTCTTTATAATGGGTGTGTTCCTTATTTTATCCTAGTTTCTAAACTCTTCTCCATGGCTGGACCCCCAAATAATATTCCTTTACGTGCTAAGGGGTATCTAGAGAGTGGGATAGGTTTAATAACTACCCTAACCCTAACGCGTACCCTAACCCTAACCCCTACCCTAACCCTAACACGTACCCTATTCCCAACCCGTACCCTAAACCGAGCCCTAACCCTAACACTAACCCTAACCCTAACCCTAACCCATACCCTACGCCGTACCCGCACCCCTCCCCGAACCCGTACCCTAAGCGGTACCCTGACCCTAACCCTAAGCCTAACCCTAACCCTAGGCTACCCTTGACTGCTTCTGCCTCCAATAGATTTCCTAAGCACTAGTGTTTTAAGGAACAGCTTAAAAAGAGAATCCTAATGTGATTTCTTTATAATGGGTGTGTTCCTTATGTTATCCTAGTGTCTAAACTCTTCTCCATGGCTGGACCCCCAAATAATATTCCTTTACGTGCTAAGGGGTATCTAGAGAGTGGGATAGGTTTAATAACTACCCTAACCCTAACGCGTACCCTAACCCTAACCCCTACCCTAACCCTAACACGTACCCTATTCCCAACCCGTACCCTAAACCGAGCCCTAACCCTAACACTAACCCTAACCCTAACCCTAACCCATACCCTACGCCGTACCCGCACCCCTCCCCGAACCCGTACCCTAAGCGGTACCCTGACCCTAACCCTAAGCCTAACCCTAACCCTAGGCTACCCTTGACTGCTTCTGCCTCCAATAGATTTCCTAAGCACTAGTGTTTTAAGGAACAGCTTAAAAAGAGAATCCTAATGTGATTTCTTTATAATGGGTGTGTTCCTTATCTTATCCTAGTGTCTAAACTCTTCTCCATGGCTGGACCCCCAAATAATATTCCTTTACGTGCTAAGGGGTATCTAGAGAGTGGGATAGGTTTAATATCTACCCTAACCCTAACGCGTACCCTAACCCTAACCCCTACCCTAACCCTAACACGTACCCTAATCCTAACCCGTACCCTAAACCGAGCCCTAACCCTAACACTAACCCTAACCCTAACCCATACCCTATGCCGTACCCGCACCCCTCCCCGAACCCGTACCCTAAGCCGTACCCTAAGCCTAACCCTAAGCCTAACCCTAACCCTAGGCTACCCTTGACTGCTTCTGCCTCCAAGAGATTTCCTAAGCACTACTGTTTTAAGGAACAGCTTAAAAAGAGAATCCTAATGTGATTTCTTTATAATGGGTGTGTTCCTTATCTTATCCCAGTGTCTAAAGTCTTCTCCATGGCTGAACCCCCAAATAATATTCCTTTACGTGCTAAGGGGTGTCTAGAGAGTGGGATAGGTTTAATAACTACCCTAACCCTAACGCGTACCCTAACCCTAACCCCTACACTAACCCTAACACGTACCCTATTCCTAACCCGTACCCTAAACCGAGACCTAACCCTAACACTAACCCTAACCCTAACCCTAACCCATACCCTACGCCGTACCCGCACCCCTCCCCGAACCCGTACCCTAAGCCATACCCTAACCGTAACCCTAAGCCTAACCCTAAACCTTGGCTACCCTTGAATGCTTCTGCCTCCAATAGATTTCCTAAGCACTAGTGTTTTAAGGAACAGCTTAAAAAGAGAATCCTAATGTGATTTCTTTATAATGGGTGTGTTCCTTATCTTATACTAGTGTCTAAACTCTTCTCCATGGCTGGACCCCCAAATAATATTCCTTTACGTGCTAAGGGGTATCTAGAGAGTGGGATAGGTTTAATAACTACCCTAACCCTAACGCGTACCCTAACCCTAACCCCTACCCTAACCCTAACACGTACCCTATTCCTAACCCGTACCCTAAACCGAGCCCTAACCCTAACACTAATCCTAACCCTAACCCTAACCCATACCCTACGCCATACCCGCACTCCTCCCCGAACCCGTACCCTAAGCCGTACCCTAAGCCTAACCCTAAGCCTAACGCTAACCCTAGGCTTCCCTTGACTGCTTCTGCCTCCAATAGATTTCCTAAGCACTAGTGTTTTAAGGAACAGCTTAAAAAGAGAATCCTAATGTGATTTCTTTATAATGGGTGTGTTCCTTATCTTATCCTAGTGTCTAAACTCTTCTCCATGGCTGGACCCCCAAATAATATTCCTTTACGTGCTAAAGGGTATCTAGAGAGTGGGATACGTTTAATAACTACCCTAACCCTAACGCGTACCCTAACCCTAACCCCTACCCTAACCCTAACACGTACCCTAATCCTAACCCGTACCCTAAACCGAGCCCTAACCCTAACACTAACCCTAACCCTAACCCTAACCCATACCCTACGCCGTACCCGAACCTCTTCCCGAACCCGTACCCTAGGCCGTACCCTAAGCCTAACCCTGAGCCTAACCCTAACCCTAGGCTACCCTTGACTGCTTCTGCCTCCAATAGATTTCCTAAGCACTAGTGTTTTAAGGAACAGCTTAAAAAGAGAATCCTAATGTGATTTCTTTATAATGGGTGTGTTCCTTATCTTATCCCAGTGTGTAAACTCTTCTCCATGGCTGAACCCCCAAATAATATTCCTTTACGTGCTAAGGGGTGTGTAGAGAGTGGGATAGGTTTAATAACTACCCTAACCCTAACGCGTACCCTAACCCTAACCCCTACCCTAACCCTAACATGAACCCTAATCCTAACCCGTACCCTAAACCGAGCCCTAACCCTAACACTAACCCTAAACCTAACCCTAACCCATGCCCTACGCCGTACCAGCACCCCTACCTGAACCCGTACCCTAAGCCGTACCCTAAGCCTGACCCTAAGCCTAACCCTAACCCTAGGCTACCCTTGACTGCTTCTGCCTCCAATAGATTTCCTAAGCACTAGTGTTTTAAGGAACAGCTTAAAAAGAGAGTCCTAATGTGATTTCTTTATAATGGGTGTGTTCCTTATCTTATCCCAGTGTGTAAACTCTTCTCCATGGCTGGACTCCCAAATAATACTCCTTTACGTGCTAAGGGATATCTAGAGAGTGGGATAGGTTTAATAACTACCCTAACCCTAATGCGTACCCTAACCCTAACCCCTACCCTAACCCTAACACGTACCCTAATCCTAACCCGTACCCTAAACCGAGCCCTAACCCTAACACTAACCCTAACCCTAACCCTAACCCATACCCTACGCCGTACCCGCACCCCTCCCCGAACCCGTACCCTAAGCCGTACCCTAAGCCTAACCCTAAGCCTAACCCTAACCCTAGGCTACCCTTGACTGCTTCTGCCTCCAATAGATTTCCTAAGCACTAGTGTTTTAAGGAACAGCTTAAAAAGAGAATCCTAATGTGATTTCTTAATACTGGGTGTCTTCCTTATCTTATCCTAGTGTCTAAACTCTTCTCCATGGCTGGACCCCCAAATAATATTCCTTTATGTGCTAAGGGGTATCTAGAGAGTGGGATAGGTTTAATAACTACCCTAACCCTAAAGTGTACCCTAACCCTAACCCCTACCCTAACCCTAACACGTACCCTAATCCTAAGCCGTACCCTAAACCGAGCCCTAACCCTAACCCTAACCCTAACCCTAACCCATACCCTACGCCGTACCCGAACCCCTACCCCAAACCCGTACCCTAAGCCGTCCCCTAAGCCTAACCCTAAGCCTAACCCTAACCCTAGGCTACCCTTGACTGCTTCTGCCTCCAATACACTTCCTAAGCACTAGTGTTTTAAGGAACAGCTTAAAAAGTGAATCCTAATGTGATTTCTTAATAATGGGTGTGTTCCTTATCTTATCCTAGTGTCTAAACTCTTCTCCATGCCTGGACCCCCAAATAATATTCCTTTACGTGCTAAGGGGTATCTAGAGACTGAGATAGGTTTAATAACTACGCTAACCCTAACGCGTACCCTAACCCTAACCCCTACCCTAACCCTAACACGTACCCTAATCCTAACCCGTACCCTAAACCGAGCCCTTACCCTAATACTAACCCTAACCCTAACCCTAACCCATACACTACGCCGTACCCGAACCCCTCCCTGAACCCGTACCCTAAGCCGTACCCTAACCCTAACCCTAAGCCTAACCCTAACCCTAGGCTACCCTTGACTGCTTCTGCCTCCAATAGATTTCCTAAGCACTAGTGTTTTAAGGAACAGCTTAAAAAGAGAATCCTAATGTGATTTCTTTATAATGGGTGTGTTCCTTATCTTATCCTAGTGTCTAAATTCTTCTCCATGGCTGGACCCCCAAATAATATTCCTTTACGTGCTAAGGGGTATGTAGAGAGTGGAGTAGTTTTAATGACTACCCTAACCCTAACGCGTACCCTAACCCTAACCCCTACCCTAACCCTAACACGTACCCTAATCCTAAACCGTACCCTAAACCGAGCCCTAACCGTAACACTAACCCTAACCTTAACCCTAACCCATACCCTACGCCGTACCCGAACCCCTCCCTGAACCCGTACCCTAAGCCGTACACTAAGCCTAACCCTAAGCCTAACCCTAACCCTAGGCTACCCTTGACTGCTTCTGCCTCCAATAGATTTCCTAAGCACTAGTGTTTTAAGGAACAGCTTAAAAAGAGAATCCTAATGTGATTTCTTTATAATGGGTGTGTTCCTTATCTTATCCTAGTGTCTAAACTCTTCTCCATGGCTGGACCCCCAAATAATATTCCTTTACGTGCTAACGGGTATCTAGAGAGTGGGATAGGTTTAATAACTACCCTAACACTAACGCGTACCCTAACCCTAACCCCTACCATAACCCTGACACGTACCCTAATCCTAACCCGTACCCTAAACCGAGCCCTAACCCTAATACTAACCCTAACCCTAACCCTAACCCATACCCTACGCCGTACCCGAACCCCTCCCCGAACCCGTACCCTAAGCCGTACCCTAAGCCTAACCCTAAGCCTAACCCTAACCCTAGGCTACCCTTGACTGCTTCTGCCTCCAATAGATTTCCTAAGCACTAGTGTTTTAAGGAACAGCTTAAAAAGAGAATCCTAATGTGATTTCTTTATAATGGGTGTGTTCCTTATCTTATCCTAGTGTCTAAACTCTTCTCCATGGCTGGACCCCCAAATAATATTCCTTTACGTGCTAAGGGGTATCTAGAGAGTGGGATAGGTTTAATAACTACCCTAACCCTAACGTGTACCCTAACCCTAACCCCTACCCTAACCCTAACACGTACCCTAATCCTAAGCCGTACCCTAAACCGAGCCCTAACCCTAACACTAACCCTAACCCTAACCCTAACCCATACCCTACGCCGTACCCGAACCCCTACCCCAAACCCGTACCCTAAGCCGTCCCCTAAGCCTAACCCTAAGCCTGACCCTAACCCTAGGCTACCCTTGACTGCTTCTGCTTCCAATAGATTTCCTAAGCACTAGTGTTTTAAGGAACAGCTTAAAAAGAGAATCCTTGTGTGATTTCTTTATAATGGGTGTGTTCCTTATCTTATCCTACTGTCTAAACTCTTCTCCATGGCTGGACCCCCAAATAATATTCCTTTACGTGCTAAGGGGTATCTAGAGAGTGGGATAGGTTTAATAACTACCCTAACCCTAACGCGTACCCTAACCCCAACCCTAACCCTAACACGTACCCTATTCCTAACCATACCCTAAACCGAGCCCTAACCCTAACACTAACCCTAACCCTAACCCTAACCCATACCCTACACCGTACCCGCACCCCTCCCCGAACCCGTACCCTAAGCCGTACCCTAACCCTAACCCTAAGCCTAACCCTAACCCTAGGCTACCCTTGACTGCTTCTGCCTCCAATAGATTTCCTAAGCACTAGTGTTTTAAGGAACAGCTTAAAAAGAGAATCCTAATGTGATTTCTTTATAATGGGTGTGTTCCTTATCTTATCCTAGTGTCTAAACTCTTCTCCATGGCTGGACCCCCAAATAATATTCCTTTACGTGCTAAGGGGTATCTAGAGAGTGGGATAGGTTTAATAACTACCCTAACCCTAACGCGTACCCTATCCCTAACCACTACCCTAACCCTAACACGTACCCTAATCCTAACCCGTACCCTAAACCGAGCCCTAACCCTAACACTAACCCTAACCCTAACCCATACCCTACGCCATAACCGAACCCCTCCCCGAACCCGTACCCTAGGCCGTACCCTAAGCCTAACTCTGAGCCTAACCCTAACCCTAGGCTACCCTTGACTGCTTCTGCCTCCAATAGATTTCCTAAGCACTAGTGTTTTAAGGAACAGCTTAAAAAGAGAATCCTAATGTGATTTCTTTATAATGGGTGTGTTCCTTATCTTATCCCAGTGTGTAAACTCTTCTCCATGGCTGAACCCCCAAATAATATTCCTTTACGTGCTAAGGGGTGTCTAGAGAGTGGGATAGGTTTCATAACTACTCTAACCCTAACGCGTACCCTAACCCTAACCCCTATCCTAACCCTAACACGTACCCTATTCCTAACCCGTAACCTAAACCGAGCCCTAACCCTAACACTAACCCTAACCCTAACCCTAACCCATGCCCTACGCCGTACCCGCACCCCTCCATGAACCCGTACCCTAAGCCGTACCCTAAGCCTAACCCTAAGCCTAACCCTAACCCTAGGCTACCCTTGACTGCTTCTGCCTCCAATAGATTTCCTAAGCACTAGTGTTTTAAGGAACAGCTTAAAAAGAGAATCCTAATGTGATTTCTTTATAATGGGTGTGTTCCTTTTCTTATCCTAGTGTCTAAACTCTTCTCCATGGCTGGACCCCCAAATAATATTCCTTTACGTGCTAAGGGGTATCTAGAGAGTGGGATAGGTTTAATAACTACCCTAACCCTAACGCGTACCCTAACCCTAACCCCTACCCTAACCCTAACACGTACCCTATTCCTAACCCATACCCTAAACCGAGCCCTAACCCTAACACTAACCCTAACCCTAACCCTAACCCATACCCTACGCCGTACCCGCACCCCTCCCCGAAACCGTACCCTAAGCCATACCCTAACCCTAAACCTAAGCCTAACCCTAACCCTAGGCTACCCTTGACTGCTTCTGCCTCCAATAGATTTCCTAAGCACTAGTGTTTTAAGGAACAGCTTAAAAAGAGAATCCTAATGTGATTTCTTTATAATGGGTGTGTTCCTTATCTTATCCTAGTGTCTAAACTCTTCTCCATGGCTGGACCCCCAAATAATATTCCTTTACGTGCTAAGGGGTATCTAGAGAGTGGGATAGGTTTAATAACTACCCTAACCCTAACGCGTACCCTAACCCTAACCCCTACCCTAACCCTAACACGTACCCTAATCCTAACCCGTACCATAAACCGAGCCCTAACCCTAACACTAACCCTAACCCTAACCCTAACCCATACCCTACGCCGTACTCGAACCCCTCCCCGAACCCGTACCCTAAGCCGTATCCTAAGCCTAACCCTAAGCCTAACCCTAACCCTAGGCTACCCTTGACTGCTTCTGCCTCCAATACATTTCCTAAGCACTAGTGTTTTAAAGAACAGCTTAAAAAGAGAATCCTAATGTGATTTCTTTATAATGGGTGTGTTCCTTATCTTATCCTAGTGTCTAAACTCTTCTCCATGGCTGGACCCCCAAATAATATTCCTTTACGTGCTAAGGGGTATCTAGAGAGTGGGATAGGTTTAATAACTACTCTAACCCTAACGTGTACCCTAACCCTAACCCCTACCCTAACCCTAACACGTACCCTATTCCTAACCCGTACCCTAAACCGAGCCCTAACCCTAACACTAACCCTAACCCTAACCCTAACCCATACCCTACGCCATACCCGCACCCCTCCCCGAACCCGTACCCTAATCCGTACCCTAACCCTAACCCTGAGCCTAACCCTAACCCTAGGCTACCCTTGACAGCTTCTGCCTCCAATAGATTTCCTAAGCACTAGTGTTTTAAGGAACAGCTTAAAAAGAGAATGCTAATGTGATTTCTTTATAATGGGTGTGTTCCTTATCTTATCCCAGTGTCTAAACTCTTCTCCATGGCTGGACCCCCAAATAATATTCCTTTACGTGCTAAGGGGTATCTAGAGAGTGGGATAGGTTTAATAACTACCCTAACCCTAACGCGTACCCTAACCCTAACCCCTACCCTAACCCTAACACGTACCCTAATCCTAACCCGTACCCTAAACCGAGCTCTAACCCTAACACTAACCCTAACCCTAACCCTAACCCATACCCTACGCCGTACCCGCACCCCTCCCCGAACCCGTACCCTAAGCCGTACCCTAAGCCTAACCCTAAGCCTAACCCTAACCCTAGGCTACCCTTGACTGCTTCTGCCTCCAATAGATTTCCTAAGCACTAGTGTTTTAAGGAACAGCTTAAAAAGAGAATCCTAATGTGATTTCTTTATAATGGGTGTGTTCCTTATCTTATCCTAGTGTCCAAACTCTTCTCCATGGCTGGACCCCCAAATAATATTCCTTTACGTGCTAAGGGGTATCTAGAGAGTGGGATAGGTTTAATAACTACCCTAACCCTAACGCGTACCCTAACCCTAACCCCTACCCTAACCCTAACACGTACCCTATTCCCAACCCGTACCCTAAACCGAGCCTTAACCCTAACACTAACCCTAACCCTAACCCTAACCCATACCCTACGCCGTACCCGCACCCCTCCCCGAACCCGTACCCTAAGCGGTACCCTGACCCTAACCCTAAGCCTAACCCTAACCCTAGGCTACCCTTGACTGCTTCTGCCTCCAATAGATTTCCTAAGCACTAGTGTTTTAAGGAACAGCTGAAAAAGAGAATCCTAATGTGATTTCTTTATAATGGGTGTGTTCCTTATCTTATCCTAGTGTCTAAACTCTTCTCCATGGCTGGACCCCCAAATAATATTCCTTTACGTGCTAAGGGGTATCTAGAGAGTGGGATAGGTTTAATATCTACCCTAACTCTAACGCGTACCCTAACCCTAACCCCTACCCTAACCCTAACACGTACCCTAATCCTAACCCGTACCCTAAACCGAGCCCTAACCCTAACACTAACCCTAACCCTAACCCATACCATATGCCGTACCCGCACCCCTCCCCGAACCCGTACCCTAAGCCGTACCCTAAGCCTAACCCTAAGCCTAACCCTAACCCTAGGCTACCCTTGACTGCTTCTGCCTCCAAGAGATTTCCTAAGCACTACTGTTTTAAGGAACAGCTTAAAAAGAGAATCCTAATGTGATTTCTTTATAATGGGTGTGTTCCTTATCTTATCCCAGTGTCTAAACTCTTCTCCATGGCTGAACCCCCAAATAATATTCCTTTACGTGCTAAGGGGTGTCTAGAGAGTGGGATAGGTTTAATAACTACCCTAACCCTAACGCGTACCCTAACCCTAACCCCTACACTAACCCTAACACGTACCCTATTCCTAACCCGTACCCTAAACCGAGACCTAACCCTAACACTAACCCTAACCCTAACCCTAACCCATACCCTACGCCGTACCCGCACCCCTCCCCGAACCCGTACCCTAAGCCATACCCTAACCGTAACCCTAAGCCTAACCCTAACCCTTGGCTACCCTTGAATGCTTCTGCCTCCAATAGATTTCCTAAGCACTAGTGTTTTAAGGAACAGCTTAAAAAGAGAATCCTAATGTGATTTCTTTATAATGGGTGTGTTCCTTATCTTATACTAGTGTCTAAACTCTTCTCCATGGCTGGACCCCCAAATAATATTCCTTTACGTGCTAAGGGGTATCTAGAGAGTGGGATAGGTTTAATAACTACCCTAACCCTAATGCGTACCCTAACCCTAACCCCTACCCTAACCCTAACACGTACCCTAATCCTAACCCGTACCCTAAACCGAGCCCTAACCCTAACACTAATCCTAACCCTAACCCTAACCCATACCCTACGCCGTACCCGCACCCTTCCCCGAACCCGTACCCTAAGCCGTACCCTAAGCCTAACCCTAAGCCTAACCCTAACCCTAGGCTACCCTTGACTGCTTCTGCCTCCAATAGATTTCCTAAGCACTAGTGTTTTAAGGAACAGCTTAAAAAGAGAATCCTAATGTGATTTCTTTATAATGGGTGTGTTCCTTATCTTATCCTAGTGTCTAATCTCTTCTCCATGGCTGGACCCCCAAATAATATTCCTTTACGTGCTAAAGGGTATCTAGAGAGTGGGATAGGTTTAATAACTACCCTAACCCTAACGCGTACCCTAACCCTAACCCCTACCCTAACCCTAACACGTACCCTATTCCTAACCCGTACCGTAAAACGAGCCCTAACCCTAACACTAACCCTAACCCATACCCTACGCCGTACCCGCACCCCTCCCCGAACCCGTACCCTAAGCCGTACCCTGACCCTAACCCTAAGCCTAACCCTAACCCTAGGCTACCCTTGACTGCTTCTGCCTCCAATAGATTTCCTAAGCACTAGTGTTTTAAGGAACAGCTTAAAAAGAGAATCCTAATGTGATTTCTTTATAATGGGTGTGTTCCTTATCTTATCCTAGTGTCTAAACTCTTCTCCATGGCTGGACCCCCAAATAATATTCCTTTACGTGCTAAGGGGTATCTAGAGAGTGGGATAGGTTTAATAACTACCCTAACCCTAACGCGTACCCTAACCCTAACCCCTACCCTAACCCTAACACGTACCCTAATCCTAACCCGTACCATAAACCGAGCCCTAACCCTAACACTAACCCTAACCCTAACCCTAACCCATACCCTACGCCGTACTCGAACCCCTCCCCGAACCCGTACCCTAAGCCGTATCCTAAGCCTAACCCTAAGCCTAACCCTAACCCTAGGCTACCCTTGACTGCTTCTGCCTCCAATACATTTCCTAAGCACTAGTGTTTTAAGCAACAGCTTAAAAAGAGAATCCTAATGTGATTTCTTTATAATGGGTGTGTTCCTTATCTTATCCTAGTGTCTAAACTCTTCTCCATGGCTGGACCCCCAAATAATATTCCTTTACGTGCTAAGGGGTATCTAGAGAGTGGGATAGGTTTAATAACTACTCTAACCCTAACGTGTACCCTAACCCTAACCCCTACCCTAACCCTAACACGTACCCTATTCCTAACCCGTACCCTAAACCGAGCCCTGACCCTAACACTAACCCTAACCCTAACCCTAACCCATACCCTACGCCATACCCGCACCCCTCCCCGAACCCGTACCCTAATCCGTACCCTAACCCTAACCCTGAGCCTAACCCTAACCCTAGGCTACCCTTGACTGCTTCTGCCTCCAATAGATTTCCTAAGCACTAGTGTTTTAAGGAACAGCTTAAAAAGAGAATGCTAATGTGATTTCTTTATAATGGGTGTGTTCCTTATCTTATCCCAGTGTCTAAACTCTTCTCCATGGCTGGACCCCCAAATAATATTCCTTTACGTGCTAAGGGGTATCTAGAGAGTGGGATAGGTTTAATAACTACCCTAACCCTAACGCGTACCCTAACCCTAACCCCTACCCTAACCCTAACACGTACCCTAATCCTAACCCGTACCCTAAACCGAGCTCTAACCCTAACACTAACCCTAACCCTAACCCTAACCCATACCCTACGCCGTACCCGCACCCCTCCCCGAACCCGTACCCTAAGCCGTACCCTAAGCCTAACCCTAAGCCTAACCCTAACCCTAGGCTACCCTTGACTGCTTCTGCCTCCAATAGATTTCCTAAGCACTAGTGTTTTAAGGAACAGCTTAAAAAGAGAATCCTAATGTGATTTCTTTATAATGGGTGTGTTCCTTATCTTATCCTAGTGTCCAAACTCTTCTCCATGGCTGGACCCCCAAATAATATTCCTTTACGTGCTAACGGGTATCTAGAGAGTGGGATAGGTTTAATAACTACCCTAACCCTAACGCGTACCCTAAACCTAACCCCTACCCTAACCCTAACGCGTACCCTATCCCTAACCCCTACCCTAACCCTAACACGTACACTAATCCTAACCCGTACCCTAAACCGAGCCCTAACCCTAACACTAACCCTAACCCTAACCCTAACCCATACCCTACGCCGTACCCGCACCCCTCCCCGAACCCGTACCCTAAGCCGTACCCTAACCCTAAACCTAAGCCTAACCCTAACCCTAGGCTACCCTTGACTGCTTCTGCCTCCAATAGATTTCCTAAGCACTAGTGTTTTAAGGAACAACTTAAAAAGAGAATCCTAATGTGATTTCTTTATAATGGGTGTGTTCCTTATCTTATCCTAGTGTCTAAACTCTTCTCCATGGCTGGACCCCCAAATAATATTCCTTTACGTGCTAAGGGGTATCTAGAGAGTGGGATAGGTTTAATAACTACTCTAACCCTAACGTGTACCCTAACCCTAACCCCTACCCTAACCCTAACACGTACCCTATTCCTAACCCGTACCCTAAACCGAGCCCTAACCCTAACACTAACCCTAACCCTAACCCTAACCCATACCCTACGCCATACCCGCACCCCTCCCCGAACCTGTACCCTAATCCGTACCCTAACCCTAACCCTGAGCCTAACCCTAACCCTAGGCTACCCTTGACTGCTTCTGCCTCCAATAGATTTCCTAAGCACTAGTGTTTTAAGGAACAGCTTAAAAAGAGAATCCTAATGTGATTTCTTTATAATGGGTGTGTTCCTTATCTTATCCTAGTGTCTAAACTCTTCTCCATGGCTGGACCCCCAAATAATATTCCTTTACGTGCTAAGGGGTATCTAGAGAGTGGGATAGGTTTAATAACTACCCTAACCCTAACGCGTACCCTAACCCTAACCCCTACCCTAACCCTAACACGTACCCTAATCCTAACCCGTACCCTAAACCGAGCCCTAACCCTAACACTAACCTTAACCCTAACCCTAACCCATACCCTACGCCGTACCCGCACCCCTCCCCGAACCCGTACCCTAAGCCGTACCCTAAGCCTAACCCTAAGCCTAACCCTAACCCTAGGCTACCCTTGACTGCTTCTGCCTCCAATAGATTTCCTAAGCACTAGTGTTTTAAGGAACAGCTTAAAAAGAGAATCCTAATGTGATTTCTTTATAATGGGTGTGTTCCTTATCTTATCCTAGTGTCCAAACTCTTCTCCATGGCTGGACCCCCAAATAATATTCCTTTACGTGCTAACGGGTATCTAGAGAGTGGGATAGGTTTAATAACTACCCTAACCCTAACGCGTACCCTAACCCTAACCCCTACCCTAACCCTAACACGTACCCTAATCCTAACCCGTACCCTAAACCGAGCCCTAACCCTAACACTAACCCTAACCCTAACCCTAACCCATACCCTACGCCGTACCCGCACCCCTCCCCGAACCCGTACCCTAAGCCGTACCCTAAGCCTAACCCTAAGCCTAACCCTAACCCTAGGCTACCCTTGACTGCTTCTGCCTCCAATAGATTTCCTAAGCACTAGTGTTTTAAGGAACAGCTTAAAAAGAGAATCCTAATGTGATTTCTTTATAATGGGTGTGTTCCTTATGTTATCCTAGTGTCTAAACTCTTCTCCATGGCTGGACCCCCAAATAATATTCCTTTACGTGCTAAGGGGTATCTTGAGAGTGGGATAGGTTTAATAACTACCCTAACCCTAACGCGTACCCTTACCCTAATCCATACCCTAACCCTAACACGTACCCTAATCCTAAGCCGTACCCTAAACCGAGCCCTAACCCTAACACTAACCCTAACCCTAACCCCAACCCATACCC
Source organism: Balaenoptera borealis (assembly GCF_965194805.1). Lineage (NCBI taxonomy): Eukaryota > Metazoa > Chordata > Mammalia > Artiodactyla > Balaenopteridae > Balaenoptera > Balaenoptera borealis. The sequence continues at coordinate 51,826 of NW_028123595.1, forward strand.
TACGCCGTACCCGCACCCCTCCCCGAACCCGTACCCTAAGCCGTACCCTAAGCCTAACCCTAAGCCTAACCCTAACCCTAGGCTACCCTTGACTGCTTCTGCCTCCAATAGATTTCCTAACCACTAGGGTTTTAAGGAACAGCTTAAAAAGAGAATCCTAATGTGATTTCTTTATAATGGGTGTGTTCCTTATTTTATCCTAGTTTCTAAACTCTTCTCCATGGCTGGACCCCCAAATAATATTCCTTTACGTGCTAAGGGGTATCTAGAGAGTGGGATAGGTTTAATAACTACCCTAACCCTAACGCGTACCCTAACCCTAACCCCTACCCTAACCCTAACACGTACCCTATTCCCAACCCGTACCCTAAACCGAGCCCTAACCCTAACACTAACCCTAACCCTAACCCTAACCCATACCCTACGCCGTACCCGCACCCCTCCCCGAACCCGTACCCTAAGCGGTACCCTGACCCTAACCCTAAGCCTAACCCTAACCCTAGGCTACCCTTGACTGCTTCTGCCTCCAATAGATTTCCTAAGCACTAGTGTTTTAAGGAACAGCTTAAAAAGAGAATCCTAATGTGATTTCTTTATAATGGGTGTGTTCCTTATGTTATCCTAGTGTCTAAACTCTTCTCCATGGCTGGACCCCCAAATAATATTCCTTTACGTGCTAAGGGGTATCTAGAGAGTGGGATAGGTTTAATAACTACCCTAACCCTAACGCGTACCCTAACCCTAACCCCTACCCTAACCCTAACACGTACCCTATTCCCAACCCGTACCCTAAACCGAGCCCTAACCCTATCACTAACCCTAACCCTAACCCTAACCCATACCCTACGCCGTACCCGCACCCCTCCCCGAACCCGTACCCTAAGCGGTACCCTGACCCTAACCCTAAGCCTAACCCTAACCCTAGGCTACCCTTGACTGCTTCTGCCTCCAATAGATTTCCTAAGCACTAGTGTTTTAAGGAACAGCTTAAAAAGAGAATCCTAATGTGATTTCTTTATAATGGGTGTGTTCCTTATCTTATCCTAGTGTCTAAACTCTTCTCCATGGCTGGACCCCCAAATAATATTCCTTTACGTGCTAAGGGGTATCTAGAGAGTGGGATAGGTTTAATATCTACCCTAACCCTAACGCGTACCCTAACCCTAACCCCTACCCTAACCCTAACACGTACCCTAATCCTAACCCGTACCCTAAACCGAGCCCTAACCCTAACACTAACCCTAACCCTAACCCATACCCTATGCCGTACCCGCACCCCTCCCCGAACCCGTACCCTAAGCCGTACCCTAAGCCTAACCCTAAGCCTAACCCTAACCCTAGGCTACCCTTGACTGCTTCTGCCTCCAAGAGATTTCCTAAGCACTACTGTTTTAAGGAACAGCTTAAAAAGAGAATCCTAATGTGATTTCTTTATAATGGGTGTGTTCCTTATCTTATCCCAGTGTCTAAAGTCTTCTCCATGGCTGAACCCCCAAATAATATTCCTTTACGTGCTAAGGGGTGTCTAGAGAGTGGGATAGGTTTAATAACTACCCTAACCCTAACGCGTACCCTAACCCTAACCCCTACACTAACCCTAACACGTACCCTATTCCTAACCCGTACCCTAAACCGAGACCTAACCCTAACACTAACCCTAACCCTAACCCTAACCCATACCCTACGCCGTACCCGCACCCCTCCCCGAACCCGTACCCTAAGCCATACCCTAACCGTAACCCTAAGCCTAACCCTAAACCTTGGCTACCCTTGAATGCTTCTGCCTCCAATAGATTTCCTAAGCACTAGTGTTTTAAGGAACAGCTTAAAAAGAGAATCCTAATGTGATTTCTTTATAATGGGTGTGTTCCTTATCTTATACTAGTGTCTAAACTCTTCTCCATGGCTGGACCCCCAAATAATATTCCTTTACGTGCTAAGGGGTATCTAGAGAGTGGGATAGGTTTAATAACTACCCTAACCCTAACGCGTACCCTAACCCTAACCCCTACCCTAACCCTAACACGTACCCTATTCCTAACCCGTACCCTAAACCGAGCCCTAACCCTAACACTAATCCTAACCCTAACCCTAACCCATACCCTACGCCATACCCGCACTCCTCCCCGAACCCGTACCCTAAGCCGTACCCTAAGCCTAACCCTAAGCCTAACGCTAACCCTAGGCTTCCCTTGACTGCTTCTGCCTCCAATAGATTTCCTAAGCACTAGTGTTTTAAGGAACAGCTTAAAAAGAGAATCCTAATGTGATTTCTTTATAATGGGTGTGTTCCTTATCTTATCCTAGTGTCTAAACTCTTCTCCATGGCTGGACCCCCAAATAATATTCCTTTACGTGCTAAAGGGTATCTAGAGAGTGGGATACGTTTAATAACTACCCTAACCCTAACGCGTACCCTAACCCTAACCCCTACCCTAACCCTAACACGTACCCTAATCCTAACCCGTACCCTAAACCGAGCCCTAACCCTAACACTAACCCTAACCCTAACCCTAACCCATACCCTACGCCGTACCCGAACCTCTTCCCGAACCCGTACCCTAGGCCGTACCCTAAGCCTAACCCTGAGCCTAACCCTAACCCTAGGCTACCCTTGACTGCTTCTGCCTCCAATAGATTTCCTAAGCACTAGTGTTTTAAGGAACAGCTTAAAAAGAGAATCCTAATGTGATTTCTTTATAATGGGTGTGTTCCTTATCTTATCCCAGTGTGTAAACTCTTCTCCATGGCTGAACCCCCAAATAATATTCCTTTACGTGCTAAGGGGTGTGTAGAGAGTGGGATAGGTTTAATAACTACCCTAACCCTAACGCGTACCCTAACCCTAACCCCTACCCTAACCCTAACATGAACCCTAATCCTAACCCGTACCCTAAACCGAGCCCTAACCCTAACACTAACCCTAAACCTAACCCTAACCCATGCCCTACGCCGTACCAGCACCCCTACCTGAACCCGTACCCTAAGCCGTACCCTAAGCCTGACCCTAAGCCTAACCCTAACCCTAGGCTACCCTTGACTGCTTCTGCCTCCAATAGATTTCCTAAGCACTAGTGTTTTAAGGAACAGCTTAAAAAGAGAGTCCTAATGTGATTTCTTTATAATGGGTGTGTTCCTTATCTTATCCCAGTGTGTAAACTCTTCTCCATGGCTGGACTCCCAAATAATACTCCTTTACGTGCTAAGGGATATCTAGAGAGTGGGATAGGTTTAATAACTACCCTAACCCTAATGCGTACCCTAACCCTAACCCCTACCCTAACCCTAACACGTACCCTAATCCTAACCCGTACCCTAAACCGAGCCCTAACCCTAACACTAACCCTAACCCTAACCCTAACCCATACCCTACGCCGTACCCGCACCCCTCCCCGAACCCGTACCCTAAGCCGTACCCTAAGCCTAACCCTAAGCCTAACCCTAACCCTAGGCTACCCTTGACTGCTTCTGCCTCCAATAGATTTCCTAAGCACTAGTGTTTTAAGGAACAGCTTAAAAAGAGAATCCTAATGTGATTTCTTAATACTGGGTGTCTTCCTTATCTTATCCTAGTGTCTAAACTCTTCTCCATGGCTGGACCCCCAAATAATATTCCTTTATGTGCTAAGGGGTATCTAGAGAGTGGGATAGGTTTAATAACTACCCTAACCCTAAAGTGTACCCTAACCCTAACCCCTACCCTAACCCTAACACGTACCCTAATCCTAAGCCGTACCCTAAACCGAGCCCTAACCCTAACCCTAACCCTAACCCTAACCCATACCCTACGCCGTACCCGAACCCCTACCCCAAACCCGTACCCTAAGCCGTCCCCTAAGCCTAACCCTAAGCCTAACCCTAACCCTAGGCTACCCTTGACTGCTTCTGCCTCCAATACACTTCCTAAGCACTAGTGTTTTAAGGAACAGCTTAAAAAGTGAATCCTAATGTGATTTCTTAATAATGGGTGTGTTCCTTATCTTATCCTAGTGTCTAAACTCTTCTCCATGCCTGGACCCCCAAATAATATTCCTTTACGTGCTAAGGGGTATCTAGAGACTGAGATAGGTTTAATAACTACGCTAACCCTAACGCGTACCCTAACCCTAACCCCTACCCTAACCCTAACACGTACCCTAATCCTAACCCGTACCCTAAACCGAGCCCTTACCCTAATACTAACCCTAACCCTAACCCTAACCCATACACTACGCCGTACCCGAACCCCTCCCTGAACCCGTACCCTAAGCCGTACCCTAACCCTAACCCTAAGCCTAACCCTAACCCTAGGCTACCCTTGACTGCTTCTGCCTCCAATAGATTTCCTAAGCACTAGTGTTTTAAGGAACAGCTTAAAAAGAGAATCCTAATGTGATTTCTTTATAATGGGTGTGTTCCTTATCTTATCCTAGTGTCTAAATTCTTCTCCATGGCTGGACCCCCAAATAATATTCCTTTACGTGCTAAGGGGTATGTAGAGAGTGGAGTAGTTTTAATGACTACCCTAACCCTAACGCGTACCCTAACCCTAACCCCTACCCTAACCCTAACACGTACCCTAATCCTAAACCGTACCCTAAACCGAGCCCTAACCGTAACACTAACCCTAACCTTAACCCTAACCCATACCCTACGCCGTACCCGAACCCCTCCCTGAACCCGTACCCTAAGCCGTACACTAAGCCTAACCCTAAGCCTAACCCTAACCCTAGGCTACCCTTGACTGCTTCTGCCTCCAATAGATTTCCTAAGCACTAGTGTTTTAAGGAACAGCTTAAAAAGAGAATCCTAATGTGATTTCTTTATAATGGGTGTGTTCCTTATCTTATCCTAGTGTCTAAACTCTTCTCCATGGCTGGACCCCCAAATAATATTCCTTTACGTGCTAACGGGTATCTAGAGAGTGGGATAGGTTTAATAACTACCCTAACACTAACGCGTACCCTAACCCTAACCCCTACCCTAACCCTAACACGTACCCTAATCCTAACCCGTACCCTAAACCGAGCCCTAACCCTAATACTAACCCTAACCCTAACCCTAACCCATACCCTACGCCGTACCCGAACCCCTCCCCGAACCCGTACCCTAAGCCGTACCCTAAGCCTAACCCTAAGCCTAACCCTAACCCTAGGCTACCCTTGACTGCTTCTGCCTCCAATAGATTTCCTAAGCACTAGTGTTTTAAGGAACAGCTTAAAAAGAGAATCCTAATGTGATTTCTTTATAATGGGTGTGTTCCTTATCTTATCCTAGTGTCTAAACTCTTCTCCATGGCTGGACCCCCAAATAATATTCCTTTACGTGCTAAGGGGTATCTAGAGAGTGGGATAGGTTTAATAACTACCCTAACCCTAACGTGTACCCTAACCCTAACCCCTACCCTAACCCTAACACGTACCCTAATCCTAAGCCGTACCCTAAACCGAGCCCTAACCCTAACACTAACCCTAACCCTAACCCTAACCCATACCCTACGCCGTACCCGAACCCCTACCCCAAACCCGTACCCTAAGCCGTCCCCTAAGCCTAACCCTAAGCCTGACCCTAACCCTAGGCTACCCTTGACTGCTTCTGCTTCCAATAGATTTCCTAAGCACTAGTGTTTTAAGGAACAGCTTAAAAAGAGAATCCTTGTGTGATTTCTTTATAATGGGTGTGTTCCTTATCTTATCCTACTGTCTAAACTCTTCTCCATGGCTGGACCCCCAAATAATATTCCTTTACGTGCTAAGGGGTATCTAGAGAGTGGGATAGGTTTAATAACTACCCTAACCCTAACGCGTACCCTAACCCCAACCCTAACCCTAACACGTACCCTATTCCTAACCATACCCTAAACCGAGCCCTAACCCTAACACTAACCCTAACCCTAACCCTAACCCATACCCTACACCGTACCCGCACCCCTCCCCGAACCCGTACCCTAAGCCGTACCCTAACCCTAACCCTAAGCCTAACCCTAACCCTAGGCTACCCTTGACTGCTTCTGCCTCCAATAGATTTCCTAAGCACTAGTGTTTTAAGGAACAGCTTAAAAAGAGAATCCTAATGTGATTTCTTTATAATGGGTGTGTTCCTTATCTTATCCTAGTGTCTAAACTCTTCTCCATGGCTGGACCCCCAAATAATATTCCTTTACGTGCTAAGGGGTATCTAGAGAGTGGGATAGGTTTAATAACTACCCTAACCCTAACGCGTACCCTATCCCTAACCACTACCCTAACCCTAACACGTACCCTAATCCTAACCCGTACCCTAAACCGAGCCCTAACCCTAACACTAACCCTAACCCTAACCCATACCCTACGCCATAACCGAACCCCTCCCCGAACCCGTACCCTAGGCCGTACCCTAAGCCTAACTCTGAGCCTAACCCTAACCCTAGGCTACCCTTGACTGCTTCTGCCTCCAATAGATTTCCTAAGCACTAGTGTTTTAAGGAACAGCTTAAAAAGAGAATCCTAATGTGATTTCTTTATAATGGGTGTGTTCCTTATCTTATCCCAGTGTGTAAACTCTTCTCCATGGCTGAACCCCCAAATAATATTCCTTTACGTGCTAAGGGGTGTCTAGAGAGTGGGATAGGTTTCATAACTACTCTAACCCTAACGCGTACCCTAACCCTAACCCCTATCCTAACCCTAACACGTACCCTATTCCTAACCCGTAACCTAAACCGAGCCCTAACCCTAACACTAACCCTAACCCTAACCCTAACCCATGCCCTACGCCGTACCCGCACCCCTCCATGAACCCGTACCCTAAGCCGTACCCTAAGCCTAACCCTAAGCCTAACCCTAACCCTAGGCTACCCTTGACTGCTTCTGCCTCCAATAGATTTCCTAAGCACTAGTGTTTTAAGGAACAGCTTAAAAAGAGAATCCTAATGTGATTTCTTTATAATGGGTGTGTTCCTTTTCTTATCCTAGTGTCTAAACTCTTCTCCATGGCTGGACCCCCAAATAATATTCCTTTACGTGCTAAGGGGTATCTAGAGAGTGGGATAGGTTTAATAACTACCCTAACCCTAACGCGTACCCTAACCCTAACCCCTACCCTAACCCTAACACGTACCCTATTCCTAACCCATACCCTAAACCGAGCCCTAACCCTAACACTAACCCTAACCCTAACCCTAACCCATACCCTACGCCGTACCCGCACCCCTCCCCGAAACCGTACCCTAAGCCGTACCCTAACCCTAAACCTAAGCCTAACCCTAACCCTAGGCTACCCTTGACTGCTTCTGCCTCCAATAGATTTCCTAAGCACTAGTGTTTTAAGGAACAGCTTAAAAAGAGAATCCTAATGTGATTTCTTTATAATGGGTGTGTTCCTTATCTTATCCTAGTGTCTAAACTCTTCTCCATGGCTGGACCCCCAAATAATATTCCTTTACGTGCTAAGGGGTATCTAGAGAGTGGGATAGGTTTAATAACTACCCTAACCCTAACGCGTACCCTAACCCTAACCCCTACCCTAACCCTAACACGTACCCTAATCCTAACCCGTACCATAAACCGAGCCCTAACCCTAACACTAACCCTAACCCTAACCCTAACCCATACCCTACGCCGTACTCGAACCCCTCCCCGAACCCGTACCCTAAGCCGTATCCTAAGCCTAACCCTAAGCCTAACCCTAACCCTAGGCTACCCTTGACTGCTTCTGCCTCCAATACATTTCCTAAGCACTAGTGTTTTAAAGAACAGCTTAAAAAGAGAATCCTAATGTGATTTCTTTATAATGGGTGTGTTCCTTATCTTATCCTAGTGTCTAAACTCTTCTCCATGGCTGGACCCCCAAATAATATTCCTTTACGTGCTAAGGGGTATCTAGAGAGTGGGATAGGTTTAATAACTACTCTAACCCTAACGTGTACCCTAACCCTAACCCCTACCCTAACCCTAACACGTACCCTATTCCTAACCCGTACCCTAAACCGAGCCCTAACCCTAACACTAACCCTAACCCTAACCCTAACCCATACCCTACGCCATACCCGCACCCCTCCCCGAACCCGTACCCTAATCCGTACCCTAACCCTAACCCTGAGCCTAACCCTAACCCTAGGCTACCCTTGACAGCTTCTGCCTCCAATAGATTTCCTAAGCACTAGTGTTTTAAGGAACAGCTTAAAAAGAGAATGCTAATGTGATTTCTTTATAATGGGTGTGTTCCTTATCTTATCCCAGTGTCTAAACTCTTCTCCATGGCTGGACCCCCAAATAATATTCCTTTACGTGCTAAGGGGTATCTAGAGAGTGGGATAGGTTTAATAACTACCCTAACCCTAACGCGTACCCTAACCCTAACCCCTACCCTAACCCTAACACGTACCCTAATCCTAACCCGTACCCTAAACCGAGCTCTAACCCTAACACTAACCCTAACCCTAACCCTAACCCATACCCTACGCCGTACCCGCACCCCTCCCCGAACCCGTACCCTAAGCCGTACCCTAAGCCTAACCCTAAGCCTAACCCTAACCCTAGGCTACCCTTGACTGCTTCTGCCTCCAATAGATTTCCTAAGCACTAGTGTTTTAAGGAACAGCTTAAAAAGAGAATCCTAATGTGATTTCTTTATAATGGGTGTGTTCCTTATCTTATCCTAGTGTCCAAACTCTTCTCCATGGCTGGACCCCCAAATAATATTCCTTTACGTGCTAAGGGGTATCTAGAGAGTGGGATAGGTTTAATAACTACCCTAACCCTAACGCGTACCCTAACCCTAACCCCTACCCTAACCCTAACACGTACCCTATTCCCAACCCGTACCCTAAACCGAGCCTTAACCCTAACACTAACCCTAACCCTAACCCTAACCCATACCCTACGCCGTACCCGCACCCCTCCCCGAACCCGTACCCTAAGCGGTACCCTGACCCTAACCCTAAGCCTAACCCTAACCCTAGGCTACCCTTGACTGCTTCTGCCTCCAATAGATTTCCTAAGCACTAGTGTTTTAAGGAACAGCTGAAAAAGAGAATCCTAATGTGATTTCTTTATAATGGGTGTGTTCCTTATCTTATCCTAGTGTCTAAACTCTTCTCCATGGCTGGACCCCCAAATAATATTCCTTTACGTGCTAAGGGGTATCTAGAGAGTGGGATAGGTTTAATATCTACCCTAACTCTAACGCGTACCCTAACCCTAACCCCTACCCTAACCCTAACACGTACCCTAATCCTAACCCGTACCCTAAACCGAGCCCTAACCCTAACACTAACCCTAACCCTAACCCATACCATATGCCGTATCCGCACCCCTCCCCGAACCCGTACCCTAAGCCGTACCCTAAGCCTAACCCTAAGCCTAACCCTAACCCTAGGCTACCCTTGACTGCTTCTGCCTCCAAGAGATTTCCTAAGCACTACTGTTTTAAGGAACAGCTTAAAAAGAGAATCCTAATGTGATTTCTTTATAATGGGTGTGTTCCTTATCTTATCCCAGTGTCTAAACTCTTCTCCATGGCTGAACCCCCAAATAATATTCCTTTACGTGCTAAGGGGTGTCTAGAGAGTGGGATAGGTTTAATAACTACCCTAACCCTAACGCGTACCCTAACCCTAACCCCTACACTAACCCTAACACGTACCCTATTCCTAACCCGTACCCTAAACCGAGACCTAACCCTAACACTAACCCTAACCCTAACCCTAACCCATACCCTACGCCGTACCCGCACCCCTCCCCGAACCCGTACCCTAAGCCATACCCTAACCGTAACCCTAAGCCTAACCCTAACCCTTGGCTACCCTTGAATGCTTCTGCCTCCAATAGATTTCCTAAGCACTAGTGTTTTAAGGAACAGCTTAAAAAGAGAATCCTAATGTGATTTCTTTATAATGGGTGTGTTCCTTATCTTATACTAGTGTCTAAACTCTTCTCCATGGCTGGACCCCCAAATAATATTCCTTTACGTGCTAAGGGGTATCTAGAGAGTGGGATAGGTTTAATAACTACCCTAACCCTAATGCGTACCCTAACCCTAACCCCTACCCTAACCCTAACACGTACCCTAATCCTAACCCGTACCCTAAACCGAGCCCTAACCCTAACACTAATCCTAACCCTAACCCTAACCCATACCCTACGCCGTACCCGCACCCTTCCCCGAACCCGTACCCTAAGCCGTACCCTAAGCCTAACCCTAAGCCTAACCCTAACCCTAGGCTACCCTTGACTGCTTCTGCCTCCAATAGATTTCCTAAGCACTAGTGTTTTAAGGAACAGCTTAAAAAGAGAATCCTAATGTGATTTCTTTATAATGGGTGTGTTCCTTATCTTATCCTAGTGTCTAATCTCTTCTCCATGGCTGGACCCCCAAATAATATTCCTTTACGTGCTAAAGGGTATCTAGAGAGTGGGATAGGTTTAATAACTACCCTAACCCTAACGCGTACCCTAACCCTAACCCCTACCCTAACCCTAACACGTACCCTATTCCTAACCCGTACCGTAAAACGAGCCCTAACCCTAACACTAACCCTAACCCATACCCTACGCCGTACCCGCACCCCTCCCCGAACCCGTACCCTAAGCCGTACCCTGACCCTAACCCTAAGCCTAACCCTAACCCTAGGCTACCCTTGACTGCTTCTGCCTCCAATAGATTTCCTAAGCACTAGTGTTTTAAGGAACAGCTTAAAAAGAGAATCCTAATGTGATTTCTTTATAATGGGTGTGTTCCTTATCTTATCCTAGTGTCTAAACTCTTCTCCATGGCTGGACCCCCAAATAATATTCCTTTACGTGCTAAGGGGTATCTAGAGAGTGGGATAGGTTTAATAACTACCCTAACCCTAACGCGTACCCTAACCCTAACCCCTACCCTAACCCTAACACGTACCCTAATCCTAACCCGTACCATAAACCGAGCCCTAACCCTAACACTAACCCTAACCCTAACCCTAACCCATACCCTACGCCGTACTCGAACCCCTCCCCGAACCCGTACCCTAAGCCGTATCCTAAGCCTAACCCTAAGCCTAACCCTAACCCTAGGCTACCCTTGACTGCTTCTGCCTCCAATACATTTCCTAAGCACTAGTGTTTTAAGCAACAGCTTAAAAAGAGAATCCTAATGTGATTTCTTTATAATGGGTGTGTTCCTTATCTTATCCTAGTGTCTAAACTCTTCTCCATGGCTGGACCCCCAAATAATATTCCTTTACGTGCTAAGGGGTATCTAGAGAGTGGGATAGGTTTAATAACTACTCTAACCCTAACGTGTACCCTAACCCTAACCCCTACCCTAACCCTAACACGTACCCTATTCCTAACCCGTACCCTAAACCGAGCCCTAACCCTAACACTAACCCTAACCCTAACCCTAACCCATACCCTACGCCATACCCGCACCCCTCCCCGAACCCGTACCCTAATCCGTACCCTAACCCTAACCCTGAGCCTAACCCTAACCCTAGGCTACCCTTGACTGCTTCTGCCTCCAATAGATTTCCTAAGCACTAGTGTTTTAAGGAACAGCTTAAAAAGAGAATGCTAATGTGATTTCTTTATAATGGGTGTGTTCCTTATCTTATCCCAGTGTCTAAACTCTTCTCCATGGCTGGACCCCCAAATAATATTCCTTTACGTGCTAAGGGGTATCTAGAGAGTGGGATAGGTTTAATAACTACCCTAACCCTAACGCGTACCCTAACCCTAACCCCTACCCTAACCCTAACACGTACCCTAATCCTAACCCGTACCCTAAACCGAGCTCTAACCCTAACACTAACCCTAACCCTAACCCTAACCCATACCCTACGCCGTACCCGCACCCCTCCCCGAACCCGTACCCTAAGCCGTACCCTAAGCCTAACCCTAAGCCTAACCCTAACCCTAGGCTACCCTTGACTGCTTCTGCCTCCAATAGATTTCCTAAGCACTAGTGTTTTAAGGAACAGCTTAAAAAGAGAATCCTAATGTGATTTCTTTATAATGGGTGTGTTCCTTATCTTATCCTAGTGTCCAAACTCTTCTCCATGGCTGGACCCCCAAATAATATTCCTTTACGTGCTAACGGGTATCTAGAGAGTGGGATAGGTTTAATAACTACCCTAACCCTAACGCGTACCCTAAACCTAACCCCTACCCTAACCCTAACGCGTACCCTATCCCTAACCCCTACCCTAACCCTAACACGTACCCTAATCCTAACCCGTACCCTAAACCGAGCCCTAACCCTAACACTAACCCTAACCCTAACCCTAACCCATACCCTACGCCGTACCCGCACCCCTCCCCGAACCCGTACCCTAAGCCGTACCCTAACCCTAAACCTAAGCCTAACCCTAACCCTAGGCTACCCTTGAATGCTTCTGCCTCCAATAGATTTCCTAAGCACTAGTGTTTTAAGGAACAACTTAAAAAGAGAATCCTAATGTGATTTCTTTATAATGGGTGTGTTCCTTATCTTATCCTAGTGTCTAAACTCTTCTCCATGGCTGGACCCCCAAATAATATTCCTTTACGTGCTAAGGGGTATCTAGAGAGTGGGATAGGTTTAATAACTACTCTAACCCTAACGTGTACCCTAACCCTAACCCCTACCCTAACCCTAACACGTACCCTATTCCTAACCCGTACCCTAAACCGAGCCCTAACCCTAACACTAACCCCAACCCTAACCCTAACCCATACCCTACGCCATACCCGCACCCCTCCCCGAACCCGTACCCTAATCCGTACCCTAACCCTAACCCTGAGCCTAACCCTAACCCTAGGCTACCCTTGACTGCTTCTGCCTCCAATAGATTTCCTAAGCACTAGTGTTTTAAGGAACAGCTTAAAAAGAGAATCCTAATGTGATTTCTTTATAATGGGTGTGTTCCTTATCTTATCCCAGTGTCTAAACTCTTCTCCATGGCTGGACCCCCAAATAATATTCCTTTACGTGCTAAGGGGTATCTAGAGAGTGGGATAGGTTTAATAACTACCCTAACCCTAACGCGTACCCTAACCCTAACCCCTACCCTAACCCTAACACGTACCCTAATCCTAACCCGTACCCTAAACCGAGCCCTAACCCTAACACTAACCTTAACCCTAACCCTAACCCATACCCTACGCCGTACCCGCACCCCTCCCCGAACCCGTACCCTAAGCCGTACCCTAAGCCTAACCCTAAGCCTAACCCTAACCCTAGGCTACCCTTGACTGCTTCTGCCTCCAATAGATTTCCTAAGCACTAGTGTTTTAAGGAACAGCTTAAAAAGAGAATCCTAATGTGATTTCTTTATAATGGGTGTGTTCCTTATCTTATCCTAGTGTCCAAATTCTTCTCCATGGCTGGACCCCCAAATAATATTCCTTTACGTGCTAACGGGTATCTAGAGAGTGGGATAGGTTTAATAACTACCCTAACCCTAACGCGTACCCTAACCCTAACCCCTACCCTAACCCTAACACGTACCCTAATCCTAACCCGTACCCTAAACCGAGCCCTAACCCTAACACTAACCCTAACCCTAACCCTAACCCATACCCTACGCCGTACCCGCACCCCTCCCCGAACCCGTACCCTAAGCCGTACCCTAAGCCTAACCCTAAGCCTAACCCTAACCCTAGGCTACCCTTGACTGCTTCTGCCTCCAATAGATTTCCTAAGCACTAGTGTTTTAAGGAACAGCTTAAAAAGAGAATCCTAATGTGATTTCTTTATAATGGGTGTGTTCCTTATGTTATCCTAGTGTCTAAACTCTTCTCCATGGCTGGACCCCCAAATAATATTCCTTTACGTGCTAAGGGGTATCTTGAGAGTGGGATAGGTTTAATAACTACCCTAACCCTAACGCGTACCCTTACCCTAATCCATACCCTAACCCTAACACGTACCCTAATCCTAAGCCGTACCCTAAACCGAGCCCTAACCCTAACCCTAACCCTAAACCTAACCCTAACCCTAACCCTAACCCTAACCCTAACCCTAACCCGTACCCTAAACCGAGCCCTAACCCTAACACTAACCCTAACCCTAACCCTAACCCATACCCTACGCCGTACCCGAACCCCTCCCCGAACCCGTACCCTAAGCCGTACCCTAAGCCTAACCCTAAGCCTAACCCTAACCCTAGGCTACCCTTGACTGCTTCTGCCTCCAATAGATTTCCTAAGCACTAGTGTTTTAAGGAACAGCTTAAAAAGAGAATCCTAATGTGATTTCTTTATAATGGGTGTGTTCCTTATCTTATCCTAGTGTCCAAACTCTTCTCCATGGCTGGACCCCCAAATAATATTCCTTTACGTGCTAACGGGTATCTAGAGAGTGGGATAGGTTTAATAACTACCCTAACCCTAACGCGTACCCTAAACCTAACCCCTACCCTAACCCTAACGCGTACCCTATCCCTAACCCCTACCCTAACCCTAACACGTACCCTAATCCTAACCCGTACCCTAAACCGAGCCCTAACCCTAACACTAACCCTAACCCTAACCCTAACCCATACCCTACGCCGTACCCGCACCCCTCCCCGAACCCGTACCCTAAGCCGTACCCTAACCCTAAACCTAAGCCTAACCCTAACCCTAGGCTACCCTTGACTGCTTCTGCCTCCAATAGATTTCCTAAGCACTAGTGTTTTAAGGAACAACTTAAAAACAGAATCCTAATGTGATTTCTTTATAATGGGTGTGTTCCTTATCTTATCCTAGTGTCTAAACTCTTCTCCATGGCTGGACCCCCAAATAATATTCCTTTACGTGCTAAGGGGTATCTAGAGAGTGGGATAGGTTTAATAACTACCCTAACCCTAACGCGTACCCTAACCCTAACCCCTACCCTAACCCTAACACGTACCCTAATCCTAACCCGTACCCTAAACCGAGCCCTAACCCTAACACTAACACTAACCCTAACCCTAACCCATACCCTACGCCGTACTCGAACCCCTCCCCGAACCCGTACCCTAAGCCGTACCCTAAGCCTAACCCTAAGCCTAACCCTAACCCTAGGCTACCCTTGACTGCTTCTGCCTCCAATAGATTTCCTAAGCACTAGTGTTTTAAAGAACAGCTTAAAAAGAGAATCCTAATGTGATTTCTTTATAATGGGTGTGTTCCTTATCTTATCCTAGTGTCTAAACTCTTCTCCATGGCTGGACCCCCAAATAATATTCCTTTACGTGCTAAGGGGTATCTAGAGAGTGGGATAGGTTTAATAACTACTCTGACCCTAACGTGTACCCTAACCCTAACCCCTACCCTAACCCTAACACGTACCCTATTCCTAACCCGTACCCTAAACCGAGCCCTAACCCTAACACTAACCCTAACCCTAACCCTAACCCATACCCTACGCCATACCCGCACCCCTCCCCGAACCCGTACCCTAATCCGTACCCTAACCCTAACCCTGAGCCTAACCCTAACCCTAGGCTACCCTTGACTGCTTCTGCCTCCAATAGATTTCCTAAGCACTAGTGTTTTAAGGAACAGCTTAAAAAGAGAATCCTAATGTGATTTCTTTATAATGGGTGTGTTCCTTATCTTATCCCAGTGTCTAAACTCTTCTCCATGGCTGGACCCCCAAATAATATTCCTTTACGTGCTAAGGGGTATCTAGAGAGTGGGATAGGTTTAATAACTACCCTAACCCTAACGCGTACCCTAACCCTAACCCCTACCCTAACCCTAACACGTACCCTAATCCTAACCCGTACCCTAAACCGAGCCCTAACCCTAACACTAACCTTAACCCTAACCCTAACCCATACCCTACGCCGTACCCGCACCCCTCCCCGAATCCGTACCCTAAGCCGTACCCTAAGCCTAACCCTAAGCCTAACCCTAACCCTAGGCTACCCTTGACTGCTTCTGCCTCCAATAGATTTCCTAAGCACTAGTGTTTTAAGGAACAGCTTAAAAAGAGAATCCTAATGTGATTTCTTTATAATGGGTGTGTTCCTTATCTTATCCTAGTGTCCAAACTCTTCTCCATGGCTGGACCCCCAAATAATATTCCTTTACGTGCTAACGGGTATCTAGAGAGTGGGATAGGTTTAATAACTACCCTAACCCTAACGCGTACCCTAACCCTAACCCCTACCCTAACCCTAACACGTACCCTAATCCTAACCCGTACCCTAAACCGAGCCCTAACCCTAACACTAACCCTAACCCTAACCCTAACCCATACCCTACGCCGTACCCGCACCCCTCCCCGAACCCGTACCCTAAGCCGTACCCTAAGCCTAACCCTAAGCCTAACCCTAACCCTAGGCTACCCTTGACTGCTTCTGCCTCCAATAGATTTCCTAAGCACTAGTGTTTTAAGGAACAGCTTAAAAAGAGAATCCTAATGTGATTTCTTTATAATGGGTGTGTTCCTTATCTTATCCTAGTGTCTAAACTCTTCTCCATGGCTGGACCCCCAAATAATATTCCTTTACGTGCTAAGGGGTATCTTGAGAGTGGGATAGGTTTAATAACTACCCTAACCCTAACGCGTACCCTTACCCTAATCCATACCCTAACCCTAACACGTACCCTAATCCTAAGCCGTACCCTAAACCGAGCCCTAACCCTAACACTAACCCTAACCCTAACCCCAACCCATACCCTACGCCGTACCCGCACCCCTCCCCGAACCCGTACCCTAAGCCGTACCCTAAGCCTAACCCTAAGCCTAACCCTAACCCTAGGCTACCCTTGACTGCTTCTGCCTCCAATAGATTTCCTAACCACTAGGGTTTTAAGGAACAGCTTAAAAAGAGAATCCTAATGTGATTTCTTTATAATGGGTGTGTTCCTTATCTTATCCTAGTTTCTAAACTCTTCTCCATGGCTGGACCCCCAAATAATATTCCTTTACGTGCTAAGGGGTATCTAGAGAGTGGGATAGGTTTAATAACTACCCTAACCCTAACGCGTACCCTAACCCTAACCCCTACCCTAACCCTAACACGTACCCTATTCCCAACCCGTACCCTAAACCGAGCCCTAACCCTAACACTAACCCTAACCCTAACCCTAACCCATACCCTACGCCGTACCCGCACCCCTCCCCGAACCCGTACCCTAAGCGGTACCCTGGCCCTAACCCTAAGCCTAACCCTAACCCTAGGCTACCCTTGACTGCTTCTGCCTCCAATAGATTTCCTAAGCACTAGTGTTTTAAGGAACAGCTTAAAAGGAGAATCCTAATGTGATTTCTTTATAATGGGTGTGTTCCTTATCTTATCCTAGTGTCTAAACTCTTCTCCATGGCTGGACCCCCAAATAATATTCCTTTACGTGCTAAGGGGTATCTAGAGAGTGGGATAGGTTTAATATCTACCCTAACCCTAACGCGTACCCTAACCCTAACCCCTACCCTAACCCTAACACGTACCCTAATCCTAACCCGTACCCTAAACCGAGACCTAACCCTAACACTAACCCTAACCCTAACCCTAACCCATACCCTACGCCGTACCCGCACCCCTCCCCGAACCCGTACCATAAGCCATACCCTAACCGTAACCCTAAGCCTAACCCTAACCCTAGGCTACCCTTGAATGCTTCTGCCTCCAATAGATTTCCTAAGCACTAGTGTTTTAAGGAACAGCTTAAAAAGAGAATCCTAATGTGATTTCTTTATAATGGGTGTGTTCCTTATCTTATACTAGTGTCTAAACTCTTCTCCATGGCTGGACCCCCAAATAATATTCCTTTACGTGCTAAGGGGTATCTAGAGAGTGGGATAGGTTTAATAACTACCCTAACCCTAACGCGTACCCTAACCCTAACCCCTACCCTAACCCTAACACGTACCCTATTCCTAACCCGTACCCTAAACCGAGCCCTAACCCTAACACTAATCCTAACCCTAACCCTAACCCATACCCTACGCCGTACCCGCACTCCTCCCCGAACCCGTACCCTAAGCCGTACCCTAAGCCGAACCCTAAGCCTAACCCTAACCCTAGGCTTCCCTTGACTGCTTCTGCCTCCAATAGATTTCCTAAGCACTAGTGTTTTAAGGAACAGCTTAAAAAGAGAATCCTAATGTGATTTCTTTATAATGGGTGTGTTCCTTATCTTATCCTAGTGTCTAAACTCTTCTCCATGGCTGGACCCCCAAATAATATTCCTTTACGTGCTAAAGGGTATCTAGAGAGTGGGATAGGTTTAATAACTACCCTAACCCTAACGCGTACCCTAACCCTAACCCCTACCCTAACCCTAACACGTACCCTAATCCTAACCCGTACCCTAAACCGAGCCCTAACCCTAACCCTAACCCTAACCCTAACCCATACCCTTTGCCGTACCCGCACCCCTCCCCGAACCCGTACCCTAAGCCGTACCCTAAGCCTAACCCTAAGCCTAACCCTAACCCTAGGCTACCCTTGACTGCTTCTGCCTCCAATAGATTTCCTAAGCACTAGTGTTTTAAGGAACAGCTTAAAAAGAGAATCCTAATGTGATTTCTTTATAATGGGTGTGTTCCTTATCTTATCCCAGTGTCTAAACTCTTCTCCATGGGTGAATCCCCAAATAATATTCCTTTACGTGCTAAGGGGTGTCTAGAGAGTGGGATAGGTTTAATAACTACCCTAACCCTAACGCGTACCCTAACCCTAACCCCTACCATAACCCTAACACGTACCCTATTCCTAACCCGTACCCTAAACCGAGCCCTAACCCTAACACTAACCCTAACCCTAACCCTAACCCATACCCTACGCCGTACCCGCACCCCTCCCCGAACCCGTACCATAAGCCATACCCTAACCGTAACCCTAAGCCTAACCCTAACCCTAGGCTACCCTTGAATGCTTCTGCCTCCAATAGATTTCCTAAGCACTAGTGTTTTAAGGAACAGCTTAAAAAGAGAATCCTAATGTGATTTCTTTATAATGGGTGTGTTCCTTATCTTATCCTAGTGTCTAAACTCTTCTCCATGGCTGGACCCCCAAATAATATTCCTTTACGTGCTAAGGGGTATCTTGAGAGTGGGATAGGTTTAATAACTACCCTAACCCTAACGCGTACCCTTACCCTAATCCATACCCTAACCCTAACACGTACCCTAATCCTAAGCCGTACCCTAAACCGAGCCCTAACCCTAACACTAACCCTAACCCTAACCCCAACCCATACCCTACGCCGTACCCGCACCCCTCCCCGAACCCGTACCCTAAGCCGTACCCTAAGCCTAACCCTAAGCCTAACCCTAACCCTAGGCTACCCTTGACTGCTTCTGCCTCCAATAGATTTCCTAACCACTAGTGTTTTAAGGAACAGCTTAAAAAGAGAATCCTAATGTGATTTCTTTATAATGGGTGTGTTCCTTATCTTATCCTAGTTTCTAAACTCTTCTCCATGGCTGGACCCCCAAATAATATTCCTTTACGTGCTAAGGGGTATCTAGAGAGTGGGATAGGTTTAATAACTACCCTAACCCTAACGCGTACCCTAACCCTAACCCCTACCCTAACCCTAACACGTACCCTATTCCCAACCCGTACCCTAAACCGAGCCCTAACCCTAACACTAACCCTAACCCTAACCCTAACCCATACCCTACGCCGTACCCGCACCCCTCCCCGAACCCGTACCCTAAGCGGTACCCTGGCCCTAACCCTAAGCCTAACCCTAACCCTAGGCTACCCTTGACTGCTTCTGCCTCCAATAGATTTCCTAAGCACTAGTGTTTTAAGGAACAGCTTAAAAGGAGAATCCTAATGTGATTTCTTTATAATGGGTGTGTTCCTTATCTTATCCTAGTGTCTAAACTCTTCTCCATGGCTGGACCCCCAAATAATATTCCTTTACGTGCTAAGGGGTATCTAGAGAGTGGGATAGGTTTAATAACTACCCTAACCCTAACGCGTACCCTAACCCTAACCCCTACCCTAACCCTAACACCTACCCTAATCCTAACCCGTACCCTAAACCGAGCCCTAACCCTAACACTAACCCTAACCCTAACCCTAACCCATACCCTACGCCGTACCCGAAACCCTCCCCGAACCTGTACCCTAAGCCATACCCTAAGCCTAACCCTAAGCCTAACACTAACCCTAGGCTACCCTTTACTGCTTCTGCCTCCAATAGATTTCCTAAGCACTAGTGTTTTAAGCAACAGCTTAAAAAGAGAATCCTAATGTGATTTCTTTATAATGGGTGTGTTCCTTATCTTATCCTAGTGTCTAAACTCTTCTCCATGGCTGGACCCCCAAATAATATTCCTTACGTGCTAAGGGGTATCTAGAGAGTGGGATAGGTTTACTAACGACCCTAACCCTAATGCGTACCCTAACCCTAACCCCTACCCTAAACCTAACACGTACCCTAATCCTAACCGTACCCTAAACCGAGCCCTAACCCTAACACAAACCCTAACCCTAACCCTAACCCATACCCTACGCCGTACCCGAAACCCTCCCCGAACCCGTACCCTAAGCCGTACCCTAAGCCTAACCCTAAGCCTAACCCTAACCCTAGGCTACCCTTGACTGCTTCTGCCTCCAATAGATTTCCTAAGCACTAGTGTTTTAAGGAACAGCTTAAAAAGAGAATCCTAAAGTGATTTCTTTATAATGGGTGTGTTCCTTATCTTATCCTAGCGTCTAAACTCTTCTCCATGGCTGGACCCCCAAATAATATTCCTTTACGTGCTAAGGGGTATCTAGAGAGTGGGATAGGTTTAACAACTACCCTAACCCTAACGCGTACCCTAAACCTAACCCCTACCCTAACCCTAACACGTACCCTAATCCTAACCCGTACCCTAAACCGAGCCCTAACCCTAACACTAACCCTAACCCTAACCCTAACCCATACCCTACGCCGTACCCGCACCCCTCCCCGAACCCGTACCCTAAGCCGTACCCTCAGCCGAACCCTAAGCCTAACCCTAACCCTAGGCTCCTAAGCACTAGTGTTTTAAGGAACAGCTTAAAAGAGAATCCTAATGTGATTTCTTTATAATGGGTTGTGTTCCTTATCTTATCCTAGTGTCTAAACTCTTCTCCATGGCTGCACCCAGTGTCTAAACTCTTCTCCATGGCTGCACCCCGAAATAATATTGCCTTACGTGCTAAGGGGTATCTAGAGAGTGGGATAGGTTTAATAACTACCCTAACCCTAATGCGTACTCTAACCCTAACCCCTACCCTAACACTAACACGTACCCTAATCCTAACCCGTACCCTAAACCGAGCCCTAACCCTAACACTAACACTAACCCTAACCCTAACCCATACCCTACGCCGTACCCGAACCCCTCCCCAAACCCGTACCCTAAGCCATACCCTAAGCCTAACCCTAAGCCTAACACTAACCCTAGGCTACCCTTGACTGCTTCTGCCTCCAATAGATTTCCTAAGCACTAGTGTTTTAAGCAACAGCTTAAAAAGAGAATCCTAATGTGATTTCTTTATAATGGGTGTGTTCCTTATCTTATCCTAGTGTCTAAACTCTTCTCCATGGCTGCACCCCCAAATAATATTCCCTTACGTGCTAAGGGGTATCTAGAGAGTGGGATAGGTTTAATAACTACCCTAACCCTAACACGTACCCTAACCCTAACCCCTACCCTAAACCTAACACGTACCCTAATCCTAACCTGTACCCTAAACCGAGCCCTAACCCTAACACTAACCCTAACCCTAACCCTAACCCATACCCTACGCCGTACCCGCACCCCTCCCCGAACCCGTACCCTAAGACATACCCTAAACCTAACCCTAAGCCTAACCCTAACCATAGGCTACCCTTGACTGCTTCTGCCTCCAATTGATTTCCTAAGCAGTAGTGTTTTAAGGAACAGCTTAAAAAGAGAATCCTAATGTGATTTCTTTATAATGGGTGTGTTCCTTATCTTATCCTAGTGTCTAAACTCTTCTACATGGCTGCACCCCCAAATAATATTGCCTTACGTGCTAAGGGGTATCTAGAGAGTGGGATAGGTTTAATAACTACCCTAACCCTAATGCGTACTCTAACCCTAACCCCTACCCTAACACTAACACGTACCCTAATCCTAACCCGTACCCTAAACCGAGCCCTAACCCTAACACTAACACTAACCCTAACCCTAACCCATACCCTACGCCGTACCTGAACCCCTCCCCAAACCCGTACCCTAAGCCGTACCCTAAGCCTAACCCTAAGCCTAACACTAACCCTAGGCTACCCTTGACTGCTTCTGCCTCCAATAGATTTCCTAAGCACTAGTGTTTTAAGCAACAGCTTAAAAAGAGAATCCTAATGTGATTTCTTTATAATGGGTGTGTTCCTTATCTTATCCTAGTGTCTAAATTCTTCTCCATTGCTGGAACCCCAAATAATATTCCTTTACGTGCTAAGGGGTATCTAGAGAGTGGGATAGGTTTACTAACTACCCTAACCCTAACGCGTACACTAACCCTAACCCCTACCCTAAACCTAACACGTACCCTAATCCTAACCGTACCCTAAACCGAGCCCTAACCCTAACACTAACCCTAACCCTAACCCTAACCCATACCCTACGCCGTACCCGAAACCCTCCCCGAACCCATACCCTAAGCCGTACCCTAAGCCTAACCCTAACCCTAGGCTACCCTTGACTGCTTCTGCCTCTTATAGATTTCCTAAGCACTAGTGTTTTAAGGAACAGCTTAAAAAGAGAATCCTAATGTGATTTCTTTATAATGGGTGTGTTCCTTATCTTATCCTAGTGTCTAAACTCTTCTCCATGGCTGGACCCTCAAATAATATTCCTTTACGTGCTAAGGGGTATCTAGAGAGTGGGATAGGTTTAATAACTACCCTAACCCTAACGCGTACCCTAACCCTAACCCCTACCCTAACCCTAACACGTACCCTAATCCTAATCCGTACCCTAAACCGAGCCCTAACCCTAACACTAACCCTAACCCTAACCCTAACCCATACCCTACGCCGTACCCGCACCCCTCCCCGAACCCGTAACCTAAGCCGTACCCTAAGCCTAACCCTAAGCCTAACCCTAACCCTAGGCTACCCTTGACTGCTTCTGCCTCCAATAGATTTCCTAAGCACTACTGTTTTAAGGAACAGCTTAAAAAGAGAATCCTAATGTGATTTCTTTATAATGGGTGTGTTCCTTATCTTATCCTAGTGTCTAAACTCTTCTCCATGGCTGCACCCCCAAATAATATTCCCTTACGTGCTAAGGGGTATCTAGAGAGTGGGATAGGTTTAATAACAACCCTAACCCTAACGCGTACCCTAACCCTAACCCCTACCCTAACCCTAACACGTACCCTAATCCTAACCTGTACCCTAAACCGAGCCCTAACCCTAACACTAACCCTAACCCTAACCCTAACCCATACCCTACGCCGTACCCGCACCCCTCCCCGAACCCGTACCCTAAGCCATACCCTAAACCTAACCCTAAGCCTAACCCTAACCCTAGGCTACCCTTCACTGCTTCTGCCTCCAATTGATTTCCTAAGCAGTAGTGTTTTAAGGAACAGCTTAAAAAGAGAATCCTAAAGTGATTTCTTTATAATGGGTGTGTTCCTTATCTTATCCTAGTGTCTAAACTCTTCTCCATGGCTGGACCCCCAAATAATATTCCTTTACGTGCTAAGGGGGAGCTAGAGAGTGGGATAGGTTTACTAACTACCCTAGCCCTAACGAGTAACCTAACCCTAACCCCTACCCTAACCCTAACACGTACCCTAATCCTAACCCGTACCCTAAACCGAGCCCTAACCCTAACACTAACCCAAACCCTAACCCTAACCCATACCCTACGCCGTACACGAACACCTCCCCGAACCCATACCACAAGCCGTACCCTAAACCTAACCCTAAGCCTAACCCTAACCCTAGGCTACCCTTGACTGCTTCTGCCTCCAATAGATTTCCTAAGCACTAGTGTTTTAAGGAACAGCTTAAAAAGAGAATCCTAATGTGATTTCTTTATAATGGGTGTGTTCCTTATCTTATCCTAGTGTCTAAACTCTTCTCCATGGCTGCACCCCCAAATAATATTGCCTTACGTGCTAAGGGGTATCTAGAGAGTGGGATAGGTTTAATAACTACCCTAACCCTAATGCGTACTCTAACCCTAACCCCTACCCTAACACTAACACGTACCCTAATCCTAACCCGTACCCTAAACCGAGCCCTAACCCTAACACTAACACTAACCCTAACCCTAACCCATACCCTACGCCGTACCTGAACCCCTCCCTAAACCCGTACCCTAAGCCGTACCCTAAGCCTAACCCTAAGCCTAACACTAACCCTAGGCTACCCTTGACTGCTTCTGCCTCCAATAGATTTCCTAAGCACTAGTGTTTTAAGCAACAGCTTAAAAAGAGAATCCTAATGTGATTTCTTTATAATGGGTGTGTTCCCTATCTTATCCTAGTGTCTAAACTCTTCTCCATGGCTGGACCCTCAAATAATATTCCTTTACGTGCTAAGGGGTATCTAGAGAGTGGGATAGGTTTAATAACTACCCTAACCCTAACGCGTACCCTAACCCTAACCCCTACCCTAACCCTAACACCTACCCTAATCCTAACCCGTAACCTAAACCGAGCCCTAACCCTAACACTAACCCTAACCCTAACCCTAACCCATACCCTACGCCGTACCCGCACCCCTCCCCGAACCCGTAACCTAAGCCGTACCCTAAGCCTAACCCTAAGCCTAACCCTAACCCTAGGCTACCCTTGACTGCTTCTGCCTCCAATTGATTTCCTAAGCAGTAGTGTTTTAAGAAACAGCTTAAAAAGAGAATCCTAATGTGATTTCTTTATAATGGGTGTGTTCCTTATCTTATCCTAGTGTCTAAACTCTTCTCCATGGCTGGACCCCCAAATAATATTCCTTTACGTGCTAAGGGGGAGCTAGAGAGTGGGATAGGTTTACTAACTACCCTAGCCCTAACGCGTAACCTAACCCTAACCCCTACCCTAACCCTAACACGTACCCTAATCCTAACCCGTACCCTAAACCGAGCCCTAACCCTAACACTAACCCAAACCCTAACCCTAACCCATACCCTACGCCGTACACGAACACCTCCCCGAACCCATACCCCAAGCCGTACCCTAACCCTAACCCTAAGCCTAACCCTAACCCTAGGCTACCCTTGACTGCTTCTGCCTCCAATTGATTTCCTAAGCACTAGTGTTTTAAGAACAGCTTAAAAAGAGAATCCTAAAGTGATTTCTTTATAATGGGTGTGTTCCTTATCTTATCCTAGTGTCTAAACTCTTCTCCATGGCTGGACCCCCAAATAATATTCCTTTACGTGCTAAGGGGTATCTAGAGAGTGGGATAGGTTTAATAACTACCCTAACCCTAACGCGTACCCTAACCCTAACCCCTACCCTAACCCTAACACGTACCCTAATCCTAACCCGTACCCTAAACCGAGCCCTAACCCTAACACTAACCCTAACCCTAACCCTAACCCATACCCTACGCCGTACCCGAAACCCTCCCCGAACCCGTACCCTAAGCCATACCCTAAGCCTAACCCTAAGCCTAACACTAACCCTAGGCTACCCTTTACTGCTTCTGCCTCCAATAGATTTCCTAAGCACTAGTGTTTTAAGCAACAGCTTAAAAAGAGAATCCTAATGTGATTTCTTTATAATGGGTGTGTTCCTTATCTTATCCTAGTGTCTAAACTCTTCTCCATGGCTGGACCCCCAAATAATATTCCTTACGTGCTAAGGGGTATCTAGAGAGTGGGATAGGTTTACTAACGACCCTAACCCTAATGCGTACCCTAACCCTAACCCCTACCCTAAACCTAACACGTACCCTAATCCTAACCGTACCCTAAACCGAGCCCTAACCCTAACACAAACCCTAACCCTAACCCTAACCCATACCCTACGCCGTACCCGAAACCCTCCCCGAACCCGTACCCTAAGCCGTACCCTAAGCCTAACCCTAAGCCTAACCCTAACCCTAGGCTACCCTTGACTGCTTCTGCCTCCAATAGATTTCCTAAGCACTAGTGTTTTAAGGAACAGCTTAAAAAGAGAATCCTAAAGTGATTTCTTTATAATGGGTGTGTTCCTTATCTTATCCTAGCGTCTAAACTCTTCTCCATGGCTGGACCCCCAAATAATATTCCTTTACGTGCTAAGGGGTATCTAGAGAGTGGGATAGGTTTAACAACTACCCTAACCCTAACGCGTACCCTAAACCTAACCCCTACCCTAACCCTAACACGTACCCTAATCCTAACCCGTACCCTAAACCGAGCCCTAACCCTAACACTAACCCTAACCCTAACCCTAACCCATACCCTACGCCGTACCCGCACCCCTCCCCGAACCCGTACCCTAAGCCGTACCCTCAGCCGAACCCTAAGCCTAACCCTAACCCTAGGCTACCCTTGACTGCTTCTGCCTCCAATAGATTTCCTAAGCACTAGTGTTTTAAGGAACAGCTTAAAAAGAGAATCCTAATGTGATTTCTTTATAATGGGTGTGTTCCTTATCTTATCCTAGTGTCTAAACTCTTCTCCATGGCTGCACCCCGAAATAATATTGCCTTACGTGCTAAGGGGTATCTAGAGAGTGGGATAGGTTTAATAACTACCCTAACCCTAATGCGTACTCTAACCCTAACCCCTACCCTAACACTAACACGTACCCTAATCCTAACCCGTACCCTAAACCGAGCCCTAACCCTAACACTAACACTAACCCTAACCCTAACCCATACCCTACGCCGTACCCGAACCCCTCCCCAAACCCGTACCCTAAGCCATACCCTAAGCCTAACCCTAAGCCTAACACTAACCCTAGGCTACCCTTGACTGCTTCTGCCTCCAATAGATTTCCTAAGCACTAGTGTTTTAAGCAACAGCTTAAAAAGAGAATCCTAATGTGATTTCTTTATAATGGGTGTGTTCCTTATCTTATCCTAGTGTCTAAACTCTTCTCCATGGCTGCACCCCCAAATAATATTCCCTTACGTGCTAAGGGGTATCTAGAGAGTGGGATAGGTTTAATAACTACCCTAACCCTAACACGTACCCTAACCCTAACCCCTACCCTAAACCTAACACGTACCCTAATCCTAACCTGTACCCTAAACCGAGCCCTAACCCTAACACTAACCCTAACCCTAACCCTAACCCATACCCTACGCCGTACCCGCACCCCTCCCCGAACCCGTACCCTAAGACATACCCTAAACCTAACCCTAAGCCTAACCCTAACCATAGGCTACCCTTGACTGCTTCTGCCTCCAATTGATTTCCTAAGCAGTAGTGTTTTAAGGAACAGCTTAAAAAGAGAATCCTAATGTGATTTCTTTATAATGGGTGTGTTCCTTATCTTATCCTAGTGTCTAAACTCTTCTACATGGCTGCACCCCCAAATAATATTGCCTTACGTGCTAAGGGGTATCTAGAGAGTGGGATAGGTTTAATAACTACCCTAACCCTAATGCGTACTCTAACCCTAACCCCTACCCTAACACTAACACGTACCCTAATCCTAACCCGTACCCTAAACCGAGCCCTAACCCTAACACTAACACTAACCCTAACCCTAACCCATACCCTACGCCGTACCTGAACCCCTCCCCAAACCCGTACCCTAAGCCGTACCCTAAGCCTAACCCTAAGCCTAACACTAACCCTAGGCTACCCTTGACTGCTTCTGCCTCCAATAGATTTCCTAAGCACTAGTGTTTTAAGCAACAGCTTAAAAAGAGAATCCTAATGTGATTTCTTTATAATGGGTGTGTTCCTTATCTTATCCTAGTGTCTAAATTCTTCTCCATTGCTGGAACCCCAAATAATATTCCTTTACGTGCTAAGGGGTATCTAGAGAGTGGGATAGGTTTACTAACTACCCTAACCCTAACGCGTACACTAACCCTAACCCCTACCCTAAACCTAACACGTACCCTAATCCTAACCGTACCCTAAACCGAGCCCTAACCCTAACACTAACCCTAACCCTAACCCTAACCCATACCCTACGCCGTACCCGAAACCCTCCCCGAACCCATACCCTAAGCCGTACCCTAAGCCTAACCCTAACCCTAGGCTACCCTTGACTGCTTCTGCCTCTTATAGATTTCCTAAGCACTAGTGTTTTAAGGAACAGCTTAAAAAGAGAATCCTAATGTGATTTCTTTATAATGGGTGTGTTCCTTATCTTATCCTAGTGTCTAAACTCTTCTCCATGGCTGGACCCTCAAATAATATTCCTTTACGTGCTAAGGGGTATCTAGAGAGTGGGATAGGTTTAATAACTACCCTAACCCTAACGCGTACCCTAACCCTAACCCCTACCCTAACCCTAACACGTACCCTAATCCTAACCCGTACCCTAAACCGAGCCCTAACCCTAACACTAACCCTAACCCTAACCCTAACCCATACCCTACGCCGTACCCGCACCCCTCCCCGAACCCGTAACCTAAGCCGTACCCTAAGCCTAACCCTAAGCCTAACCCTAACCCTAGGCTACCCTTGACTGCTTCTGCCTCCAATAGATTTCCTAAGCACTACTGTTTTAAGGAACAGCTTAAAAAGAGAATCCTAATGTGATTTCTTTATAATGGGTGTGTTCCTTATCTTATCCTAGTGTCTAAACTCTTCTCCATGGCTGCACCCCCAAATAATATTCCCTTACGTGCTAAGGGGTATCTAGAGAGTGGGATAGGTTTAATAACAACCCTAACCCTAACGCGTACCCTAACCCTAACCCCTACCCTAACCCTAACACGTACCCTAATCCTAACCTGTACCCTAAACCGAGCCCTAACCCTAACACTAACCCTAACCCTAACCCTAACCCATACCCTACGCCGTACCCGCACCCCTCCCCGAACCCGTACCCTAAGCCATACCCTAAACCTAACCCTAAGCCTAACCCTAACCCTAGGCTACCCTTCACTGCTTCTGCCTCCAATTGATTTCCTAAGCAGTAGTGTTTTAAGGAACAGCTTAAAAAGAGAATCCTAAAGTGATTTCTTTATAATGGGTGTGTTCCTTATCTTATCCTAGTGTCTAAACTCTTCTCCATGGCTGGACCCCCAAATAATATTCCTTTACGTGCTAAGGGGGAGCTAGAGAGTGGGATAGGTTTACTAACTACCCTAGCCCTAACGAGTAACCTAACCCTAACCCCTACCCTAACCCTAACACGTACCCTAATCCTAACCCGTACCCTAAACCGAGCCCTAACCCTAACACTAACCCAAACCCTAACCCTAACCCATACCCTACGCCGTACACGAACACCTCCCCGAACCCATACCACAAGCCGTACCCTAAACCTAACCCTAAGCCTAACCCTAACCCTAGGCTACCCTTGACTGCTTCTGCCTCCAATAGATTTCCTAAGCACTAGTGTTTTAAGGAACAGCTTAAAAAGAGAATCCTAATGTGATTTCTTTATAATGGGTGTGTTCCTTATCTTATCCTAGTGTCTAAACTCTTCTCCATGGCTGCACCCCCAAATAATATTGCCTTACGTGCTAAGGGGTATCTAGAGAGTGGGATAGGTTTAATAACTACCCTAACCCTAATGCGTACTCTAACCCTAACCCCTACCCTAACACTAACACGTACCCTAATCCTAACCCGTACCCTAAACCGAGCCCTAACCCTAACACTAACACTAACCCTAACCCTAACCCATACCCTACGCCGTACCTGAACCCCTCCCCAAACCCGTACCCTAAGCCGTACCCTAAGCCTAACCCTAAGCCTAACACTAACCCTAGGCTACCCTTGACTGCTTCTGCCTCCAATAGATTTCCTAAGCACTAGTGTTTTAAGCAACAGCTTAAAAAGAGAATCCTAATGTGATTTCTTTATAATGGGTGTGTTCCCTATCTTATCCTAGTGTCTAAACTCTTCTCCATGGCTGGACCCTCAAATAATATTCCTTTACGTGCTAAGGGGTATCTAGAGAGTGGGATAGGTTTAATAACTACCCTAACCCTAACGCGTACCCTAACCCTAACCCCTACCCTAACCCTAACACCTACCCTAATCCTAACCCGTAACCTAAACCGAGCCCTAACCCTAACACTAACCCTAACCCTAACCCTAACCCATACCCTACGCCGTACCCGCACCCCTCCCCGAACCCGTAACCTAAGCCGTACCCTAAGCCTAACCCTAACCCTAGGCTACCCTTGACTGCTTCTGCCTCCAATTGATTTCC
Source organism: Balaenoptera borealis (assembly GCF_965194805.1). Lineage (NCBI taxonomy): Eukaryota > Metazoa > Chordata > Mammalia > Artiodactyla > Balaenopteridae > Balaenoptera > Balaenoptera borealis. The sequence goes on from NW_028123595.1 coordinate 81,971, forward strand.
TAAGCAGTAGTGTTTTAAGAAACAGCTTAAAAAGAGAATCCTAATGTGATTTCTTTATAATGGGTGTGTTCCTTATCTTATCCTAGTGTCTAAACTCTTCTCCATGGCTGGACCCCCAAATAATATTCCTTTACGTGCTAAGGGGGAGCTAGAGAGTGGGATAGGTTTAATAACTACCCTAGCCCTAACGCGTAACCTAACCCTAACCCCTACCCTAACCCTAACACGTACCCTAATCCTAACCCGTACCCTAAACCGAGCCCTAACCCTAACACTAACCCAAACCCTAACCCTAACCCATACCCTACGCCGTACACGAACACCTCCCCGAACCCATACCCCAAGCCGTACCCTAACCCTAACCCTAAGCCTAACCCTAACCCTAGGCTACCCTTGACTGCTTCTGCCTCCAATTGATTTCCTAAGCACTAGTGTTTTAAGAACAGCTTAAAAAGAGAATCCTAAAGTGATTTCTTTATAATGGGTGTGTTCCTTATCTTATCCTAGTGTCTAAACTCTTCTCCATGGCTGGACCCCCAAATAATATTCCTTTACGTGCTAAGGGGTATCTAGAGAGTGGGATAGGTTTAATAACTACCCTAACCCTAACGCGTACCCTAACCCTAACCCCTACCCTAACCCTAACACGTACCCTAATCCTAACCCGTACCCTAAACCGAGCCCTAACCCTAACACTAACCCTAACCCTAACCCTAACCCATACCCTACGCCGTACCCGAAACCCTCCCCGAACCCGTACCCTAAGCCATACCCTAAGCCTAACCCTAGGCCTAACACTAACCCTAGGCTACCCTTTACTGCTTCTGCCTCCAATAGATTTCCTAAGCACTAGTGTTTTAAGCAACAGCTTAAAAAGAGAATCCTAATGTGATTTCTTTATAATGGGTGTGTTCCTTATCTTACCCTAGTGTCTAAACTCTTCTCCATGGCTGCACCCCCAAATAATATTGCCTTACGTGCTAAGGGGTATCTAGAGAGTGGGATAGGTTTAATAACTACCCTAACCCTAATGCGTACTCTAACCCTAACCCCTACCCTAACACTAACACGTACCCTAATCCTAACCCGTACCCTAAACCGAGCCCTAACCCTAACACTAACACTAACCCTAACCCTAACCCATACCCTACGCCGTACCTGAACCCCTCCCCAAACCCGTACCCTAAGCCGTACCCTAAGCCTAACCCTAAGCCTAACACTAACCCTAGGCTACCCTTGACTGCTTCTGCCTCCAATAGATTTCCTAAGCACTAGTGTTTTAAGCAACAGCTTAAAAAGAGAATCCTAATGTGATTTCTTTATAATGGGTGTGTTCCTTATCTTATCCTAGTGTCTAAACTCTTCTCCATGGCTGGACCCTCAAATAATATTCCTTTACGTGCTAAGGGGTATCTAGAGAGTGGGATAGGTTTAATAACTACCCTAACCCTAACGCGTACCCTAACCCTAACCCCTACCCTAACCCTAACACCTACCCTAATCCTAACCCGTACCCTAAACCGAGCCCTAACCCTAACACTAACCCTAACCCTAACCCTAACCCATACCCTACGCCGTACCCGCACCCCTCCCCGAACCCGTAACCTAAGCCGTACCCTAAGCCTAACCCTAAGCCTAACCCTAACCCTAGGCTACCCTTGACTGCTTCTGCCTCCAATTGATTTCCTAAGCAGTAGTGTTTTAAGAAACAGCTTAAAAAGAGAATCCTAATGTGATTTCTTTATAATGGGTGTGTTCCTTATCTTATCCTAGTGTCTAAACTCTTCTCCATGGCTGGACCCCCAAATAATATTCCTTTACGTGCTAAGGGGGAGCTAGAGAGTGGGATAGGTTTAATAACTACCCTAGCCCTAACGCGTAACCTAACCCTAACCCCTACCCTAACCCTAACACGTACCCTAATCCTAACCCGTACCCTAAACCGAGCCCTAACCCTAACACTAACCCAAACCCTAACCCTAACCCATACCCTACGCCGTACACGAACACCTCCCCGAACCCATACCCCAAGCCGTACCCTAACCCTAACCCTAAGCCTAACCCTAACCCTAGGCTACCCTTGACTGCTTCTGCCTCCAATTGATTTCCTAAGCACTAGTGTTTTAAGAACAGCTTAAAAAGAGAATCCTAAAGTGATTTCTTTATAATGGGTGTGTTCCTTATCTTATCCTAGTGTCTAAACTCTTCTCCATGGCTGGACCCCCAAATAATATTCCTTTACGTGCTAAGGGGTATCTAGAGAGTGGGATAGGTTTAATAACTACCCTAACCCTAATGCGTACCCTAACCCTAACCCCTACCCTAACCCTAACACGTACCCTAATCCTAACCCGTACCCTAAACCGAGCCCTAACCCTAACACTAACCCTAACCCTAACCCTAACCCATACCCTACGCCGTACCCGAAACCCTCCCCGAACCCGTACCCTAAGCCATACCCTAAGCCTAACCCTAAGCCTAACACTAACCCTAGGCTACCCTTTACTGCTTCTGCCTCCAATAGATTTCCTAAGCACTAGTGTTTTAAGCAACAGCTTAAAAAGAGAATCCTAATGTGATTTCTTTATAATGGGTGTGTTCCTTATCTTATCCTAGTGTCTAAACTCTTCTCCATGGCTGGACCCCCAAATAATATTCCTTTACGTGCTAAGGGGTATCTAGAGAGTGGGATAGGTTTACTAACGACCCTAACCCTAATGCGTACCCTAACCCTAACCCCTACCCTAAACCTAACACGTACCCTAATCCTAACCGTACCCTAAACCGAGCCCTAACCCTAACACAAACCCTAACCCTAACCCTAACCCATACCCTACGCCGTACCCGAAACCCTCCCCGAACCCGTACCCTAAGCCGTACCCTAAGCCTAACCCTAAGCCTAACCCTAACCCTAGGCTACCCTTGACTGCTTCTGCCTCCAATAGATTTCCTAAGCACTAGTGTTTTAAGGAACAGCTTAAAAAGAGAATCCTAAAGTGATTTCTTTATAATGGGTGTGTTCCTTATCTTATCCTAGCGTCTAAACTCTTCTCCATGGCTGGACCCCCAAATAATATTCCTTTACGTGCTAAGGGGTATCTAGAGAGTGGGATAGGTTTAACAACTACCCTAACCCTAACGCGTACCCTAAACCTAACCCCTACCCTAACCCTAACACGTACCCTAATCCTAACCCGTACCCTAAACCGAGCCCTAACCCTAACACTAACACTAACCCTAACCCTAACCCATACCCTACGCCGTACCCGAACCCCTCCCCAAACCCGTACCCTAAGCCGTACCCTAAGCCTAACCCTAAGCCTAACACTAACCCTAGGCTACCCTTGACTGCTTCTGCCTCCAATAGATTTCCTAAGCACTAGTGTTTTAAGCAACAGCTTAAAAAGAGAATCCTAATGTGATTTCTTTATAATGGGTGTGTTCCTTATCTTATCCTAGTGTCTAAACTCTTCTCCATGGCTGCACCCCCAAATAATATTCCCTTACGTGCTAAGGGGTATCTAGAGAGTGGGATAGGTTTAATAACTACCCTAACCCTAACACGTACCCTAACCCTAACCCCTACCCTAAACCTAACACGTACCCTAATCCTAACCTGTACCCTAAACCGAGCCCTAACCCTAACACTAACCCTAACCCTAACCCTAACCCATACCCTACGCCGTACCCGCACCCCTCCCCGAACCCGTACCCTAAGACATACCCTAAACCTAACCCTAAGCCTAACCCTAACCCTAGGCTACCCTTGACTGCTTCTGCCTCCAATTGATTTCCTAAGCAGTAGTGTTTTAAGGAACAGCTTAAAAAGAGAATCCTAATGTGATTTCTTTATAATGGGTGTGTTCCTTATCTTATCCTAGTGTCTAAACTCTTCTCCATGGCTGGACCCCCAAATAATATTCCTTTACGTGCTAAGGGGGAGCTAGAGAGTGGGATAGGTTTACTAACTACCCTAGCCCTAACGCGTAACCTAACCCTAACCCCTACCCTAACCCTAACACGTACCCTAATCCTAACCCGTACCCTAAACCGAGCCCTAACCCTAACACTAACCCAAACCCTAACCCTAACCCATACCCTACGCCGTACACGAACACCTCCCCGAACCCATACCCCAAGCCGTACCCTAACCCTCACCCTAAGCCTAACCCTAACCCTAGGCTACCCTTGACTGCTTCTGCCTCCAATAGATTTCCTAAGCACTAGTGTTTTAAGCAACAGCTTAAAAAGAGAATCCTAATGTGATTTCTTTATAATGGGTGTGTTCCTTATCTTATCCTAGTGTCTAAACTCTTCTCCATGGCTGGACCCCCAAATAATATTCCTTTACGTGCTAAGGGGTATCTAGAGAGTGGGATAGGTTTAATAACTACCCTAACCCTAATGCGTACCCTAACCCTAACCCCTACCCTAACCCTAACACGTACCCTAATCCTAACCCGTACCCTAAACCGAGCCCTAACCCTAACCCTAACCCTAACCCATACCCTACGCCGTACCCGAAACCCTCCCCGAACCCGTACCCTAAGCCGTACCCTAAGCCTAACCCTAAGCCTAACCTTACCCTATGCTACCCTTGACTGCTTCTGCCTCCAATAGATTTCCTAAGCACTAGTGTTTTAAGGAACAGCTTAAAAAGAGAATCCTAATGTGATTTCTTTATAATGGGTGTGTTCCTTATCTTATCCTAGTGTCTAAACTCTTCTACATGGCTGCACCCCCAAATAATATTGCCTTACGTGCTAAGGGGTATCTAGAGAGTGGGATAGGTTTAATAACTACCCTAACCCTAATGCGTACTCTAACCCTAACCCCTACCCTAACACTAACACGTACCCTAATCCTAACCCGTACCCTAAACCGAGCCCTAACCCTAACACTAACACTAACCCTAACCCTAACCCATACCCTACGCCGTACCTGAACCCCTCCCCAAACCCGTACCCTAAGCCGTACCCTAAGCCTAACCCTAAGCCTAACACTAACCCTACGCTACCCTTGACTGCTTCTGCCTCCAATAGATTTCCTAAGCACTAGTGTTTTAAGCAACAGCTTAAAAAGAGAATCCTAATGTGATTTCTTTATAATGGGTGTGTTCCTTATCTTATCCTAGTGTCTAAACTCTTCTCCATGGCTGGACCCCCAAATAATATTCCTTTACGTGCTAAGGGGTATCTAGAGAGTGGGATAGGTTTACTAACGACCCTAACCCTAATGCGTACCCTAACCCTAACCCCTACCCTAAACCTAACACGTACCCTAATCCTAACCGTACCCTAAACCGAGCCCTAACCCTAACACAAACCCTAACCCTAACCCTAACCCATACCCTACGCCGTACCCGAAACCCTCCCCGAACCCGTACCCTAAGCCGTACCCTAAGCCTAACCCTAAGCCTAACCCTAACCCTAGGCTACCCTTGACTGCTTCTGCCTCCAATAGATTTCCTAAGCACTAGTGTTTTAAGGAACAGCTTAAAAAGAGAATCCTAAAGTGATTTCTTTATAATGGGTGTGTTCCTTATCTTATCCTAGCGTCTAAACTCTTCTCCATGGCTGGACCCCCAAATAATATTCCTTTACGTGCTAAGGGGTATCTAGAGAGTGGGATAGGTTTAACAACTACCCTAACCCTAACGCGTACCCTAAACCTAACCCCTACCCTAACCCTAACACGTACCCTAATCCTAACCCGTACCCTAAACCGAGCCCTAACCCTAACACTAACCCTAACCCTAACCCTAACCCATACCCTACGCCGTACCCGCACCCCTCCCCGAACCCGTACCCTAAGCCGTACCCTCAGCCGAACCCTAAGCCTAACCCTAACCCTAGGCTACCCTTGACTGCTTCTGCCTCCAATAGATTTCCTAAGCACTAGTGTTTTAAGGAACAGCTTAAAAAGAGAATCCTAATGTGATTTCTTTATAATGGGTGTGTTCCTTATCTTATCCTAGTGTCTAAACTCTTCTCCATGGCTGCACCCCGAAATAATATTGCCTTACGTGCTAAGGGGTATCTAGAGAGTGGGATAGGTTTAATAACTACCCTAACCCTAATGCGTACTCTAACCCTAACCCCTACCCTAACACTAACACGTACCCTAATCCTAACCCGTACCCTAAACCGAGCCCTAACCCTAACACTAACACTAACCCTAACCCTAACCCATACCCTACGCCGTACCCGAACCCCTCCCCAAACCCGTACCCTAAGCCATACCCTAAGCCTAACCCTAAGCCTAACACTAACCCTAGGCTACCCTTGACTGCTTCTGCCTCCAATAGATTTCCTAAGCACTAGTGTTTTAAGCAACAGCTTAAAAAGAGAATCCTAATGTGATTTCTTTATAATGGGTGTGTTCCTTATCTTATCCTAGTGTCTAAACTCTTCTCCATGGCTGCACCCCCAAATAATATTCCCTTACGTGCTAAGGGGTATCTAGAGAGTGGGATAGGTTTACTAACGACCCTAACCCTAACACGTACCCTAACCCTAACCCCTACCCTAAACCTAACACGTACCCTAATCCTAACCTGTACCCTAAACCGAGCCCTAACCCTAACACTAACCCTAACCCTAACCCTAACCCATACCCTACGCCGTACCCGCACCCCTCCCCGAACCCGTACCCTAAGACATACCCTAAACCTAACCCTAAGCCTAACCCTAACCCTAGGCTACCCTTGACTGCTTCTGCCTCCAATTGATTTCCTAAGCAGTAGTGTTTTAAGGAACAGCTTAAAAAGAGAATCCTAATGTGATTTCTTTATAATGGGTGTGTTCCTTATCTTATCCTAGTGTCTAAACTCTTCTCCATGGCTGGACCCCCAAATAATATTCCTTTACGTGCTAAGGGGGAGCTAGAGAGTGGGATAGGTTTACTAACTACCCTAGCCCTAACGCGTAACCTAACCCTAACCCCTACCCTAACCCTAACACGTACCCTAATCCTAACCCGTACCCTAAACCGAGCCCTAACCCTAACACTAACCCAAACCCTAACCCTAACCCATACCCTACGCCGTACACGAACACCTCCCCGAACCCATACCCCAAGCCGTACCCTAACCCTAACCCTAAGCCTAACCCTAACCCTAGGCTACCCTTGACTGCTTCTGCCTCCAATAGATTTCCTAAGCACTAGTGTTTTAAGCAACAGCTTAAAAAGAGAATCCTAATGTGATTTCTTTATAATGGGTGTGTTCCTTATCTTATCCTAGTGTCTAAACTCTTCTCCATGGCTGGACCCCCAAATAATATTCCTTTACGTGCTAAGGGGTATCTAGAGAGTGGGATAGGTTTAATAACTACCCTAACCCTAATGCGTACCCTAACCCTAACCCCTACCCTAACCCTAACACGTACCCTAATCCTAACCCGTACCCTAAACCGAGCCCTAACCCTAACCCTAACCCTAACCCATACCCTACGCCGTACCCGAAACCCTCCCCGAACCCGTACCCTAAGCCGTACCCTAAGCCTAACCCTAAGCCTAACCTTACCCTATGCTACCCTTGACTGCTTCTGCCTCCAATAGATTTCCTAAGCACTAGTGTTTTAAGGAACAGCTTAAAAAGAGAATCCTAATGTGATTTCTTTATAATGGGTGTGTTCCTTATCTTATCCTAGTGTCTAAACTCTTCTACATGGCTGCACCCCCAAATAATATTGCCTTACGTGCTAAGGGGTATCTAGAGAGTGGGATAGGTTTAATAACTACCCTAACCCTAATGCGTACTCTAACCCTAACCCCTACCCTAACACTAACACGTACCCTAATCCTAACCCGTACCCTAAACCGAGCCCTAACCCTAACACTAACACTAACCCTAACCCTAACCCATACCCTACGCCGTACCTGAACCCCTCCCCAAACCCGTACCCTAAGCCGTACCCTAAGCCTAACCCTAAGCCTAACACTAACCCTATGCTACCCTTGACTGCTTCTGCCTCCAATAGATTTCCTAAGCACTACTGTTTTAAGGAACAGCTTAAAAAGAGAATCCTAATGTGATTTCTTTATAATGGGTGTGTTCCTTATCTTATCCTAGTGTCTAAACTCTTCTCCATGGCTGCGCCCCCAAATAATATTGCCTTACGTGCTAAGGGGTATCTAGAGAGTGGGATAGGTTTAATAACTACCCTAACCCTAATGCGTACTCTAACCCTAACCCCTACCCTAACACTAACACGTACCCTAATCCTAACCGTACCCTAAACCGAGCCCTAACCCTAACAGTAACCCTAACCGTAACCCTAACCCATACCCTACGCCGTACCCGAAACCCTCCCCGAACCCGTACCCTAAGCCGTACCCTAAGCCTAACCCTAAGCCTAACCCTAACCCTAGGCTACCATTGACTGCTTCTGCCTCCAATAGATTTCCTAAGCACTAGTGTTTTAAGCAACAGCTTAAAAAGAGAATCCTAATGTGATTTCTTTATAATGGGTGTGTTCCTTATCTTATCCTAGTGTCTAAACTCTTCTCCATGGCTGGACCCTCAAATAATATTCCTTTACGTGCTAAGGGGTATCTAGAGAGTGGGATAGGTTTAATAACTACCCTAACCCTAACGCGTACCCTAACCCTAACCCCTACCCTAACCCTAACACGTACCCTAATCCTAACCCGTACCCTAAACCGAGCCCTAACCCTAACACTAACCCTAACCCTAACCCTAACCCATACCCTACGCCGTACCCGCACCCCTCCCCGAACCCGTAACCTAAGCCGTACCCTAAGCCTAACCCTAAGCCTAACCCTAACCCTAGGCTACCCTTGACTGCTTCTGCCTCCAATAGATTTCCTAAGCACTAGTGTTTTAAGCAACAGCTTAAAAAGAGAATCCTAATGTGATTTCTTTATAATGGGTGTGTTCCTTATCTTATCCTAGTGTCTAAACTCTTCTCCATGGCTGGACCCCCAAATAATATTCCTTTACGTGCTAAGGGGTATCTAGAGAGTGGGATAGGTTTACTAACGACCCTAACCCTAATGCGTACCCTAACCCTAACCCCTACCCTAAACCTAACACGTACCCTAATCCTAACCGTACCCTAAACCGAGCCCTAACCCTAACACAAACCCTAACCCTAACCCTAACCCATACCCTACGCCATACCCGAAACCCTCCCCGAACCCGTACCCTAAGCCGTACCCTAAGCCTAACCCTAAGCCTAACCATAACTCTAGGCTACCCTTGACTGCTTCTGCCTCCAATTGATTTCCTAAGCAGTAGTGTTTTAAGGAACAGCTTAAAAAGAGAATCCTAATGTGATTTCTTTATAATGGGTGTGTTCCTTATCTTATCCTAGTGTCTAAACTCTTCTCCATGGCTGGACCCCCAAATAATATTCCTTTACGTGCTAAGGGGTATCTAGAGAGTGGGATAGGTTTAATAACTACCCTAACCCTAACATGTACCCTAACCCTAACCCCTACCCTAAACCTAACACGTACCCTAATCCTAACCTGTACCCTAAACCGAGCCCTAACCCTAACACTAACCCTAACCCTAACCCTAACCCATACCCTACGCCGTACCCGCACCCCTCCCCGAACCCGTACCCTAAGACATACCCTAAACCTAACCCTAAGCCTAACCCTAACCCTAGGCTACCCTTGACTGCTTCTGCCTCCAATTGATTTCCTAAGCAGTAGTGTTTTAAGGAACAGCTTAAAAAGAGAATCTGAAAGTGATTTCTTTATAATGGGTGTGTTCCTTATCTTATCCTAGTGTCTAAACTCTTCTCCATGGCTGTACCCCCAAATAATATTCCTTTACGTGCTAAGGGGTATCTAGAGAGTGGGATAGGTTTAATAACTACCCGAACCCTAATGCGTACCCTAACCCTAACCCCTACCCTAACCCTAACACGTACCCTAATCCTAATCCGTACCCTAAACCGAGCCCTAACCCTAACACTAACCCTAACCCTAACCCATACCCTACGCCGTACCCGAAACCCTTCCCGAACCCGTACCCTAAGCCGTACCCTAAGCCTAACCCTAAGCCTAACCTTACCCTAGGCTACCCTTGACTGCTTCTGCCTCCAATAGATTTCCTAAGCACTAGTGTTTTAAGGAACAGCTTAAAAAGAGAATCCTAATGTGATTTCTTTATAATGGGTGTGTTCCTTATCTTATCCTAGTGTCTAAACTCTTCTACATGGCTGCACCCCCAAATAATATTGCCTTACGTGCTAAGGGGTATCTAGAGAGTGGGATAGGTTTAATAACTACCCTAACCCTAATGCGTACTCTAACCCTAACCCCTACCCTAACACTAACACGTACCCTAATCCTAACCCGTACCCTAAACCGAGCCCTAACCCTAACACTAACACTAACCCTAACCCTAACCCATACCCTACGCCGTACCTGAACCCCTCCCCAAACCCGTACCCTAAGCCGTACCCTAAGCCTAACCCTAAGCCTAACACTAACCCTAGGCTACCCTTGACTGCTTCTGCCTCCAATAGATTTCCTAAGCACTAGTGTTTTAAGCAACAGCTTAAAAAGAGAATCCTAATGTGATTTCTTTATAATGGGTGTGTTCCTTATCTTATCCTAGTGTCTAAATTCTTCTCCATTGCTGGAACCCCAAATAATATTCCTTTACGTGCTAAGGGGTATCTAGAGAGTGGGATAGGTTTACTAACTACCCTAACCCTAACGCGTACACTAACCCTAACCCCTACCCTAAACCTAACACGTACCCTAATCCTAACCGTACCCTAAACCGAGCCCTAACCCTAACACTAACCCTAACCCTAACCCTAACCCATACCCTACGCCGTACCCGAAACCCTCCCCGAACCCATACCCTAAGCCGTACCCTAAGCCTAACCCTAACCCTAGGCTACCCTTGACTGCTTCTGCCTCCAATAGATTTCCTAAGCACTAGTGTTTTAAGGAACAGCTTAAAAAGAGAATCCTAATGTGATTTCTTTATAATGGGTGTGTTCCTTATCTTATCCTAGTGTCTAAACTCTTCTCCATGGCTGGACCCTCAAATAATATTCCTTTACGTGCTAAGGGGTATCTAGAGAGTGGGATAGGTTTAATAACTACCCTAACCCTAACGCGTACCCTAACCCTAACCCCTACCCTAACCCTAACACGTACCCTAATCCTAACCCGTACCCTAAACCGAGCCCTAACCCTAACACTAACCCTAACCCTAACCCTAACCCATACCCTACGCCGTACCCGCACCCCTCCCCGAACCCGTAACCTAAGCCGTACCCTAAGCCTAACCCTAAGCCTAACCCTAACCCTAGGCTACCCTTGACTGCTTCTGCCTCCAATAGATTTCCTAAGCACTACTGTTTTAAGGAACAGCTTAAAAAGAGAATCCTAATGTGATTTCTTTATAATGGGTGTGTTCCTTATCTTATCCTAGTGTCTAAACTCTTCTCCATGGCTGCACCCCCAAATAATATTCCCTTACGTGCTAAGGGGTATCTAGAGAGTGGGATAGGTTTAATAACTACCCTAACCCTAACGCGTACCCTAACCCTAACCCCTACCCTAACCCTAACACGTACCCTAATCCTAACCTGTACCCTAAACCGAGCCCTAACCCTAACACTAACCCTAACCCTAACCCTAACCCATACCCTACGCCGTACCCGCACCCCTCCCCGAACCCGTACCCTAAGCCATACCCTAAACCTAACCCTAAGCCTAACCCTAACCCTAGGCTACCCTTCACTGCTTCTGCCTCCAATTGATTTCCTAAGCAGTAGTGTTTTAAGGAACAGCTTAAAAAGAGAATCCTAAAGTGATTTCTTTATAATGGGTGTGTTCCTTATCTTATCCTAGTGTCTAAACTCTTCTCCATGGCTGGACCCCCAAATAATATTCCTTTACGTGCTAAGGGGGAGCTAGAGAGTGGGATAGGTTTACTAACTACCCTAGCCCTAACGCGTAACCTAACCCTAACCCCTACCCTAACCCTAACACGTACCCTAATCCTAACCCGTACCCTAAACCGAGCCCTAACCCTAACACTAACCCAAACCCTAACCCTAACCCATACCCTACGCCGTACACGAACACCTCCCCGAACCCATACCCCAAGCCGTACCCTAAACCTAACCCTAAGCCTAACCCTAACCCTAGGCTACCCTTGACTGCTTCTGCCTCCAATAGATTTCCTAAGCACTAGTGTTTTAAGGAACAGCTTAAAAAGAGAATCCTAATGTGATTTCTTTATAATGGGTGTGTTCCTTATCTTATCCTAGTGTCTAAACTCTTCTCCATGGCTGCACCCCCAAATAATATTGCCTTACGTGCTAAGGGGTATCTAGAGAGTGGGATAGGTTTAATAACTACCCTAACCCTAATGCGTACTCTAACCCTAACCCCTACCCTAACACTAACACGTACCCTAATCCTAACCCGTACCCTAAACCGAGCCCTAACCCTAACACTAACACTAACCCTAACCCTAACCCATACCCTACGCCGTACCTGAACCCCTCCCCAAACCCGTACCCTAAGCCGTACCCTAAGCCTAACCCTAAGCCTAACACTAACCCTAGGCTACCCTTGACTGCTTCTGCCTCCAATAGATTTCCTAAGCACTAGTGTTTTAAGCAACAGCTTAAAAAGAGAATCCTAATGTGATTTCTTTATAATGGGTGTGTTCCTTATCTTATCCTAGTGTCTAAACTCTTCTCCATGGCTGGACCCTCAAATAATATTCCTTTACGTGCTAAGGGGTATCTAGAGAGTGGGATAGGTTTAATAACTACCCTAACCCTAACGCGTACCCTAACCCTAACCCCTACCCTAACCCTAACACCTACCCTAATCCTAACCCGTACCCTAAACCGAGCCCTAACCCTAACACTAACCCTAACCCTAACCCTAACCCATACCCTACGCCGTACCCGCACCCCTCCCCGAACCCGTAACCTAAGCCGTACCCTAAGCCTAACCCTAAGCCTAACCCTAACCCTAGGCTACCCTTGACTGCTTCTGCCTCCAATTGATTTCCTAAGCAGTAGTGTTTTAAGAAACAGCTTAAAAAGAGAATCCTAATGTGATTTCTTTATAATGGGTGTGTTCCTTATCTTATCCTAGTGTCTAAACTCTTCTCCATGGCTGGACCCCCAAATAATATTCCTTTACGTGCTAAGGGGGAGCTAGAGAGTGGGATAGGTTTAATAACTACCCTAGCCCTAACGCGTAACCTAACCCTAACCCCTACCCTAACCCTAACACGTACCCTAATCCTAACCCGTACCCTAAACCGAGCCCTAACCCTAACACTAACCCAAACCCTAACCCTAACCCATACCCTACACCGTACACGAACACCTCCCCGAACCCATACCCCAAGCCGTACCCTAACCCTAACCCTAAGCCTAACCCTAACCCTAGGCTACCCTTGACTGCTTCTGCCTCCAATTGATTTCCTAAGCACTAGTGTTTTAAGAACAGCTTAAAAAGAGAATCCTAAAGTGATTTCTTTATAATGGGTGTGTTCCTTATCTTATCCTAGTGTCTAAACTCTTCTCCATGGCTGGACCCCCAAATAATATTCCTTTACGTGCTAAGGGGTATCTAGAGAGTGGGATAGGTTTAATAACTACCCTAACCCTAACGCGTACCCTAACCCTAACCCCTACCCTAACCCTAACACGTACCCTAATCCTAACCCGTACCCTAAACCGAGCCCTAACCCTAACACTAACCCTAACCCTAACCCTAACCCATACCCTACGCCGTACCCGAAACCCTCCCCGAACCCGAACCCTAAGCCATACCCTAAGCCTAACCCTAAGCCTAACACTAACCCTAGGCTACCCTTTACTGCTTCTGCCTCCAATAGATTTCCTAAGCACTAGTGTTTTAAGCAACAGCTTAAAAAGAGAATCCTAATGTGATTTCTTTATAATGGGTGTGTTCCTTATCTTATCCTAGTGTCTAAACTCTTCTCCATGGCTGGACCCCCAAATAATATTCCTTACGTGCTAAGGGGTATCTAGAGAGTGGGATAGGTTTACTAACGACCCTAACCCTAATGCGTACCCTAACCCTAACCCCTACCCTAAACCTAACACGTACCCTAATCCTAACCGTACCCTAAACCGAGCCCTAATCCTAACACAAACCCTAACCCTAACCCTAACCCATACCCTACGCCGTACCCGAAACCCTCCCCGAACCCGTACCCTAAGCCGTACCCTAAGCCTAACCCTAAGCCTAACCCTAACCCTAGGCTACCCTTGACTGCTTCTGCCTCCAATAGATTTCCTAAGCACTAGTGTTTTAAGGAACAGCTTAAAAAGAGAATCCTAAAGTGATTTCTTTATAATGGGTGTGTTCCTTATCTTATCCTAGCGTCTAAACTCTTCTCCATGGCTGGACCCCCAAATAATATTCCTTTACGTGCTAAGGGGTATCTAGAGAGTGGGATAGGTTTAACAACTACCCTAACCCTAACGCGTACCCTAAACCTAACCCCTACCCTAACCCTAACACGTACCCTAATCCTAACCCGTACCCTAAACCGAGCCCTAACCCTAACACTAACCCTAACCCTAACCCTAACCCATACCCTACGCCGTACCCGCACCCCTCCCCGAACCCGTACCCTAAGCCGTACCCTCAGCCGAACCCTAAGCCTAACCCTAACCCTAGGCTACCCTTGACTGCTTCTGCCTCCAATAGATTTCCTAAGCACTAGTGTTTTAAGGAACAGCTTAAAAAGAGAATCCTAATGTGATTTCTTTATAATGGGTGTGTTCCTTATCTTATCCTAGTATCTAAACTCTTCTCCATGGCTGCACCCCGAAATAATATTGCCTTACGTGCTAAGGGGTATCTAGAGAGTGGGATAGGTTTAATAACTACCCTAACCCTAATGCGTACTCTAACCCTAACCCCTACCCTAACACTAACACGTACCCTAATCCTAACCCGTACCCTAAACCGAGCCCTAACCCTAACACTAACACTAACCCTAACCCTAACCCATACCCTACGCCGTACCCGAACCCCTCCCCAAACCCGTACCCTAAGCCATACCCTAAGCCTAACCCTAAGCCTAACACTAACCCTAGGCTACCCTTGACTGCTTCTGCCTCCAATAGATTTCCTAAGCACTAGTGTTTTAAGCAACAGCTTAAAAAGAGAATCCTAATGTGATTTCTTTATAATGGGTGTGTTCCTTATCTTATCCTAGTGTCTAAACTCTTCTCCATGGCTGCACCCCCAAATAATATTCCCTTACGTGCTAAGGGGTATCAAGAGAGTGGGATAGGTTTAATAACTACCCTAACCCTAACACGTACCCTAACCCTAACCCCTACCCTAAACCTAACACGTACCCTAATCCTAACCTGTACCCTAAACCGAGCCCTAACCCTAACACTAACCCTAACCCTAACCCTAACCCATACCCTACGCCGTACCCGCACCCCTCCCCGAACCCGTACCCTAAGACATACCCTAAACCTAACCCTAAGCCTAACCCTAACCCTAGGCTACCCTTGACTGCTTCTGCCTCCAATTGATTTCCTAAGCAGTAGTGTTTTAAGGAACAGCTTAAAAAGAGAATCCTAATGTGATTTCTTTATAATGGGTGTGTTCCTTATCTTATCCTAGTGTCTAAACTCTTCTCCATGGCTGGACCCCCAAATAATATTCCTTTACGTGCTAAGGGGGAGCTAGAGAGTGGGATAGGTTTACTAACTACCCTAGCCCTAACGCGTAACCTAACCCTAACCCCTACCCTAACCCTAACACGTACCCTAATCCTAACCCGTACCCTAAACCGAGCCCTAACCCTAACACTAACCCAAACCCTAACCCTAACCCATACCCTACGCCGTACACGAACACCTCCCCGAACCCATACCCCAAGCCGTACCCTAACCCTAACCCTAAGCCTAACCCTAACCCTAGGCTACCCTTGACTGCTTCTGCCTCCAATAGATTTCCTAAGCACTAGTGTTTTAAGCAACAGCTTAAAAAGAGAATCCTAATGTGATTTCTTTATAATGGGTGTGTTCCTTATCTTATCCTAGTGTCTAAACTCTTCTCCATGGCTGGACCCCCAAATAATATTCCTTTACGTGCTAAGGGGTATCTAGAGAGTGGGATAGGTTTAATAACTACCCTAACCCTAATGCGTACCCTAACCCTAACCCCTACCCTAACCCTAACACGTACCCTAATCCTAACCCGTACCCTAAACCGAGCCCTAACCCTAACCCTAACCCTAACCCATACCCTACGCCGTACCCGAAACCCTCCCCGAACCCGTACCCTAAGCCGTACCCTAAGCCTAACCCTAAGCCTAACCTTACCCTATGCTACCCTTGACTGCTTCTGCCTCCAATAGATTTCCTAAGCACTAGTGTTTTAAGGAACAGCTTAAAAAGAGAATCCTAATGTGATTTCTTTATAATGGGTGTGTTCCTTATCTTATCCTAGTGTCTAAACTCTTCTACATGGCTGCACCCCCAAATAATATTGCCTTACGTGCTAAGGGGTATCTAGAGAGTGGGATAGGTTTAATAACTACCCTAACCCTAATGCGTACTCTAACCCTAACCCCTACCCTAACACTAACACGTACCCTAATCCTAACCCGTACCCTAAACCGAGCCCTAACCCTAAAACTAACACTAACCCTAACCCTAACCCATACCCTACGCCGTACCTGAACCCCTCCCCAAACCCGTACCCTAAGCCGTACCCTAAGCCTAACCCTAAGCCTAACACTAACCCTACGCTACCCTTGACTGCTTCTGCCTCCAATAGATTTCCTATGCACTAGTGTTTTAAGCAACAGCTTAAAAAGAGAATCCTAATGTGATTTCTTTATAATGGGTGTGTTCCTTATCTTATCCTAGTGTCTAAATTCTTCTCCATTGCTGGAACCCCAAATAATATTCCTTTACGTGCTAAGGGGTATCTAGAGAGTGGGATAGGTTTACTAACTACCCTAACCCTAACGCATACCCTAACCCTAACCCCTACCCTAAACCTAACACGTACCCTAATCCTAACCGTACCCTAAACCGAGCCCTAACCCTAACACTAACCCTAAACCTAACCCTAACCCATACCCTATGCCGTACCCGAAACCCTCCCCGAACCCGTACCCTAAGCCGTACCCTAAGCCTAACCCTAAGCCTAACCCTAACCCTAGGCTACCCTTGACTGCTTCTGCCTCTTATAGATTTCCTAAGCACTAGTGTTTTAAGGAACAGCTTAAAAAGAGAATCCTAATGTGATTTCTTTATAATGGGTGTGTTCCTTATCTTATCCTAGTGTCTAAACTCTTCTCCATGGCTGGGCCCTCAAATAATATTCCTTTACGTGCTAAGGGGTATCTAGAGAGTGGGATAGGTTTAATAACTACCCTAACCCTAACGCGTACCCTAACCCTAACCCCTACCCTAACCCTAACACGTACCCTAATCCTAACCCGTACCCTAAACCGAGCCCTAACCCTAACACTAACCCTAACCCTAACCCTAACCCATACCCTACGCCGTACCCGCACCCCTCCCCGAACCCGTAACCTAAGCCGTACCCTAAGCCTAACCCTAAGCCTAACCCTAACCCTAGGCTACCCTTGACTGCTTCTGCCTCCAATAGATTTCCTAAGCACTACTGTTTTAAGGAACAGCTTAAAAAGAGAATCCTAATGTGATTTCTTTATAATGGGTGTGTTCCTTATCTTATCCTAGTGTCTAAACTCTTCTCCATGGCTGGACCCTCAAATAATATTCCTTTACGTGCTAAGGGGTATCTAGAGAGTGGGATAGGTTTAATAACTACCCTAACCCTAACGCGTACCCTAACCCTAACCCCTACCCTAACCCTAACACCTACCCTAATCCTAACCCGTAACCTAAACCGAGCCCTAACCCTAACACTAACCCTAACCCTAACCCTAACCCATACCCTACGCCGTACCCGCACCCCTCCCCGAACCCGTAACCTAAGCCGTACCCTAAGCCTAACCCTAAGCCTAACCCTAACCCTAGGCTACCCTTGACTGCTTCTGCCTCCAATTGATTTCCTAAGCAGTAGTGTTTTAAGAAACAGCTTAAAAAGAGAATCCTAATGTGATTTCTTTATAATGGGTGTGTTCCTTATCTTATCCTAGTGTCTAAACTCTTCTCCATGGCTGGACCCCCAAATAATATTCCTTTACGTGCTAAGGGGGAGCTAGAGAGTGGGATAGGTTTAATAACTACCCTAGCCCTAACGCGTAACCTAACCCTAACCCCTACCCTAACCCTAACACGTACCCTAATCCTAACCCGTAACCTAAACCGAGCCCTAACCCTAACACTAACCCTAACCCTAACCCTAACCCATACCCTACGCCGTACACGAACACCTCCCCGAACCCATACCCCAAGCCGTACCCTAACCCTAACCCTAAGCCTAACCCTAACCCTAGGCTACCCTTGACTGCTTCTGCCTCCAATTGATTTCCTAAGCACTAGTGTTTTAAGAACAGCTTAAAAAGAGAATCCTAAAGTGATTTCTTTATAATGGGTGTGTTCCTTATCTTATCCTAGTGTCTAAACTCTTCTCCATGGCTGGACCCCCAAATAATATTCCTTTACGTGCTAAGGGGTATCTAGAGAGTGGGATAGGTTTAATAACTACCCTAACCCTAACGCGTACCCTAACCCTAACCCCTACCCTAACCCTAACTCGTACCCTAATCCTAACCCGTACCCTAAACCGAGCCCTAACCCTAACACTAACCCTAACCCTAACCCTAACCCATACCCTACGCCGTACCCGAAACCCTCCCCGAACCCGTACCCTAAGCCATACCCTAAGCCTAACCCTAAGCCTAACACTAACCCTAGGCTACCCTTTACTGCTTCTGCCTCCAATAGATTTCCTAAGCACTAGTGTTTTAAGCAACAGCTTAAAAAGAGAATCCTAATATGTTTTCTTTATAATGGGTGTGTTCCTTATCTTATCCTAGTGTCTAAACTCTTCTCCATGGCTGGACCCTCAAATAATATTCCTTTACGTGCTAAGGGGTATCTAGAGAGTGGGATAGGTTTAATAACTACCCTAACCCTAACGCGTACCCTAACCCTAACCCCTACCCTAACCCTAACACCTACCCTAATCCTAACCCGTACCCTAAACCGAGCCCTAACCCTAACACTAACCCTAACCCTAACCCTAACCCATACCCTACGCCGTACCCGCACCCCTCCCCGAACCCGTAACCTAAGCCGTACCCTAAGCCTAACCCTAAGCCTAACCCTAACCCTAGGCTACCCTTGACTGCTTCTGCCTCCAATTGATTTCCTAAGCAGTAGTGTTTTAAGAAACAGCTTAAAAAGAGAATCCTAATGTGATTTCTTTATAATGGGTGTGTTCCTTATCTTATCCTAGTGTCTAAACTCTTCTCCATGGCTGGACCCCCAAATAATATTCCTTTACGTGCTAAGGGGGAGCTAGAGAGTGGGATAGGTTTAATAACTACCCTAGCCCTAACGCGTAACCTAACCCTAACCCCTACCCTAACCCTAACACGTACCCTAATCCTAACCCGTACCCTAAACCGAGCCCTAACCCTAACACTAACCCAAACCCTAACCCTAACCCATACCCTACGCCGTACACGAACACCTCCCCGAACCCATACCCCAAGCCGTACCCTAACCCTAACCCTAAGCCTAACCCTAACCCTAGGCTACCCTTGACTGCTTCTGCCTCCAATTGATTTCCTAAGCACTAGTGTTTTAAGAACAGCTTAAAAAGAGAATCCTAAAGTGATTTCTTTATAATGGGTGTGTTCCTTATCTTATCCTAGTGTCTAAACTCTTCTCCATGGCTGGACCCCCAAATAATATTCCTTTACGTGCTAAGGGGTATCTAGAGAGTGGGATAGGTTTAATAACTACCCTAACCCTAACGCGTACCCTAACCCTAACCCCTACCCTAACCCTAACTCGTACCCTAATCCTAACCCGTACCCTAAACCGAGCCCTAACCCTAACACTAACCCTAACCCTAACCCTAACCCATACCCTACGCCGTACCCGAAACCCTCCCCGAACCCGTACCCTAAGCCATACCCTAAGCCTAACCCTAAGCCTAACACTAACCCTAGGCTACCCTTTACTGCTTCTGCCTCCAATAGATTTCCTAAGCACTAGTGTTTTAAGCAACAGCTTAAAAAGAGAATCCTAATATGTTTTCTTTATAATGGGTGTGTTCCTTATCTTATCCTAGTGTCTAAACTCTTCTCCATGGCTGGACCCTCAAATAATATTCCTTTACGTGCTAAGGGGTATCTAGAGAGTGGGATAGGTTTAATAACTACCCTAACCCTAACGCGTACCCTAACCCTAACCCCTACCCTAACCCTAACACCTACCCTAATCCTAACCCGTACCCTAAACCGAGCCCTAACCCTAACACTAACCCTAACCCTAACCCTAACCCATACCCTACGCCGTACCCGCACCCCTCCCCGAACCCGTAACCTAAGCCGTACCCTAAGCCTAACCCTAAGCCTAACCCTAACCCTAGGCTACCCTTGACTGCTTCTGCCTCCAATTGATTTCCTAAGCAGTAGTGTTTTAAGAAACAGCTTAAAAAGAGAATCCTAATGTGATTTCTTTATAATGGGTGTGTTCCTTATCTTATCCTAGTGTCTAAACTCTTCTCCATGGCTGGACCCCCAAATAATATTCCTTTACGTGCTAAGGGGGAGCTAGAGAGTGGGATAGGTTTAATAACTACCCTAGCCCTAACGCGTAACCTAACCCTAACCCCTACCCTAACCCTAACACGTACCCTAATCCTAACCCGTACCCTAAACCGAGCCCTAACCCTAACACTAACCCAAACCCTAACCCTAACCCATACCCTACGCCGTACACGAACACCTCCCCGAACCCATACCCCAAGCCGTACCCTAACCCTAACCCTAAGCCTAACCCTAACCCTAGGCTACCCTTGACTGCTTCTGCCTCCAATTGATTTCCTAAGCACTAGTGTTTTAAGAACAGCTTAAAAAGAGAATCCTAAAGTGATTTCTTTATAATGGGTGTGTTCCTTATCTTATCCTAGTGTCTAAACTCTTCTCCATGGCTGGACCCCCAAATAATATTCCTTTACGTGCTAAGGGGTATCTAGAGAGTGGGATAGGTTTAATAACTACCCTAACCCTAACGCGTACCCTAACCCTAACCCCTACCCTAACCCTAACACGTACCCTAATCCTAACCCGTACCCTAAACCGAGCCCTAACCCTAACACTAACCCTAACCCTAACCCTAACCCATACCCTACGCCGTACCCGAAACCCTCCCCGAACCCGTACCCTAAGCCATACCCTAAGCCTAACCCTAAGCCTAACACTAACCCTAGGCTACCCTTTACTGCTTCTGCCTCCAATAGATTTCCTAAGCACTAGTGTTTTAAGCAACAGCTTAAAAAGAGAATCCTAATGTGATTTCTTTATAATGGGTGTGTTCCTTATCTTAACCTAGTGTCTAAACTCTTCTCCATGGCTGCACCCCCAAATAATATTGCCTTACGTGCTAAGGGGTATCTAGAGAGTGGGATAGGTTTAATAACTACCCTAACCCTAATGCGTACTCTAACCCTAACCCCTACCCTAACACTAACACGTACCCTAATCCTAACCCGTACCCTAAACCGAGCCCTAACCCTAACACTAACACTAACCCTAACCCTAACCCATACCCTACGCCGTACCTGAACCCCTCCCCAAACCCGTACCCTAAGCCGTACCCTAAGCCTAACCCTAAGCCTAACACTAACCCTAGGCTACCCTTGACTGCTTCTGCCTCCAATAGATTTCCTAAGCACTAGTGTTTTAAGCAACAGCTTAAAAAGAGAATCCTAATGTGATTTCTTTATAATGGGTGTGTTCCTTATCTTATCCTAGTGTCTAAACTCTTCTCCATGGCTGGACCCTCAAATAATATTCCTTTACGTGCTAAGGGGTATCTAGAGAGTGGGATAGGTTTAATAACTACCCTAACCCTAACGCGTACCCTAACCCTAACCCCTACCCTAACCCTAACACCTACCCTAATCCTAACCCGTACCCTAAACCGAGCCCTAACCCTAACACTAACCCTAACCCTAACCCTAACCCATACCCTACGCCGTACCCGCACCCCTCCCCGAACCCGTAACCTAAGCCGTACCCTAAGCCTAACCCTAAGCCTAACCCTAACCCTAGGCTACCCTTGACTGCTTCTGCCTCCAATTGATTTCCTAAGCAGTAGTGTTTTAAGAAACAGCTTAAAAAGAGAATCCTAATGTGATTTCTTTATAATGGGTGTGTTCCTTATCTTATCCTAGTGTCTAAACTCTTCTCCATGGCTGGACCCCCAAATAATATTCCTTTACGTGCTAAGGGGGAGCTAGAGAGTGGGATAGGTTTAATAACTACCCTAGCCCTAACGCGTAACCTAACCCTAACCCCTACCCTAACCCTAACACGTACCCTAATCCTAACCCGTACCCTAAACCGAGCCCTAACCCTAACACTAACCCAAACCCTAACCCTAACCCATACCCTACGCCGTACACGAACACCTCCCCGAACCCATACCCCAAGCCGTACCCTAACCCTAACCCTAAGCCTAACCCTAACCCTAGGCTACCCTTGACTGCTTCTGCCTCCAATTGATTTCCTAAGCACTAGTGTTTTAAGAACAGCTTAAAAAGAGAATCCTAAAGTGATTTCTTTATAATGGGTGTGTTCCTTATCTTATCCTAGTGTCTAAACTCTTCTCCATGGCTGGACCCCCAAATAATATTCCTTTACGTGCTAAGGGGTATCTAGAGAGTGGGATAGGTTTAATAACTACCCTAACCCTAACGCGTACCCTAACCCTAACACCTACCCTAACCCTAACACGTACCCTAATCCTAACCCGTACCCTAAACCGAGCCCTAACCCTAACACTAACCCTAACCCTAACCCTAACCCATACCCTACGCCGTACCCGAAACCCTCCCCGAACCCGTACCCTAAGCCATACCCTAAGCCTAACCCTAAGCCTAACACTAACCCTAGGCTACCCTTTACTGCTTCTGCCTCCAATAGATTTCCTAAGCACTAGTGTTTTAAGCAACAGCTTAAAAAGAGAATCCTAATGTGATTTCTTTATAATGGGTGTGTTCCTTATCTTATCCTAGTGTCTAAACTCTTCTCCATGGCTGGACCCCCAAATAATATTCCTTTACGTGCTAAGGGGTATCTAGAGAGTGGGATAGGTTTACTAACGACCCTAACCCTAATGCGTACCCTAACCCTAACCCCTACCCTAAACCTAACACGTACCCTAATCCTAACCGTACCCTAAACCGAGCCCTAACCCTAACACAAACCCTAACCCTAACCCTAACCCATACCCTACGCCGTACCCGAAACCCTCCCCGAACCCGTACCCTAAGCCGTACCCTAAGCCTAACCCTAAGCCTAACCCTAACCCTAGGCTACCCTTGACTGCTTCTGCCTCCAATAGATTTCCTAAGCACTAGTGTTTTAAGGAACAGCTTAAAAAGAGAATCCTAAAGTGATTTCTTTATAATGGGTGTGTTCCTTATCTTATCCTAGCGTCTAAACTCTTCTCCATGGCTGGACCCCCAAATAATATTCCTTTACGTGCTAAGGGGTATCTAGAGAGTGGGATAGGTTTAACAACTACCCTAACCCTAACGCGTACCCTAAACCTAACCCCTACCCTAACCCTAACACGTACCCTAATCCTAACCCGTACCCTAAACCGAGCCCTAACCCTAACACTAACCCTAACCCTAACCCTAACCCATACCCTACGCCGTACCCGCACCCCTCCCCGAACCCGTACCCTAAGCCGTACCCTCAGCCGAACCCTAAGCCTAACCCTAACCCTAGGCTACCCTTGACTGCTTCTGCCTCCAATAGATTTCCTAAGCACTAGTGTTTTAAGGAACAGCTTAAAAAGAGAATCCTAATGTGATTTCTTTATAATGGGTGTGTTCCTTATCTTATCCTAGTGTCTAAACTCTTCTCCATGGCTGCACCCCGAAATAATATTGCCTTACGTGCTAAGGGGTATCTAGAGAGTGGGATAGGTTTAATAACTACCCTAACCCTAATGCGTACTCTAAAACCTAACCCCTACCCTAACACTAACACGTACCCTAATCCTAACCCGTACCCTAAACCGAGCCCTAACCCTAACACTAACACTAACCCTAACCCTAACCCATACCCTACGCCGTACCCGAACCCCTCCCCAAACCCGTACCCTAAGCCGTACCCTAAGCCTAACCCTAAGCCTAACACTAACCCTAGGCTACCCTTGACTGCTTC
This sequence comes from Balaenoptera borealis, assembly GCF_965194805.1. Taxonomy (NCBI): domain Eukaryota; kingdom Metazoa; phylum Chordata; class Mammalia; order Artiodactyla; family Balaenopteridae; genus Balaenoptera; species Balaenoptera borealis. The sequence goes on from NW_028123595.1 coordinate 106,356, forward strand.
TGCCTCCAATAGATTTCCTAAGCACTAGTGTTTTAAGCAACAGCTTAAAAAGAGAATCCTAATGTGATTTCTTTATAATGGGTGTGTTCCTTATCTTATCCTAGTGTCTAAACTCTTCTCCATGGCTGCACCCCCAAATAATATTCCCTTACGTGCTAAGGGGTATCTAGAGAGTGGGATAGGTTTAATAACTACCCTAACCCTAACACGTACCCTAACCCTAACCCCTACCCTAAACCTAACACGTACCCTAATCCTAACCTGTACCCTAAACCGAGCCCTAACCCTAACACTAACCCTAACCCTAACCCTAACCCATACCCTACGCCGTACCCGCACCCCTCCCCGAACCCGTACCCTAAGACATACCCTAAACCTAACCCTAAGCCTAACCCTAACCCTAGGCTACCCTTGACTGCTTCTGCCTCCAATTGATTTCCTAAGCAGTAGTGTTTTAAGGAACAGCTTAAAAAGAGAATCCTAATGTGATTTCTTTATAATGGGTGTGTTCCTTATCTTATCCTAGTGTCTAAACTCTTCTCCATGGCTGGACCCCCAAATAATATTCCTTTACGTGCTAAGGGGGAGCTAGAGAGTGGGATAGGTTTACTAACTACCCTAGCCCTAACGCGTAACCTAACCCTAACCCCTACCCTAACCCTAACACGTACCCTAATCCTAACCCGTACCCTAAACCGAGCCCTAACCCTAACACTAACCCAAACCCTAACCCTAACCCATACCCTACGCCGTACACGAACACCTCCCCGAACCCATACCCCAAGCCGTACCCTAACCCTAACCCTAAGCCTAACCCTAACCCTAGGCTACCCTTGACTGCTTCTGCCTCCAATAGATTTCCTAAGCACTAGTGTTTTAAGCAACAGCTTAAAAAGAGAATCCTAATGTGATTTCTTTATAATGGGTGTGTTCCTTATCTTATCCTAGTGTCTAAACTCTTCTCCATGGCTGGACCCCCAAATAATATTCCTTTACGTGCTAAGGGGTATCTAGAGAGTGGGATAGGTTTAATAACTACCCTAACCCTAATGCGTACCCTAACCCTAACCCCTACCCTAACCCTAACACGTACCCTAATCCTAACCCGTACCCTAAACCGAGCCCTAACCCTAACCCTAACCCTAACCCATACCCTACGCCGTACCCGAAACCCTCCCCGAACCCGTACCCTAAGCCGTACCCTAAGCCTAACCCTAAGCCTAACCTTACCCTATGCTACCCTTGACTGCTTCTGCCTCCAATAGATTTCCTAAGCACTAGTGTTTTAAGGAACAGCTTAAAAAGAGAATCCTAATGTGATTTCTTTATAATGGGTGTGTTCCTTATCTTATCCTAGTGTCTAAACTCTTCTACATGGCTGCACCCCCAAATAATATTGCCTTACGTGCTAAGGGGTATCTAGAGAGTGGGATAGGTTTAATAACTACCCTAACCCTAATGCGTACTCTAACCCTAACCCCTACCCTAACACTAACACGTACCCTAATCCTAACCCGTACCCTAAACCGAGCCCTAACCCTAACACTAACACTAACCCTAACCCTAACCCATACCCTACGCCGTACCTGAACCCCTCCCCAAACCCGTACCCTAAGCCGTACCCTAAGCCTAACCCTAAGCCTAACACTAACCCTACGCTACCCTTGACTGCTTCTGCCTCCAATAGATTTCCTATGCACTAGTGTTTTAAGCAACAGCTTAAAAAGAGAATCCTAATGTGATTTCTTTATAATGGGTGTGTTCCTTATCTTATCCTAGTGTCTAAATTCTTCTCCATTGCTGGAACCCCAAATAATATTCCTTTACGTGCTAAGGGGTATCTAGAGAGTGGGATAGGTTTACTAACTACCCTAACCCTAACGCGTACCCTAACCCTAACCCCTACCCTAAACCTAACACGTACCCTAATCCTAACCGTACCCTAAACCGAGCCCTAACCCTAACACTAACCCTAAACCTAACCCTAACCCATACCCTATGCCGTACCCGAAACCCTCCCCGAACCCGTACCCTAAGCCGTACCCTAAGCCTAACCCTAAGCCTAACCCTAACCCTAGGCTACCCTTGACTGCTTCTGCCTCTTATAGATTTCCTAAGCACTAGTGTTTTAAGGAACAGCTTAAAAAGAGAATCCTAATGTGATTTCTTTATAATGGGTGTGTTCCTTATCTTATCCTAGTGTCTAAACTCTTCTCCATGGCTGGGCCCTCAAATAATATTCCTTTACGTGCTAAGGGGTATCTAGAGAGTGGGATAGGTTTAATAACTACCCTAACCCTAACGCGTACCCTAACCCTAACCCCTACCCTAACCCTAACACGTACCCTAATCCTAACCCGTACCCTAAACCGAGCCCTAACCCTAACACTAACCCTAACCCTAACCCTAACCCATACCCTACGCCGTACCCGCACCCCTCCCCGAACCCGTAACCTAAGCCGTACCCTAAGCCTAACCCTAAGCCTAACCCTAACCCTAGGCTACCCTTGACTGCTTCTGCCTCCAATAGATTTCCTAAGCACTACTGTTTTAAGGAACAGCTTAAAAAGAGAATCCTAATGTGATTTCTTTATAATGGGTGTGTTCCTTATCTTATCCTAGTGTCTAAACTCTTCTCCATGGCTGCGCCCCCAAATAATATTGCCTTACGTGCTAAGGGGTATCTAGAGAGTGGGATAGGTTTAATAACTACCCTAACCCTAATGCGTACTCTAACCCTAACCCCTACCCTAACACTAACACGTACCCTAATCCTAACCGTACCCTAAACCGAGCCCTAACCCTAACAGTAACCCTAACCGTAACCCTAACCCATACCCTACGCCGTACCCGAAACCCTCCCCGAACCCGTACCCTAAGCCGTACCCTAAGCCTAACCCTAAGCCTAACCCTAACCCTAGGCTACCATTGACTGCTTCTGCCTCCAATAGATTTCCTAAGCACTAGTGTTTTAAGCAACAGCTTAAAAAGAGAATCCTAATGTGATTTCTTTATAATGGGTGTGTTCCTTATCTTATCCTAGTGTCTAAACTCTTCTCCATGGCTGGACCCTCAAATAATATTCCTTTACGTGCTAAGGGGTATCTAGAGAGTGGGATAGGTTTAATAACTACCCTAACCCTAACGCGTACCCTAACCCTAACCCCTACCCTAACCCTAACACGTACCCTAATCCTAACCCGTACCCTAAACCGAGCCCTAACCCTAACACTAACCCTAACCCTAACCCTAACCCATACCCTACGCCGTACCCGCACCCCTCCCCGAACCCGTAACCTAAGCCGTACCCTAAGCCTAACCCTAAGCCTAACCCTAACCCTAGGCTACCCTTGACTGCTTCTGCCTCCAATAGATTTCCTAAGCACTAGTGTTTTAAGCAACAGCTTAAAAAGAGAATCCTAATGTGATTTCTTTATAATGGGTGTGTTCCTTATCTTATCCTAGTGTCTAAACTCTTCTCCATGGCTGGACCCCCAAATAATATTCCTTTACGTGCTAAGGGGTATCTAGAGAGTGGGATAGGTTTACTAACGACCCTAACCCTAATGCGTACCCTAACACTAACCCCTACCCTAAACCTAACACGTACCCTAATCCTAACCGTACCCTAAACCGAGCCCTAACCCTAACACAAACCCTAACCCTAACCCTAACCCATACCCTACGCCATACCCGAAACCCTCCCCGAACCCGTACCCTAAGCCGTACCCTAAGCCTAACCCTAAGCCTAACCATAACTCTAGGCTACCCTTGACTGCTTCTGCCTCCAATTGATTTCCTAAGCAGTAGTGTTTTAAGGAACAGCTTAAAAAGAGAATCCTAATGTGATTTCTTTATAATGGGTGTGTTCCTTATCTTATCCTAGTGTCTAAACTCTTCTCCATGGCTGGACCCCCAAATAATATTCCTTTACGTGCTAAGGGGTATCTAGAGAGTGGGATAGGTTTAATAACTACCCTAACCCTAACACGTACCCTAACCCTAACCCCTACCCTAAACCTAACACGTACCCTAATCCTAACCTGTACCCTAAACCGAGCCCTAACCCTAACACTAACCCTAACCCTAACCCTAACCCATACCCTACGCCGTACCCGCACCCCTCCCCGAACCCGTACCCTAAGACATACCCTAAACCTAACCCTAAGCCTAACCCTAACCCTAGGCTACCCTTGACTGCTTCTGCCTCCAATTGATTTCCTAAGCAGTAGTGTTTTAAGGAACAGCTTAAAAAGAGAATCTGAAAGTGATTTCTTTATAATGGGTGTGTTCCTTATCTTATCCTAGTGTCTAAACTCTTCTCCATGGCTGGACCCCCAAATAATATTCCTTTACGTGCTAAGGGGTATCTAGAGAGTGGGATAGGTTTAATAACTACCCGAACCCTAATGCGTACCCTAACCCTAACCCCTACCCTAACCCTAACACGTACCCTAATCCTAATCCGTACCCTAAACCGAGCCCTAACCCTAACACTAACCCTAACCCTAACCCATACCCTACGCCGTACCCGAAACCCTTCCCGAACCCGTACCCTAAGCCGTACCCTAAGCCTAACCCTAAGCCTAACCTTACCCTAGGCTACCCTTGACTGCTTCTGCCTCCAATAGATTTCCTAAGCACTAGTGTTTTAAGGAACAGCTTAAAAAGAGAATCCTAATGTGATTTCTTTATAATGGGTGTGTTCCTTATCTTATCCTAGTGTCTAAACTCTTCTACATGGCTGCACCCCCAAATAATATTGCCTTACGTGCTAAGGGGTATCTAGAGAGTGGGATAGGTTTAATAACTACCCTAACCCTAATGCGTGCTCTAACCCTAACCCCTACCCTAACACTAACACGTACCCTAATCCTAACCCGTACCCTAAACCGAGCCCTAACCCTAACACTAACACTAACCCTAACCCTAACCCATACCCTACGCCGTACCTGAACCCCTCCCCAAACCCGTACCCTAAGCCGTACCCTAAGCCTAACCCTAAGCCTAACACTAACCCTAGGCTACCCTTGACTGCTTCTGCCTCCAATAGATTTCCTAAGCACTAGTGTTTTAAGCAACAGCTTAAAAAGAGAATCCTAATGTGATTTCTTTATAATGGGTGTGTTCCTTATCTTATCCTAGTGTCTAAATTCTTCTCCATTGCTGGAACCCCAAATAATATTCCTTTACGTGCTAAGGGGTATCTAGAGAGTGGGATAGGTTTACTAACTACCCTAACCCTAACGCGTACACTAACCCTAACCCCTACCCTAAACCTAACACGTACCCTAATCCTAACCGTACCCTAAACCGAGCCCTAACCCTAACACTAACCCTAACCCTAACCCTAACCCATACCCTACGCCGTACACGAAACCCTCCCCGAACCCATACCCTAAGCCGTACCCTAAGCCTAACCCTAACCCTAGGCTACCCTTGACTGCTTCTGCCTCTTATAGATTTCCTAAGCACTAGTGTTTTAAGGAACAGCTTAAAAAGAGAATCCTAATGTGATTTCTTTATAATGGGTGTGTTCCTTATCTTATCCTAGTGTCTAAACTCTTCTCCATGGCTGGGCCCTCAAATAATATTCCTTTACGTGCTAAGGGGTATCTAGAGAGTGGGATAGGTTTAATAACTACCCTAACCCTAACGCGTACCCTAACCCTAACCCCTACCCTAACCCTAACACGTACCCTAATCCTAACCCGTACCCTAAACCGAGCCCTAACCCTAACACTAACCCTAACCCTAACCCTAACCCATACCCTACGCCGTACCCGCACCCCTCCCCGAACCCGTAACCTAAGCCGTACCCTAAGCCTAACCCTAAGCCTAACCCTAACCCTAGGCTACCCTTGACTGCTTCTGCCTCCAATAGATTTCCTAAGCACTACTGTTTTAAGGAACAGCTTAAAAAGAGAATCCTAATGTGATTTCTTTATAATGGGTGTGTTCCTTATCTTATCCTAGTGTCTAAACTCTTCTCCATGGCTGCGCCCCCAAATAATATTGCCTTACGTGCTAAGGGGTATCTAGAGAGTGGGATAGGTTTAATAACTACCCTAACCCTAATGCGTACTCTAACCCTAACCCCTACCCTAACACTAACACGTACCCTAATCCTAACCGTACCCTAAACCGAGCCCTAACCCTAACAGTAACCCTAACCGTAACCCTAACCCATACCCTACGCCGTACCCGAAACCCTCCCCGAACCCGTACCCTAAGCCGTACCCTAAGCCTAACCCTAAGCCTAACCCTAACCCTAGGCTACCATTGACTGCTTCTGCCTCCAATAGATTTCCTAAGCACTAGTGTTTTAAGCAACAGCTTAAAAAGAGAATCCTAATGTGATTTCTTTATAATGGGTGTGTTCCTTATCTTATCCTAGTGTCTAAACTCTTCTCCATGGCTGGACCCTCAAATAATATTCCTTTACGTGCTAAGGGGTATCTAGAGAGTGGGATAGGTTTAATAACTACCCTAACCCTAACACGTACCCTAACCCTAACCCCTACCCTAAACCTAACACGTACCCTAATCCTAACCTGTACCCTAAACCGAGCCCTAACCCTAACACTAACCCTAACCCTAACCCTAACCCATACCCTACGCCGTACCCGCACCCCTCCCCGAACCCGTACCCTAAGACATACCCTAAACCTAACCCTAAGCCTAACCCTAACCCTAGGCTACCCTTGACTGCTTCTGCCTCCAATTGATTTCCTAAGCAGTAGTGTTTTAAGGAACAGCTTAAAAAGAGAATCTGAAAGTGATTTCTTTATAATGGGTGTGTTCCTTATCTTATCCTAGTGTCTAAACTCTTCTCCATGGCTGGACCCCCAAATAATATTCCTTTACGTGCTAAGGGGTATCTAGAGAGTGGGATAGGTTTAATAACTACCCTAACCCTAACGCGTACCCTAACCCTAACCCCTACCCTAACCCTAACACGTACCCTAATCCTAACCCGTACCCTAAACCGAGCCCTAACCCTAACACTAACCCTAACCCTAACCCTAACCCATACCCTACGCCGTACCCGCACCCCTCCCCGAACCCGTAACCTAAGCCGTACCCTAAGCCTAACCCTAAGCCTAACCCTAACCCTAGGCTACCCTTGACTGCTTCTGCCTCCAATAGATTTCCTAAGCACTACTGTTTTAAGGAACAGCTTAAAAAGAGAATCCTAATGTGATTTCTTTATAATGGGTGTGTTCCTTATCTTATCCTAGTGTCTAAACTCTTCTACATGGCTGCACCCCCAAATAATATTGCCTTACGTGCTAAGGGGTATCTAGAGAGTGGGATAGGTTTAATAACTACCCTAACCCTAATGCGTGCTCTAACCCTAACCCCTACCCTAACACTAACACGTACCCTAATCCTAACCCGTACCCTAAACCGAGCCCTAACCCTAACACTAACCCTAACCCTAACCCTAACCCATACCCTACGCCGTACCCGCACCCCTCCCCGAACCCGTACCCTAAGACATACCCTAAACCTAACCCTAAGCCTAACCCTAACCCTAGGCTACCCTTGACTGCTTCTGCCTCCAATTGATTTCCTAAGCAGTAGTGTTTTAAGGAACAGCTTAAAAAGAGAATCTGAAAGTGATTTCTTTATAATGGGTGTGTTCCTTATCTTATCCTAGTGTCTAAACTCTTCTCCATGGCTGGACCCCCAAATAATATTCCTTTACGTGCTAAGGGGTATCTAGAGAGTGGGATAGGTTTAATAACTACCCGAACCCTAATGCGTACCCTAACCCTAACCCCTACCCTAACCCTAACACGTACCCTAATCCTAATCCGTACCCTAAACCGAGCCCTAACCCTAACACTAACCCTAACCCTAACCCATACCCTACGCCGTACCCGAAACCCTTCCCGAACCCGTACCCTAAGCCGTACCCTAAGCCTAACCCTAAGCCTAACCTTACCCTAGGCTACCCTTGACTGCTTCTGCCTCCAATAGATTTCCTAAGCACTAGTGTTTTAAGGAACAGCTTAAAAAGAGAATCCTAATGTGATTTCTTTATAATGGGTGTGTTCCTTATCTTATCCTAGTGTCTAAACTCTTCTACATGGCTGCACCCCCAAATAATATTGCCTTACGTGCTAAGGGGTATCTAGAGAGTGGGATAGGTTTAATAACTACCCTAACCCTAATGCGTGCTCTAACCCTAACCCCTACCCTAACACTAACACGTACCCTAATCCTAACCCGTACCCTAAACCGAGCCCTAACCCTAACACTAACACTAACCCTAACCCTAACCCATACCCTACGCCGTACCTGAACCCCTCCCCAAACCCGTACCCTAAGCCGTACCCTAAGCCTAACCCTAAGCCTAACACTAACCCTAGGCTACCCTTGACTGCTTCTGCCTCCAATAGATTTCCTAAGCACTAGTGTTTTAAGCAACAGCTTAAAAAGAGAATCCTAATGTGATTTCTTTATAATGGGTGTGTTCCTTATCTTATCCTAGTGTCTAAATTCTTCTCCATTGCTGGAACCCCAAATAATATTCCTTTACGTGCTAAGGGGTATCTAGAGAGTGGGATAGGTTTACTAACTACCCTAACCCTAACGCGTACACTAACCCTAACCCCTACCCTAAACCTAACACGTACCCTAATCCTAACCGTACCCTAAACCGAGCCCTAACCCTAACACTAACCCTAACCCTAACCCTAACCCATACCCTACGCCGTACACGAAACCCTCCCCGAACCCATACCCTAAGCCGTACCCTAAGCCTAACCCTAACCCTAGGCTACCCTTGACTGCTTCTGCCTCTTATAGATTTCCTAAGCACTAGTGTTTTAAGGAACAGCTTAAAAAGAGAATCCTAATGTGATTTCTTTATAATGGGTGTGTTCCTTATCTTATCCTAGTGTCTAAACTCTTCTCCATGGCTGGGCCCTCAAATAATATTCCTTTACGTGCTAAGGGGTATCTAGAGAGTGGGATAGGTTTAATAACTACCCTAACCCTAACGCGTACCCTAACCCTAACCCCTACCCTAACCCTAACACGTACCCTAATCCTAACCCGTACCCTAAACCGAGCCCTAACCCTAACACTAACCCTAACCCTAACCCTAACCCATACCCTACGCCGTACCCGCACCCCTCCCCGAACCCGTAACCTAAGCCGTACCCTAAGCCTAACCCTAAGCCTAACCCTAACCCTAGGCTACCCTTGACTGCTTCTGCCTCCAATAGATTTCCTAAGCACTACTGTTTTAAGGAACAGCTTAAAAAGAGAATCCTAATGTGATTTCTTTATAATGGGTGTGTTCCTTATCTTATCCTAGTGTCTAAACTCTTCTCCATGGCTGCGCCCCCAAATAATATTGCCTTACGTGCTAAGGGGTATCTAGAGAGTGGGATAGGTTTAATAACTACCCTAACCCTAATGCGTACTCTAACCCTAACCCCTACCCTAACACTAACACGTACCCTAATCCTAACCGTACCCTAAACCGAGCCCTAACCCTAACAGTAACCCTAACCGTAACCCTAACCCATACCCTACGCCGTACCCGAAACCCTCCCCGAACCCGTACCCTAAGCCGTACCCTAAGCCTAACCCTAAGCCTAACCCTAACCCTAGGCTACCATTGACTGCTTCTGCCTCCAATAGATTTCCTAAGCACTAGTGTTTTAAGCAACAGCTTAAAAAGAGAATCCTAATGTGATTTCTTTATAATGGGTGTGTTCCTTATCTTATCCTAGTGTCTAAACTCTTCTCCATGGCTGGACCCTCAAATAATATTCCTTTACGTGCTAAGGGGTATCTAGAGAGTGGGATAGGTTTAATAACTACCCTAACCCTAACGCGTACCCTAACCCTAACCCCTACCCTAACCCTAACACGTACCCTAATCCTAACCCGTACCCTAAACCGAGCCCTAACCCTAACACTAACCCTAACCCTAACCCTAACCCATACCCTACGCCGTACCCGCACCCCTCCCCGAACCCGTACCCTAAGCCGTACCCTAAGCCTAACCCTAAGCCTAACCCTAACCCTAGGCTACCCTTGACTGCTTCTGCCTCCAATAGATTTCCTAAGCACTAGTGTTTTAAGCAACAGCTTAAAAAGAGAATCCTAATGTGATTTCTTTATAATGGGTGTGTTCCTTATCTTATCCTAGTGTCTAAACTCTTCTCCATGGCTGGACCCCCAAATAATATTCCTTTACGTGCTAAGGGGTATCTAGAGAGTGGGATAGGTTTACTAACGACCCTAACCCTAATGCGTACCCTAACCCTAACCCCTACCCTAAACCTAACACGTACCCTAATCCTAACCGTACCCTAAACCGAGCCCTAACCCTAACACAAACCCTAACCCTAACCCTAATCCATACCCTACGCCATACCCGAAACCCTCCCCGAACCCGTACCCTAAGCCGTACCCTAAGCCTAACCCTAAGCCTAACCCTAACCCTAGGCTACCCTTGACTGCTTCTGCCTCCAATAGATTTCCTAAGCACTAGTGTTTTAAGGAACAGCTTAAAAAGAGAATCCTAAAGTGATTTCTTTATAATGGGTGTGTTCCTTATCTTATCCTAGCGTCTAAACTCTTCTCCATGGCTGGACCCCCAAATAATATTCCTTTACGTGCTAAGGGGTATCTAGAGAGTGGGATAGGTTTAACAACTACCCTAACCCTAACGCGTACCCTAAACCTAACCCCTACCCTAACCCTAACACGTACCCTAATCCTAACCCGTACCCTAAACCGAGCCCTAACCCTAACACTAACCCTAACCCTAACCCTAACCCATACCCTACGCCGTACCCGCACCCCTCCCCGAACCCGTACCCTAAGCCGTACCCTCAGCCGAACCCTAAGCCTAACCCTAACCCTAGGCTACCCTTGACTGCTTCTGCCTCCAATAGATTTCCTAAGCACTAGTGTTTTAAGGAACAGCTTAAAAAGAGAATCCTAATGTGATTTCTTTATAATGGGTGTGTTCCTTATCTTATCCTAGTGTCTAAACTCTTCTCCATGGCTGCACCCCGAAATAATATTGCCTTACGTGCTAAGGGGTATCTAGAGAGTGGGATAGGTTTAATAACTACCCTAACCCTAATGCGTACTCTAACCCTAACCCCTACCCTAACACTAACACGTACCCTAATCCTAACCCGTACCCTAAACCGAGCCCTAACCCTAACACTAACACTAACCCTAACCCTAACCCATACCCTACGCCGTACCCGAACACCTCCCCAAACCCGTACCCTAAGCCATACCCTAAGCCTAACCCTAAGCCTAACACTAACCCTAGGCTACCCTTGACTGCTTCTGCCTCCAATAGATTTCCTAAGCACTAGTGTTTTAAGCAACAGCTTAAAAAGAGAATCCTAATGTGATTTCTTTATAATGGGTGTGTTCCTTATCTTATCCTAGTGTCTAAACTCTTCTCCATGGCTGCACCCCCAAATAATATTCCCTTACGTGCTAAGGGGTATCTAGAGAGTGGGATAGGTTTAATAACTACCCTAACCCTAACACGTACCCTAACCCTAACCCCTACCCTAAACCTAACACGTACCCTAATCCTAACCTGTACCCTAAACCGAGCCCTAACCCTAACACTAACCCTAACCCTAACCCTAACCCATACCCTACGCCGTACCCGCACCCCTCCCCGAACCCGTACCCTAAGACATACCCTAAACCTAACCCTAAGCCTAACCCTAACCCTAGGCTACCCTTGACTGCTTCTGCCTCCAATTGATTTCCTAAGCAGTAGTGTTTTAAGGAACAGCTTAAAAAGAGAATCCTAATGTGATTTCTTTATAATGGGTGTGTTCCTTATCTTATCCTAGTGTCTAAACTCTTCTCCATGGCTGGACCCCCAAATAATATTCCTTTACGTGCTAAGGGGGAGCTAGAGAGTGGGATAGGTTTACTAACTACCCTAGCCCTAACGCGTAACCTAACCCTAACCCCTACCCTAACCCTAACACGTACCCTAATCCTAACCCATACCCTAAACCGAGCCCTAACCCTAACACTAACCCAAACCCTAACCCTAACCCATACCCTACGCCGTACACGAACACCTCCCCGAACCCATACCCCAAGCCGTACCCTAACCCTAACCCTAAGCCTAACCCTAACCCTAGGCTACCCTTGACTGCTTCTGCCTCCAATAGATTTCCTAAGCACTAGTGTTTTAAGCAACAGCTTAAAAAGAGAATCCTAATGTGATTTCTTTATAATGGGTGTGTTCCTTATCTTATCCTAGTGTCTAAACTCTTCTCCATGGCTGGACCCCCAAATAATATTCCTTTACGTGCTAAGGGGTATCTAGAGAGTGGGATAGGTTTAATAACTACCCTAACCCTAATGCGTACCCTAACCCTAACCCCTACCCTAACCCTAACACGTACCCTAATCCTAACCCGTACCCTAAACCGAGCCCTAACCCTAACCCTAACCCTAACCCATACCCTACGCCGTACCCGAAACCCTCCCCGAACCCGTACCCTAAGCCGTACCCTAAGCCTAACCCTAAGCCTAACCTTACCCTATGCTACCCTTGACTGCTTCTGCCTCCAATAGATTTCCTAAGCACTAGTGTTTTAAGGAACAGCTTAAAAAGAGAATCCTAATGTGATTTCTTTATAATGGGTGTGTTCCTTATCTTATCCTAGTGTCTAAACTCTTCTACATGGCTGCACCCCCAAATAATATTGCCTTACGTGCTAAGGGGTATCTAGAGAGTGGGATAGGTTTAATAACTACCCTAACCCTAATGCGTACTCTAACCCTAACCCCTACCCTAACACTAACACGTACCCTAATCCTAACCCGTACCCTAAACCGAGCCCTAACCCTAACACTAACACTAACCCTAACCCTAACCCATACCCTACGCCGTACCTGAACCCCTCCCCAAACCCGTACCCTAAGCCGTACCCTAAGCCTAACCCTAAGCCTAACACTAACCCTACGCTACCCTTGACTGCTTCTGCCTCCAATAGATTTCCTATGCACTAGTGTTTTAAGCAACAGCTTAAAAAGAGAATCCTAATGTGATTTCTTTATAATGGGTGTGTTCCTTATCTTATCCTAGTGTCTAAATTCTTCTCCATTGCTGGAACCCCAAATAATATTCCTTTACGTGCTAAGGGGTATCTAGAGAGTGGGATAGGTTTACTAACTACCCTAACCCTAACGCATACCCTAACCCTAACCCCTACCCTAAACCTAACACGTACCCTAATCCTAACCGTACCCTAAACCGAGCCCTAACCCTAACACTAACCCTAAACCTAACCCTAACCCATACCCTATGCCGTACCCGAAACCCTCCCCGAACCCGTACCCTAAGCCGTACCCTAAGCCTAACCCTAAGCCTAACCCTAACCCTAGGCTACCCTTGACTGCTTCTGCCTCTTATAGATTTCCTAAGCACTAGTGTTTTAAGGAACAGCTTAAAAAGAGAATCCTAATGTGATTTCTTTATAATGGGTGTGTTCCTTATCTTATCCTAGTGTCTAAACTCTTCTCCATGGTTGGGCCCTCAAATAATATTCCTTTACGTGCTAAGGGGTATCTAGAGAGTGGGATAGGTTTAATAACTACCCTAACCCTAACGCGTACCCTAACCCTAACCCCTACCCTAACCCTAACACGTACCCTAATGCTAACCCGTACCCTAAACCGAGCCCTAACCCTAACACTAACCCTAACCCTAACCCTAACCCATACCCTACGCCGTACCCGCACCCCTCCCCGAACCCGTAACCTAAGCCGTACCCTAAGCCTAACCCTAAGCCTAACCCTAACCCTAGGCTACCCTTGACTGCTTCTGCCTCCAATAGATTTCCTAAGCACTACTGTTTTAAGGAACAGCTTAAAAAGAGAATCCTAATGTGATTTCTTTATAATGGGTGTGTTCCTTATCTTATCCTAGTGTCTAAACTCTTCTCCATGGCTGGACCCTCAAATAATATTCCTTTACGTGCTAAGGGGTATCTAGAGAGTGGGATAGGTTTAATAACTACCCTAACCCTAACGCGTACCCTAACCCTAACCCCTACCCTAACCCTAACACCTACCCTAATCCTAACCCGTAACCTAAACCGAGCCCTAACCCTAACACTAACCCTAACCCTAACCCTAACCCATACCCTACGCCGTACCCGCACCCCTCCCCGAACCCGTAACCTAAGCCGTACCCTAAGCCTAACCCTAAGCCTAACCCTAACCCTAGGCTACCCTTGACTGCTTCTGCCTCCAATTGATTTCCTAAGCAGTAGTGTTTTAAGAAACAGCTTAAAAAGAGAATCCTAATGTGATTTCTTTATAATGGGTGTGTTCCTTATCTTATCCTAGTGTCTAAACTCTTCTCCATGGCTGGACCCCCAAATAATATTCCTTTACGTGCTAAGGGGGAGCTAGAGAGTGGGATAGGTTTAATAACTACCCTAGCCCTAACGCGTAACCTAACCCTAACCCCTACCCTAACCCTAACACGTACCCTAATCCTAACCCGTACCCTAAACCGAGCCCTAACCCTAACACTAACCCAAACCCTAACCCTAACCCATACCCTACGCCGTACACGAACACCTCCCCGAACCCATACCCCAAGCCGTACCCTAACCCTAACCCTAAGCCTAACCCTAACCCTAGGCTACCCTTGACTGCTTCTGCCTCCAATTGATTTCCTAAGCACTAGTGTTTTAAGAACAGCTTAAAAAGAGAATCCTAAAGTGATTTCTTTATAATGGGTGTGTTCCTTATCTTATCCTAGTGTCTAAACTCTTCTCCATGGCTGGACCCCCAAATAATATTCCTTTACGTGCTAAGGGGTATCTAGAGAGTGGGATAGGTTTAATAACTACCCTAACCCTAACGCGTACCCTAACCCTAACCCCTACCCTAACCCTAACACGTACCCTAATCCTAACCCGTACCCTAAACCGAGCCCTAACCCTAACACTAACCCTAACCCTAACCCTAACCCATACCCTACGCCGTACCCGAAACCCTCCCCGAACCCGTACCCTAAGCCATACCCTAAGCCTAACCCTAAGCCTAACACTAACCCTAGGCTACCCTTGACTGCTTCTGCCTCCAATAGATTTCCTAAGCACTAGTGTTTTAAGCAACAGCTTAAAAAGAGAATCCTAATGTGATTTCTTTATAATGGGTGTGTTCCTTATCTTATCCTAGTGTCTAAACTCTTCTCCATGGCTGGACCCCCAAATAATATTCCTTACGTGCTAAGGGGTATCTAGAGAGTGGGATAGGTTTACTAACGACCCTAACCCTAATGCGTACCCTAACCCTAACCCCTACCCTAAACCTAACACGTACCCTAATCCTAACCGTACCCTAAACCGAGCCCTAACCCTAACACAAACCCTAACCCTAACCCTAACCCATACCCTACGCCGTACCCGAAACCCTCCCCGAACCCGTACCCTAAGCCGTACCCTAAGCCTAACCCTAAGCCTAACCCTAACCCTAGGCTACCCTTGACTGCTTCTGCCTCCAATAGATTTCCTAAGCACTAGTGTTTTAAGGAACAGCTTAAAAAGAGAATCCTAAAGTGATTTCTTTATAATGGGTGTGTTCCTTATCTTATCCTAGCGTCTAAACTCTTCTCCATGGCTGGACCCCCAAATAATATTCCTTTACGTGCTAAGGGGTATCTAGAGAGTGGGATAGGTTTAACAACTACCCTAACCCTAACGCGTACCCTAAACCTAACCCCTACCCTAACCCTAACACGTACCCTAATCCTAACCCGTACCCTAAACCGAGCCCTAACCCTAACACTAACCCTAACCCTAACCCTAACCCATACCCTACGCCGTACCCGCACCCCTCCCCGAACCCGTACCCTAAGCCGTACCCTCAGCCGAACCCTAAGCCTAACCCTAACCCTAGGCTACCCTTGACTGCTTCTGCCTCCAATAGATTTCCTAAGCACTAGTGTTTTAAGGAACAGCTTAAAAAGAGAATCCTAATGTGATTTCTTTATAATGGGTGTGTTCCTTATCTTATCCTAGTGTCTAAACTCTTCTCCATGGCTGCACCCCGAAATAATATTGCCTTACGTGCTAAGGGGTATCTAGAGAGTGGGATAGGTTTAATAACTACCCTAACCCTAATGCGTACTCTAACCCTAACCCCTACCCTAACACTAACACGTACCCTAATCCTAACCCGTACCCTAAACCGAGCCCTAACCCTAACACTAACACTAACCCTAACCCTAACCCATACCCTACGCCGTACCCGAACACCTCCCCAAACCCGTACCCTAAGCCATACCCTAAGCCTAACCCTAAGCCTAACACTAACCCTAGGCTACCCTTGACTGCTTCTGCCTCCAATAGATTTCCTAAGCACTAGTGTTTTAAGCAACAGCTTAAAAAGAGAATCCTAATGTGATTTCTTTATAATGGGTGTGTTCCTTATCTTATCCTAGTGTCTAAACTCTTCTCCATGGCTGCACCCCCAAATAATATTCCCTTACGTGCTAAGGGGTATCTAGAGAGTGGGATAGGTTTAATAACTACCCTAACCCTAACACGTACCCTAACCCTAACCCCTACCCTAAACCTAACACGTACCCTAATCCTAACCTGTACCCTAAACCGAGCCCTAACCCTAACACTAACCCTAACCCTAACCCTAACCCATACCCTACGCCGTACCCGCACCCCTCCCCGAACCCGTACCCTAAGACATACCCTAAACCTAACCCTAAGCCTAACCCTAACCCTAGGCTACCCTTGACTGCTTCTGCCTCCAATTGATTTCCTAAGCAGTAGTGTTTTAAGGAACAGCTTAAAAAGAGAATCCTAATGTGATTTCTTTATAATGGGTGTGTTCCTTATCTTATCCTAGTGTCTAAACTCTTCTCCATGGCTGGACCCCCAAATAATATTCCTTTACGTGCTAAGGGGGAGCTAGAGAGTGGGATAGGTTTACTAACTACCCTAGCCCTAACGCGTAACCTAACCCTAACCCCTACCCTAACCCTAACACGTACCCTAATCCTAACCCATACCCTAAACCGAGCCCTAACCCTAACACTAACCCAAACCCTAACCCTAACCCATACCCTACGCCGTACACGAACACCTCCCCGAACCCATACCCCAAGCCGTACCCTAACCCTAACCCTAAGCCTAACCCTAACCCTAGGCTACCCTTGACTGCTTCTGCCTCCAATAGATTTCCTAAGCACTAGTGTTTTAAGCAACAGCTTAAAAAGAGAATCCTAATGTGATTTCTTTATAATGGGTGTGTTCCTTATCTTATCCTAGTGTCTAAACTCTTCTCCATGGCTGGACCCCCAAATAATATTCCTTTACGTGCTAAGGGGTATCTAGAGAGTGGGATAGGTTTAATAACTACCCTAACCCTAATGCGTACCCTAACCCTAACCCCTACCCTAACCCTAACACGTACCCTAATCCTAACCCGTACCCTAAACCGAGCCCTAACCCTAACCCTAACCCTAACCCATACCCTACGCCGTACCCGAAACCCTCCCCGAACCCGTACCCTAAGCCGTACCCTAAGCCTAACCCTAAGCCTAACCTTACCCTATGCTACCCTTGACTGCTTCTGCCTCCAATAGATTTCCTAAGCACTAGTGTTTTAAGGAACAGCTTAAAAAGAGAATCCTAATGTGATTTCTTTATAATGGGTGTGTTCCTTATCTTATCCTAGTGTCTAAACTCTTCTACATGGCTGCACCCCCAAATAATATTGCCTTACGTGCTAAGGGGTATCTAGAGAGTGGGATAGGTTTAATAACTACCCTAACCCTAATGCGTACTCTAACCCTAACCCCTACCCTAACACTAACACGTACCCTAATCCTAACCCGTACCCTAAACCGAGCCCTAACCCTAACACTAACACTAACCCTAACCCTAACCCATACCCTACGCCGTACCTGAACCCCTCCCCAAACCCGTACCCTAAGCCGTACCCTAAGCCTAACCCTAAGCCTAACACTAACCCTACGCTACCCTTGACAGCTTCTGCCTCCAATAGATTTCCTATGCACTAGTGTTTTAAGCAACAGCTTAAAAAGAGAATCCTAATGTGATTTCTTTATAATGGGTGTGTTCCTTATCTTATCCTAGTGTCTAAATTCTTCTCCATTGCTGGAACCCCAAATAATATTCCTTTACGTGCTAAGGGGTATCTAGAGAGTGGGATAGGTTTACTAACTACCCTAACCCTAACGCATACCCTAACCCTAACCCCTACCCTAAACCTAACACGTACCCTAATCCTAACCGTACCCTAAACCGAGCCCTAACCCTAACACTAACCCTAAACCTAACCCTAACCCATACCCTATGCCGTACCCGAAACCCTCCCCGAACCCGTACCCTAAGCCGTACCCTAAGCCTAACCCTAAGCCTAACCCTAACCCTAGGCTACCCTTGACTGCTTCTGCCTCTTATAGATTTCCTAAGCACTAGTGTTTTAAGGAACAGCTTAAAAAGAGAATCCTAATGTGATTTCTTTATAATGGGTGTGTTCCTTATCTTATCCTAGTGTCTAAACTCTTCTCCATGGCTGGGCCCTCAAATAATATTCCTTTACGTGCTAAGGGGTATCTAGAGAGTGGGATAGGTTTAATAACTACCCTAACCCTAACGCGTACCCTAACCCTAACCCCTACCCTAACCCTAACACGTACCCTAATGCTAACCCGTACCCTAAACCGAGCCCTAACCCTAACACTAACCCTAACCCTAACCCTAACCCATACCCTACGCCGTACCCGCACCCCTCCCCGAACCCGTAACCTAAGCCGTACCCTAAGCCTAACCCTAAGCCTAACCCTAACCCTAGGCTACCCTTGACTGCTTCTGCCTCCAATAGATTTCCTAAGCACTACTGTTTTAAGGAACAGCTTAAAAAGAGAATCCTAATGTGATTTCTTTATAATGGGTGTGTTCCTTATCTTATCCTAGTGTCTAAACTCTTCTCCATGGCTGGACCCTCAAATAATATTCCTTTACGTGCTAAGGGGTATCTAGAGAGTGGGATAGGTTTAATAACTACCCTAACCCTAACGCGTACCCTAACCCTAACCCCTACCCTAACCCTAACACCTACCCTAATCCTAACCCGTAACCTAAACCGAGCCCTAACCCTAACACTAACCCTAACCCTAACCCTAACCCATACCCTACGCCGTACCCGCACCCCTCCCCGAACCCGTAACCTAAGCCGTACCCTAAGCCTAACCCTAAGCCTAACCCTAACCCTAGGCTACCCTTGACTGCTTCTGCCTCCAATTGATTTCCTAAGCAGTAGTGTTTTAAGAAACAGCTTAAAAAGAGAATCCTAATGTGATTTCTTTATAATGGGTGTGTTCCTTATCTTATCCTAGTGTCTAAACTCTTCTCCATGGCTGGACCCCCAAATAATATTCCTTTACGTGCTAAGGGGGAGCTAGAGAGTGGGATAGGTTTAATAACTACCCTAGCCCTAACGCGTAACCTAACCCTAACCCCTACCCTAACCCTAACACGTACCCTAATCCTAACCCGTAACCTAAACCGAGCCCTAACCCTAACACTAACCCTAACCCTAACCCTAACCCATACCCTACGCCGTACACGAACACCTCCCCGAACCCATACCCCAAGCCGTACCCTAACCCTAACCCTAAGCCTAACCCTAACCCTAGGCTACCCTTGACTGCTTCTGCCTCCAATTGATTTCCTAAGCACTAGTGTTTTAAGAACAGCTTAAAAAGAGAATCCTAAAGTGATTTCTTTATAATGGGTGTGTTCCTTATCTTATCCTAGTGTCTAAACTCTTCTCCATGGCTGGACCCCCAAATAATATTCCTTTACGTGCTAAGGGGTATCTAGAGAGTGGGATAGGTTTAATAACTACCCTAACCCTAACGCGTACCCTAACCCTAACCCCTACCCTAACCCTAACACGTACCCTAATCCTAACCCGTACCCTAAACCGAGCCCTAACCCTAACACTAACCCTAACCCTAACCCTAACCCATACCCTACGCCGTACCCGAAACCCTCCCCGAACCCGTACCCTAAGCCATACCCTAAGCCTAACCCTAAGCCTAACACTAACCCTAGGCTACCCTTTACTGCTTCTGCCTCCAATAGATTTCCTAAGCACTAGTGTTTTAAGCAACAGCTTAAAAAGAGAATCCTAATGTGATTTCTTTATAATGGGTGTGTTCCTTATCTTAACCTAGTGTCTAAACTCTTCTCCATGGCTGCACCCCCAAATAATATTGCCTTACGTGCTAAGGGGTATCTAGAGAGTGGGATAGGTTTAATAACTACCCTAACCCTAATGCGTACTCTAACCCTAACCCCTACCCTAACACTAACACGTACCCTAATCCTAACCCGTACCCTAAACCGAGCCCTAACCCTAACACTAACACTAACCCTAACCCTAACCCATACCCTACGCCGTACCTGAACCCCTCCCCAAACCCGTACCCTAAGCCGTACCCTAAGCCTAACCCTAAGCCTAACACTAACCCTAGGCTACCCTTGACTGCTTCTGCCTCCAATAGATTTCCTAAGCACTAGTGTTTTAAGCAACAGCTTAAAAAGAGAATCCTAATGTGATTTCTTTATAATGGGTGTGTTCCTTATCTTATCCTAGTGTCTAAACTCTTCTCCATGGCTGGACCCTCAAATAATATTCCTTTACGTGCTAAGGGGTATCTAGAGAGTGGGATAGGTTTAATAACTACCCTAACCCTAACGCGTACCCTAACCCTAACCCCTACCCTAACCCTAACACCTACCCTAATCCTAACCCGTACCCTAAACCGAGCCCTAACCCTAACACTAACCCTAACCCTAACCCTAACCCATACCCTACGCCGTACCCGCACCCCTCCCCGAACCCGTAACCTAAGCCGTACCCTAAGCCTAACCCTAAGCCTAACCCTAACCCTAGGCTACCCTTGACTGCTTCTGCCTCCAATTGATTTCCTAAGCAGTAGTGTTTTAAGAAACAGCTTAAAAAGAGAATCCTAATGTGATTTCTTTATAATGGGTGTGTTCCTTATCTTATCCTAGTGTCTAAACTCTTCTCCATGGCTGGACCCCCAAATAATATTCCTTTACGTGCTAAGGGGGAGCTAGAGATTGGGATAGGTTTAATAACTACCCTAGCCCTAACGCGTAACCTAACCCTAACCCCTACCCTAACCCTAACACGTACCCTAATCCTAACCCGTACCCTAAACCGAGCCCTAACCCTAACACTAACCCAAACCCTAACCCTAACCCATACCCTACGCCGTACACGAACACCTCCCCGAACCCATACCCCAAGCCGTACCCTAACCCTAACCCTAAGCCTAACCCTAACCCTAGGCTACCCTTGACTGCTTCTGCCTCCAATTGATTTCCTAAGCACTAGTGTTTTAAGAACAGCTTAAAAAGAGAATCCTAAAGTGATTTCTTTATAATGGGTGTGTTCCTTATCTTATCCTAGTGTCTAAACTCTTCTCCATGGCTGGACCCCCAAATAATATTCCTTTACGTGCTAAGGGGTATCTAGAGAGTGGGATAGGTTTAATAACTACCCTAACCCTAACGCGTACCCTAACCCTAACCCCTACCCTAACCCTAACACGTACCCTAATCCTAACCCGTACCCTAAACCGAGCCCTAACCCTAACACTAACCCTAACCCTAACCCTAACCCATACCCTACGCCGTACCCGAAACCCTCCCCGAACCCGTACCCTAAGCCATACCCTAAGCCTAACCCTAAGCCTAACACTAACCCTAGGCTACCCTTTACTGCTTCTGCCTCCAATAGATTTCCTAAGCACTAGTGTTTTAAGCAACAGCTTAAAAAGAGAATCCTAATGTGATTTCTTTATAATGGGTGTGTTCCTTATCTTAACCTAGTGTCTAAACTCTTCTCCATGGCTGCACCCCCAAATAATATTGCCTTACGTGCTAAGGGGTATCTAGAGAGTGGGATAGGTTTAATAACTACCCTAACCCTAATGCGTACTCTAACCCTAACCCCTACCCTAACACTAACACGTACCCTAATCCTAACCCGTACCCTAAACCGAGCCCTAACCCTAACACTAACACTAACCCTAACCCTAACCCATACCCTACGCCGTACCTGAACCCCTCCCCAAACCCGTACCCTAAGCCGTACCCTAAGCCTAACCCTAAGCCTAACACTAACCCTAGGCTACCCTTGACTGCTTCTGCCTCCAATAGATTTCCTAAGCACTAGTGTTTTAAGCAACAGCTTAAAAAGAGAATCCTAATGTGATTTCTTTATAATGGGTGTGTTCCTTATCTTATCCTAGTGTCTAAACTCTTCTCCATGGCTGGACCCTCAAATAATATTCCTTTACGTGCTAAGGGGTATCTAGAGAGTGGGATAGGTTTAATAACTACCCTAACCCTAACGCGTACCCTAACCCTAACCCCTACCCTAACCCTAACACCTACCCTAATCCTAACCCGTACCCTAAACCGAGCCCTAACCCTAACACTAACCCTAACCCTAACCCTAACCCATACCCTACGCCGTACCCGCACCCCTCCCCGAACCCGTAACCTAAGCCGTACCCTAAGCCTAACCCTAAGCCTAACCCTAACCCTAGGCTACCCTTGACTGCTTCTGCCTCCAATTGATTTCCTAAGCAGTAGTGTTTTAAGAAACAGCTTAAAAAGAGAATCCTAATGTGATTTCTTTATAATGGGTGTGTTCCTTATCTTATCCTAGTGTCTAAACTCTTCTCCATGGCTAGACCCCCAAATAATATTCCTTTACGTGCTAAGGGGGAGCTAGAGAGTGGGATAGGTTTAATAACTACCCTAGCCCTAACGCGTAACCTAACCCTAACCCCTACCCTAACCCTAACACGTACCCTAATCCTAACCCGTACCCTAAACCGAGCCCTAACCCTAACACTAACCCAAACCCTAACCCTAACCCATACCCTACGCCGTACACTAACACCTCCCCGAACCCATACCCCAAGCCGTACCCTAACCCTAACCCTAAGCCTAACCCTAACCCTAGGCTACCCTTGACTGCTTCTGCCTCCAATTGATTTCCTAAGCACTAGTGTTTTAAGAACAGCTTAAAAAGAGAATCCTAAAGTGATTTCTTTATAATGGGTGTGTTCCTTATCTTATCCTAGTGTCTAAACTCTTCTCCATGGCTGGACCCCCAAATAATATTCCTTTACGTGCTAAGGGGTATCTAGAGAGTGGGATAGGTTTAATAACTACCCTAACCCTAACGCGTACCCTAACCCTAACCCCTACCCTAACCCTAACACGTACCCTAATCCTAACCCGTACCCTAAACCGAGCCCTAACCCTAACACTAACCCTAACCCTAACCCTAACCCATACCCTACGCCGTACCCGAAACCCTCCCCGAACCCGTACCCTAAGCCATACCCTAAGCCTAACCCTAAGCCTAACACTAACCCTAGGCTACCCTTTACTGCTTCTGCCTCCAATAGATTTCCTAAGCACTAGTGTTTTAAGCAACAGCTTAAAAAGAGAATCCTAATGTGATTTCTTTATAATGGGTGTGTTCCTTATCTTATCCTAGTGTCTAAACTCTTCTCCATGGCTGGACCCCCAAATAATATTCCTTTACGTGCTAAGGGGTATCTAGAGAGTGGGATAGGTTTACTAACGACCCTAACCCTAATGCGTACCCTAACCCTAACCCCTACCCTAAACCTAACACGTACCCTAATCCTAACCGTACCCTAAACCGAGCCCTAACCCTAACACAAACCCTAACCCTAACCCTAACCCATACCCTACGCCGTACCCGAAACCCTCCCCGAACCCGTACCCTAAGCCGTACCCTAAGCCTAACCCTAAGCCTAACCCTAACCCTAGGCTACCCTTGACTGCTTCTGCCTCCAATAGATTTCCTAAGCACTAGTGTTTTAAGGAACAGCTTAAAAAGAGAATCCTAAAGTGATTTCTTTATAATGGGTGTGTTCCTTATCTTATCCTAGCGTCTAAACTCTTCTCCATGGCTGGACCCCCAAATAATATTCCTTTACGTGCTAAGGGGTATCTAGAGAGTGGGATAGGTTTAACAACTACCCTAACCCTAACGCGTACCCTAAACCTAACCCCTACCCTAACCCTAACACGTACCCTAATCCTAACCCGTACCCTAAACCGAGCCCTAACCCTAACACTAACCCTAACCCTAACCCTAACCCATACCCTACGCCGTACCCGCACCCCTCCCCGAACCCGTACCCTAAGCCGTACCCTCAGCCGAACCCTAAGCCTAACCCTAACCCTAGGCTACCCTTGACTGCTTCTGCCTCCAATAGATTTCCTAAGCACTAGTGTTTTAAGGAACAGCTTAAAAAGAGAATCCTAATGTGATTTCTTTATAATGGGTGTGTTCCTTATCTTATCCTAGTGTCTAAACTCTTCTCCATGGCTGCACCCCGAAATAATATTGCCTTACGTGCTAAGGGGTATCTAGAGAGTGGGATAGGTTTAATAACTACCCTAACCCTAATGCGTACTCTAAAACCTAACCCCTACCCTAACACTAACACGTACCCTAATCCTAACCCGTACCCTAAACCGAGCCCTAACCCTAACACTAACACTAACCCTAACCCTAACCCATACCCTACGCCGTACCCGAACCCCTCCCCAAACCCGTACCCTAAGCCGTACCCTAAGCCTAACCCTAAGCCTAACACTAACCCTAGGCTACCCTTGACTGCTTCTGCCTCCAATAGATTTCCTAAGCACTAGTGTTTTAAGCAACAGCTTAAAAAGAGAATCCTAATGTGATTTCTTTATAATGGGTGTGTTCCTTATCTTATCCTAGTGTCTAAACTCTTCTCCATGGCTGCACCCCCAAATAATATTCCCTTACGTGCTAAGGGGTATCTAGAGAGTGGGATAGGTTTAATAACTACCCTAACCCTAACACGTACCCTAACCCTAACCCCTACCCTAAACCTAACACGTACCCTAATCCTAACCTGTACCCTAAACCGAGCCCTAACCCTAACACTAACCCTAACCCTAACCCTAACCCATACCCTACGCCGTACCCGCACCCCTCCCCGAACCCGTACCATAAGACATACCCTAAACCTAACCCTAAGCCTAACCCTAACCCTAGGCTACCCTTGACTGCTTCTGCCTCCAATTGATTTCCTAAGCAGTAGTGTTTTAAGGAACAGCTTAAAAAGAGAATCCTAATGTGATTTCTTTATAATGGGTGTGTTCCTTATCTTATCCTAGTGTCTAAACTCTTCTCCATGGCTGGACCCCCAAATAATATTCCTTTACGTGCTAAGGGGGAGCTAGAGAGTGGGATAGGTTTAATAACTACCCTAGCCCTAACGCGTAACCTAACCCTAACCCCTACCCTAACCCTAACACGTACCCTAATCCTAACCCGTACCCTAAACCGAGCCCTAACCCTAACACTAACCCAAACCCTAACCCTAACCCATACCCTACGCCGTACACGAACACCTCCCCGAACCCATACCCCAAGCCGTACCCTAACCCTAACCCTAAGCCTAACCCTAACCCTAGGCTACCCTTGACTGCTTCTGCCTCCAATAGATTTCCTAAGCACTAGTGTTTTAAGCAACAGCTTAAAAAGAGAATCCTAATGTGATTTCTTTATAATGGGTGTGTTCCTTATCTTATCCTAGTGTCTAAACTCTTCTCCATGGCTGGACCCCCAAATAATATTCCTTTACGTGCTAAGGGGTATCTAGAGAGTGGGATAGGTTTAATAACTACCCTAACCCTAATGCGTACCCTAACCCTAACCCCTACCCTAACCCTAACACGTACCCTAATCCTAACCCGTACCCTAAACCGAGCCCTAACCCTAACCCTAACCCTAACCCATACCCTACGCCGTACCCGAAACCCTCCCCGAACCCGTACCCTAAGCCGTACCCTAAGCCTAACCCTAAGCCTAACCTTACCCTATGCTACCCTTGACTGCTTCTGCCTCCAATAGATTTCCTAAGCACTAGTGTTTTAAGGAACAGCTTAAAAAGAGAATCCTAATGTGATTTCTTTATAATGGGTGTGTTCCTTATCTTATCCTAGTGTCTAAACTCTTCTACATGGCTGCACCCCCAAATAATATTGCCTTACGTGCTAAGGGGTATCTAGAGAGTGGGATAGGTTTAATAACTACCCTAACCCTAATGCGTACTCTAACCCTAACCCCTACCCTAACACTAACACGTACCCTAATCCTAACCCGTACCCTAAACCGAGCCCTAACCCTAACACTAACACTAACCCTAACCCTAACCCATACCCTACGCCGTACCTGAACCCCTCCCCAAACCCGTACCCTAAGCCGTACCCTAAGCCTAACCCTAAGCCTAACACTAACCCTACGCTACCCTTGACTGCTTCTGCCTCCAATAGATTTCCTAAGCACTAGTGTTTTAAGCAACAGCTTAAAAAGAGAATCCTAATGTGATTTCTTTATAATGGGTGTGTTCCTTATCTTATCCTAGTGTCTAAACTCTTCTCCATGGCTGGACCCCCAAATAATATTCCTTTACGTGCTAAGGGGTATCTAGAGAGTGGGATAGGTTTACTAACGACCCTAACCCTAATGCGTACCCTAACCCTAACCCCTACCCTAAACCTAACACGTACCCTAATCCTAACCGTACCCTAAACCGAGCCCTAACCCTAACACAAACCCTAACCCTAACCCTAACCCATACCCTACGCCGTACCCGAAACCCTCCCCGAACCCGTACCCTAAGCCGTACCCTAAGCCTAACCCTAAGCCTAACCCTAACCCTAGGCTACCCTTGACTGCTTCTGCCTCCAATAGATTTCCTAAGCACTAGTGTTTTAAGGAACAGCTTAAAAAGAGAATCCTAAAGTGATTTCTTTATAATGGGTGTGTTCCTTATCTTATCCTAGCGTCTAAACTCTTCTCCATGGCTGGACCCCCAAATAATATTCCTTTACGTGCTAAGGGGTATCTAGAGAGTGGGATAGGTTTAACAACTACCCTAACCCTAACGCGTACCCTAAACCTAACCCCTACCCTAACCCTAACACGTACCCTAATCCTAACCCGTACCCTAAACCGAGCCCTAACCCTAACACTAACCCTAACCCTAACCCTAACCCATACCCTACGCCGTACCCGCACCCCTCCCCGAACCCGTACCCTAAGCCGTACCCTCAGCCGAACCCTAAGCCTAACCCTAACCCTAGGCTACCCTTGACTGCTTCTGCCTCCAATAGATTTCCTAAGCACTAGTGTTTTAAGGAACAGCTTAAAAAGAGAATCCTAATGTGATTTCTTTATAATGGGTGTGTTCCTTATCTTATCCTAGTGTCTAAACTCTTCTCCATGGCTGCACCCCGAAATAATATTGCCTTACGTGCTAAGGGGTATCTAGAGAGTGGGATAGGTTTAATAACTACCCTAACCCTAATGCGTACTCTAACCCTAACCCCTACCCTAACACTAACACGTACCCTAATCCTAAGCCGTACCCTAAACCGAGCCCTAACCGTAACACTAACACTAACCCTAACCCTAACCCATACCCTACGCCGTACCCGAACCCCTCCCCAAACCCGTACCCTAAGCCATACCCTAAGCCTAACCCTAAGCCTAACACTAACCCTAGGCTACCCTTGACTGCTTCTGCCTCCAATAGATTTCCTAAGCACTAGTGTTTTAAGCAACAGCTTAAAAAGAGAATCCTAATGTGATTTCTTTATAATGGGTGTGTTCCTTATCTTATCCTAGTGTCTAAACTCTTCTCCATGGCTGCACCCCCAAATAATATTCCCTTACGTGCTAAGGGGTATCTAGAGAGTGGGATAGGTTTAATAAATACCCTAACCCTAACACGTACCCTAACCCTAACCCCTACCCTAAACCTAACACGTACCCTAATCCTAACCTGTACCCTAAACCGAGCCCTAACCCTAACACTAACCCTAACCCTAACCCTAACCCATACCCTACGCCGTACCCGCACCCCTCCCCGAACCCGTACCCTAAGACATACCCTAAACCTAACCCTAACCCTAGGCTACCCTTGACTGCTTCTGCCTCCAATTGATTTCCTAAGCAGTAGTGTTTTAAGGAACAGCTTAAAAAGAGAATCCTAATGTGATTTCTTTATAATGGGTGTGTTCCTTATCTTATCCTAGTGTCTAAACTCTTCTCCATGGCTGGACCCCCAAATAATATTCCTTTACGTGCTAAGGGGGAGCTAGAGAGTGGGATAGGTTTACTAACTACCCTAGCCCTAACGCGTAACCTAACCCTAACCCCTACCCTAACCCTAACACGTACCCTAATCCTAACCCGTACCCTAAACCGAGCCCTAACCCTAACACTAACCCAAACCCTAACCCTAACCCATACCCTACGCCGTACACGAACACCTCCCCGAACCCATACCCCAAGCCGTACCCTAACCCTAACCCTAAGCCTAACCCTAACCCTAGGCTACCCTTGACTGCTTCTGCCTCCAATAGATTTCCTAAGCACTAGTGTTTTAAGCAACAGCTTAAAAAGAGAATCCTAATATGATTTCTTTATAATGGGTGTGTTCCTTATCTTATCCTAGTGTCTAAACTCTTCTCCATGGCTGGACCCCCAAATAATATTCCTTTACGTGCTAAGGGGTATCTAGAGAGTGGGATAGGTTTAATAACTACCCTAACCCTAATGCGTACCCTAACCCTAACCCCTACCCTAACCCTAACACGTACCCTAATCCTAACCCGTACCCTAAACCGAGCCCTAACCCTAACCCTAACCCTAACCCATACCCTACGCCGTACCCGAAACCCTCCCCGAACCCGTACCCTAAGCCATACCCTAAGCCTAACCCTAAGCCTAACACTAACCCTAGGCTACCCTTTACTGCTTCTGCCTCCAATAGATTTCCTAAGCACTAGTGTTTTAAGCAACAGCTTAAAAAGAGAATCCTAATGTGATTTCTTTATAATGGGTGTGTTCCTTATCTTAACCTAGTGTCTAAACTCTTCTCCATGGCTGCACCCCCAAATAATATTGCCTTACGTGCTAAGGGGTATCTAGAGAGTGGGATAGGTTTAATAACTACCCTAACCCTAATGCGTACTCTAACCCTAACCCCTACCCTAACACTAACACGTACCCTAATCCTAACCCGTACCCTAAACCGAGCCCTAACCCTAACACTAACACTAACCCTAACCCTAACCCATACCCTACGCCGTACCTGAACCCCTCCCCAAACCCGTACCCTAAGCCGTACCCTAAGCCTAACCCTAAGCCTAACACTAACCCTAGGCTACCCTTGACTGCTTCTGCCTCCAATAGATTTCCTAAGCACTAGTGTTTTAAGCAACAGCTTAAAAAGAGAATCCTAATGTGATTTCTTTATAATGGGTGTGTTCCTTATCTTATCCTAGTGTCTAAACTCTTCTCCATGGCTGGACCCTCAAATAATATTCCTTTACGTGCTAAGGGGTATCTAGAGAGTGGGATAGGTTTAATAACTACCCTAACCCTAACGCGTACCCTAACCCTAACCCCTACCCTAACCCTAACACCTACCCTAATCCTAACCCGTACCCTAAACCGAGCCCTAACCCTAACACTAACCCTAACCCTAACCCTAACCCATACCCTACGCCGTACCCGCACCCCTCCCCGAACCCGTAACCTAAGCCGTACCCTAAGCCTAACCCTAAGCCTAACCCTAACCCTAGGCTACCCTTGACTGCTTCTGCCTCCAATTGATTTCCTAAGCAGTAGTGTTTTAAGAAACAGCTTAAAAAGAGAATCCTAATGTGATTTCTTTATAATGGGTGTGTTCCTTATCTTATCCTAGTGTCTAAACTCTTCTCCATGGCTGGACCCCCAAATAATATTCCTTTACGTGCTAAGGGGGAGCTAGAGAGTGGGATAGGTTTAATAACTACCCTAGCCCTAACGCGTAACCTAACCCTAACCCCTACCCTAACCCTAACACGTACCCTAATCCTAACCCGTACCCTAAACCGAGCCCTAACCCTAACACTAACCCAAACCCTAACCCTAACCCATACCCTACGCCGTACACTAACACCTCCCCGAACCCATACCCCAAGCCGTACCCTAACCCTAACCCTAAGCCTAACCCTAACCCTAGGCTACCCTTGACTGCTTCTGCCTCCAATTGATTTCCTAAGCACTAGTGTTTTAAGAACAGCTTAAAAAGAGAATCCTAAAGTGATTTCTTTATAATGGGTGTGTTCCTTATCTTATCCTAGTGTCTAAACTCTTCTCCATGGCTGGACCCCCAAATAATATTCCTTTACGTGCTAAGGGGTATCTAGAGAGTGGGATAGGTTTAATAACTACCCTAACCCTAACGCGTACCCTAACCCTAACCCCTACCCTAACCCTAACACGTACCCTAATCCTAACCCGTACCCTAAACCGAGCCCTAACCCTAACACTAACCCTAACCCTAACCCTAACCCATACCCTACGCCGTACCCGAACCCCTCCCCAAACCCGTACCCTAAGCCATACCCTAAGCCTAACCCTAAGCCTAACACTAACCCTAGGCTACCCTTGACTGCTTCTGCCTCCAATAGATTTCCTAAGCACTAGTGTTTTAAGCAACAGCTTAAAAAGAGAATCCTAATGTGATTTCTTTATAATGGGTGTGTTCCTTATCTTATCCTAGTGTCTAAACTCTTCTCCATGGCTGCACCCCCAAATAATATTCCCTTACGTGCTAAGGGGTATCTAGAGAGTGGGATAGGTTTAATAAATACCCTAACCCTAACACGTACCCTAACCCTAACCCCTACCCTAAACCTAACACGTACCCTAATCCTAACCTGTACCCTAAACCGAGCCCTAACCCTAACACTAACCCTAACCCTAACCCTAACCCATACCCTACGCCGTACCCGCACCCCTCCCCGAACCCGTACCCTAAGACATACCCTAAACCTAACCCTAACCCTAGGCTACCCTTGACTGCTTCTGCCTCCAATTGATTTCCTAAGCAGTAGTGTTTTAAGGAACAGCTTAAAAAGAGAATCCTAATGTGATTTCTTTATAATGGGTGTGTTCCTTATCTTATCCTAGTGTCTAAACTCTTCTCCATGGCTGGACCCCCAAATAATATTCCTTTACGTGCTCAGGGGTATCTAGAGAGTGGGATAGGTTTACTAACGACCCTAACCCTAATGCGTACCCTAACCCTAACCCCTACCCTAAACCTAACACGTACCCTAATCCTAACCGTACCCTAAACCGAGCCCTAACCCTAACACAAACCCTAACCCTAACCCTAACCCATACCCTACGCCGTACCCGAAACCCTCCCCGAACCCGTACCCTAAGCCGTACCCTAAGCCTAACCCTAAGCCTAACCCTAACCCTAGGCTACCCTTGACTGCTTCTGCCTCCAATAGATTTCCTAAGCACTAGTGTTTTAAGGAACAGCTTAAAAAGAGAATCCTAAAGTGATTTCTTTATAATGGGTGTGTTCCTTATCTTATCCTAGCGTCTAAACTCTTCTCCATGGCTGGACCCCCAAATAATATTCCTTTACGTGCTAAGGGGTATCTAGAGAGTGGGATAGGTTTAACAACTACCCTAACCCTAACGCGTACCCTAAACCTAACCCCTACCCTAACCCTAACACGTACCCTAATCCTAACCCGTACCCTAAACCGAGCCCTAACCCTAACACTAACCCTAACCCTAACCCTAACCCATACCCTACGCCGTACCCGCACCCCTCCCCGAACCCGTACCCTAAGCCGTACCCTCAGCCGAACCCTAAGCCTAACCCTAACCCTAGGCTACCCTTGACTGCTTCTGCCTCCAATAGATTTCCTAAGCACTAGTGTTTTAAGGAACAGCTTAAAAAGAGAATCCTAATGTGATTTCTTTATAATGGGTGTGTTCCTTATCTTATCCTAGTGTCTAAACTCTTCTCCATGGCTGCACCCCGAAATAATATTGCCTTACGTGCTAAGGGGTATCTAGAGAGTGGGATAGGTTTAATAACTACCCTAACCCTAATGCGTACTCTAAAACCTAACCCCTACCCTAACACTAACACGTACCCTAATCCTAACCCGTACCCTAAACCGAGCCCTAACCCTAACACTAACACTAACCCTAACCCTAACCCATACCCTACGCCGTACCCGAACCCCTCCCCAAACCCGTACCCTAAGCCGTACCCTAAGCCTAACCCTAAGCCTAACACTAACCCTAGGCTACCCTTGACTGCTTCTGCCTCCAATAGATTTCCTAAGCACTAGTGTTTTAAGCAACAGCTTAAAAAGAGAATCCTAATGTGATTTCTTTATAATGGGTGTGTTCCTTATCTTATCCTAGTGTCTAAACTCTTCTCCATGGCTGCACCCCCAAATAATATTCCCTTACGTGCTAAGGGGTATCTAGAGAGTGGGATAGGTTTAATAAATACCCTAACCCTAACACGTACCCTAACCCTAACCCCTACCCTAAACCTAACACGTACCCTAATCCTAACCTGTACCCTAAACCGAGCCCTAACCCTAACACTAACCCTAACCCTAACCCTAACCCATACCCTACGCCGTACCCGCACCCCTCCCCGAACCCGTACCCTAAGACATACCCTAAACCTAACCCTAACCCTAGGCTACCCTTGACTGCTTCTGCCTCCAATTGATTTCCTAAGCAGTAGTGTTTTAAGGAACAGCTTAAAAAGAGAATCCTAATGTGATTTCTTTATAATGGGTGTGTTCCTTATCTTATCCTAGTGTCTAAACTCTTCTCCATGGCTGGACCCCCAAATAATATTCCTTTACGTGCTAAGGGGGAGCTAGAGAGTGGGATAGGTTTACTAACTACCCTAGCCCTAACGCGTAACCTAACCCTAACCCCTACCCTAACCCTAACACGTACCCTAATCCTAACCCGTACCCTAAACCGAGCCCTAACCCTAACACTAACCCAAACCCTAACCCTAACCCATACCCTACGCCGTACACGAACACCTCCCCGAACCCATACCCCAAGCCGTACCCTAACCCTAACCCTAAGCCTAACCCTAACCCTAGGCTACCCTTGACTGCTTCTGCCTCCAATAGATTTCCTAAGCACTAGTGTTTTAAGCAACAGCTTAAAAAGAGAATCCTAATATGATTTCTTTATAATGGGTGTGTTCCTTATCTTATCCTAGTGTCTAAACTCTTCTCCATGGCTGGACCCCCAAATAATATTCCTTTACGTGCTAAGGGGTATCTAGAGAGTGGGATAGGTTTAATAACTACCCTAACCCTAATGCGTACCTTAACCCTAACCCCTACCCTAACCCTAACACGTACCCTAATCCTAACCCGTACCCTAAACCGAGCCCTAACCCTAACCCTAACCCTAACCCATACCCTACGCCGTACCCGAAACCCTCCCCGAACCCGTACCCTAAGCCATACCCTAAGCCTAACCCTAAGCCTAACACTAACCCTAGGCTACCCTTTACTGCTTCTGCCTCCAATAGATTTCCTAAGCACTAGTGTTTTAAGCAACAGCTTAAAAAGAGAATCCTAATGTGATTTCTTTATAATGGGTGTGTTCCTTATCTTAACCTAGTGTCTAAACTCTTCTCCATGGCTGCACCCCCAAATAATATTGCCTTACGTGCTAAGGGGTATCTAGAGAGTGGGATAGGTTTAATAACTACCCTAACCCTAATGCGTACTCTAACCCTAACCCCTACCCTAACACTAACACGTACCCTAATCCTAACCCGTACCCTAAACCGAGCCCTAACCCTAACACTAACACTAACCCTAACCCTAACCCATACCCTACGCCGTACCTGAACCCCTCCCCAAACCCGTACCCTAAGCCGTACCCTAAGCCTAACCCTAAGCCTAACACTAACCCTAGGCTACCCTTGACTGCTTCTGCCTCCAATAGATTTCCTAAGCACTAGTGTTTTAAGCAACAGCTTAAAAAGAGAATCCTAATGTGATTTCTTTATAATGGGTGTGTTCCTTATCTTATCCTAGTGTCTAAACTCTTCTCCATGGCTGGACCCTCAAATAATATTCCTTTACGTGCTAAGGGGTATCTAGAGAGTGGGATAGGTTTAATAACTACCCTAACCCTAACGCGTACCCTAACCCTAACCCCTACCCTAACCCTAACACCTACCCTAATCCTAACCCGTACCCTAAACCGAGCCCTAACCCTAACACTAACCCTAACCCTAACCCTAACCCATACCCTACGCCGTACCCGCACCCCTCCCCGAACCCGTAACCTAAGCCGTACCCTAAGCCTAACCCTAAGCCTAACCCTAACCCTAGGCTACCCTTGACTGCTTCTGCCTCCAATTGATTTCCTAAGCAGTAGTGTTTTAAGAAACAGCTTAAAAAGAGAATCCTAATGTGATTTCTTTATAATGGGTGTGTTCCTTATCTTATCCTAGTGTCTAAACTCTTCTCCATGGCTGGACCCCCAAATAATATTCCTTTACGTGCTAAGGGGGAGCTAGAGAGTGGGATAGGTTTAATAACTACCCTAGCCCTAACGCGTAACCTAACCCTAACCCCTACCCTAACCCTAACACGTACCCTAATCCTAACCCGTACCCTAAACCGAGCCCTAACCCTAACACTAACCCAAACCCTAACCCTAACCCATACCCTACGCCGTACACTAACACCTCCCCGAACCCATACCCCAAGCCGTACCCTAACCCTAACCCTAAGCCTAACCCTAACCCTAGGCTACCCTTGACTGCTTCTGCCTCCAATTGATTTCCTAAGCACTAGTGTTTTAAGAACAGCTTAAAAAGAGAATCCTAAAGTGATTTCTTTATAATGGGTGTGTTCCTTATCTTATCCTAGTGTCTAAACTCTTCTCCATGGCTGGACCCCCAAATAATATTCCTTTACGTGCTAAGGGGTATCTAGAGAGTGGGATAGGTTTAATAACTACCCTAACCCTAACGCGTACCCTAACCCTAACCCCTACCCTAACCCTAACACGTACCCTAATCCTAACCCGTACCCTAAACCGAGCCCTAACCCTAACACTAACCCTAACCCTAACCCTAACCCATACCCTACGCCGTACCCGAAACCCTCCCCGAACCCGTACCCTAAGCCATACCCTAAGCCTAACCCTAAGCCTAACACTAACCCTAGGCTACCCTTTACTGCTTCTGCCTCCAATAGATTTCCTAAGCACTAGTGTTTTAAGCAACAGCTTAAAAAGAGAATCCTAATGTGATTTCTTTATAATGGGTGTGTTCCTTATCTTATCCTAGTGTCTAAACTCTTCTCCATGGCTGGACCCCCAAATAATATTCCTTTACGTGCTAAGGGGTATCTAGAGAGTGGGATAGGTTTACTAACGACCCTAACCCTAATGCGTACCCTAACCCTAACCCCTACCCTAAACCTAACACGTACCCTAATCCTAACCGTACCCTAAACCGAGCCCTAACCCTAACACAAACCCTAACCCTAACCCTAACCCATACCCTACGCCGTACCCGAAACCCTCCCCGAACCCGTACCCTAAGCCGTACCCTAAGCCTAACCCTAAGCCTAACCCTAACCCTAGGCTACCCTTGACTGCTTCTGCCTCCAATAGATTTCCTAAGCACTAGTGTTTTAAGGAACAGCTTAAAAAGAGAATCCTAAAGTGATTTCTTTATAATGGGTGTGTTCCTTATCTTATCCTAGCGTCTAAACTCTTCTCCATGGCTGGACCCCCAAATAATATTCCTTTACGTGCTAAGGGGTATCTAGAGAGTGGGATAGGTTTAACAACTACCCTAACCCTAACGCGTACCCTAAACCTAACCCCTACCCTAACCCTAACACGTACCCTAATCCTAACCCGTACCCTAAACCGAGCCCTAACCCTAACACTAACCCTAACCCTAACCCTAACCCATACCCTACGCCGTACCCGCACCCCTCCCCGAACCCGTACCCTAAGCCGTACCCTCAGCCGAACCCTAAGCCTAACCCTAACCCTAGGCTACCCTTGACTGCTTCTGCCTCCAATAGATTTCCTAAGCACTAGTGTTTTAAGGAACAGCTTAAAAAGAGAATCCTAATGTGATTTCTTTATAATGGGTGTGTTCCTTATCTTATCCTAGTGTCTAAACTCTTCTCCATGGCTGCACCCCGAAATAATATTGCCTTACGTGCTAAGGGGTATCTAGAGAGTGGGATAGGTTTA
This sequence comes from Balaenoptera borealis, assembly GCF_965194805.1. Lineage (NCBI taxonomy): Eukaryota > Metazoa > Chordata > Mammalia > Artiodactyla > Balaenopteridae > Balaenoptera > Balaenoptera borealis. Next base: position 142,665 of record NW_028123595.1, read on the forward strand.
ATAACTACCCTAACCCTAATGCGTACTCTAAAACCTAACCCCTACCCTAACACTAACACGTACCCTAATCCTAACCCGTACCCTAAACCGAGCCCTAACCCTAACACTAACACTAACCCTAACCCTAACCCATACCCTACGCCGTACCCGAACCCCTCCCCAAACCCGTACCCTAAGCCGTACCCTAAGCCTAACCCTAAGCCTAACACTAACCCTAGGCTACCCTTGACTGCTTCTGCCTCCAATAGATTTCCTAAGCACTAGTGTTTTAAGCAACAGCTTAAAAAGAGAATCCTAATGTGATTTCTTTATAATGGGTGTGTTCCTTATCTTATCCTAGTGTCTAAACTCTTCTCCATGGCTGCACCCCCAAATAATATTCCCTTACGTGCTAAGGGGTATCTAGAGAGTGGGATAGGTTTAATAACTACCCTAACCCTAACACGTACCCTAACCCTAACCCCTACCCTAAACCTAACACGTACCCTAATCCTAACCTGTACCCTAAACCGAGCCCTAACCCTAACACTAACCCTAACCCTAACCCTAACCCATACCCTACGCCGTACCCGCACCCCTCCCCGAACCCGTACCATAAGACATACCCTAAACCTAACCCTAAGCCTAACCCTAACCCTAGGCTACCCTTGACTGCTTCTGCCTCCAATTGATTTCCTAAGCAGTAGTGTTTTAAGGAACAGCTTAAAAAGAGAATCCTAATGTGATTTCTTTATAATGGGTGTGTTCCTTATCTTATCCTAGTGTCTAAACTCTTCTCCATGGCTGGACCCCCAAATAATATTCCTTTACGTGCTAAGGGGGAGCTAGAGAGTGGGATAGGTTTAATAACTACCCTAGCCCTAACGCGTAACCTAACCCTAACCCCTACCCTAACCCTAACACGTACCCTAATCCTAACCCGTACCCTAAACCGAGCCCTAACCCTAACACTAACCCAAACCCTAACCCTAACCCATACCCTACGCCGTACACGAACACCTCCCCGAACCCATACCCCAAGCCGTACCCTAACCCTAACCCTAAGCCTAACCCTAACCCTAGGCTACCCTTGACTGCTTCTGCCTCCAATAGATTTCCTAAGCACTAGTGTTTTAAGCAACAGCTTAAAAAGAGAATCCTAATGTGATTTCTTTATAATGGGTGTGTTCCTTATCTTATCCTAGTGTCTAAACTCTTCTCCATGGCTGGACCCCCAAATAATATTCCTTTACGTGCTAAGGGGTATCTAGAGAGTGGGATAGGTTTAATAACTACCCTAACCCTAATGCGTACCCTAACCCTAACCCCTACCCTAACCCTAACACGTACCCTAATCCTAACCCGTACCCTAAACCGAGCCCTAACCCTAACCCTAACCCTAACCCATACCCTACGCCGTACCCGAAACCCTCCCCGAACCCGTACCCTAAGCCGTACCCTAAGCCTAACCCTAAGCCTAACCTTACCCTATGCTACCCTTGACTGCTTCTGCCTCCAATAGATTTCCTAAGCACTAGTGTTTTAAGGAACAGCTTAAAAAGAGAATCCTAATGTGATTTCTTTATAATGGGTGTGTTCCTTATCTTATCCTAGTGTCTAAACTCTTCTACATGGCTGCACCCCCAAATAATATTGCCTTACGTGCTAAGGGGTATCTAGAGAGTGGGATAGGTTTAATAACTACCCTAACCCTAATGCGTACTCTAACCCTAACCCCTACCCTAACACTAACACGTACCCTAATCCTAACCCGTACCCTAAACCGAGCCCTAACCCTAACACTAACACTAACCCTAACCCTAACCCATACCCTACGCCGTACCTGAACCCCTCCCCAAACCCGTACCCTAAGCCGTACCCTAAGCCTAACCCTAAGCCTAACACTAACCCTACGCTACCCTTGACTGCTTCTGCCTCCAATAGATTTCCTAAGCACTAGTGTTTTAAGCAACAGCTTAAAAAGAGAATCCTAATGTGATTTCTTTATAATGGGTGTGTTCCTTATCTTATCCTAGTGTCTAAACTCTTCTCCATGGCTGGACCCCCAAATAATATTCCTTTACGTGCTAAGGGGTATCTAGAGAGTGGGATAGGTTTACTAACGACCCTAACCCTAATGCGTACCCTAACCCTAACCCCTACCCTAAACCTAACACGTACCCTAATCCTAACCGTACCCTAAACCGAGCCCTAACCCTAACACAAACCCTAACCCTAACCCTAACCCATACCCTACGCCGTACCCGAAACCCTCCCCGAACCCGTACCCTAAGCCGTACCCTAAGCCTAACCCTAAGCCTAACCCTAACCCTAGGCTACCCTTGACTGCTTCTGCCTCCAATAGATTTCCTAAGCACTAGTGTTTTAAGGAACAGCTTAAAAAGAGAATCCTAAAGTGATTTCTTTATAATGGGTGTGTTCCTTATCTTATCCTAGCGTCTAAACTCTTCTCCATGGCTGGACCCCCAAATAATATTCCTTTACGTGCTAAGGGGTATCTAGAGAGTGGGATAGGTTTAACAACTACCCTAACCCTAACGCGTACCCTAAACCTAACCCCTACCCTAACCCTAACACGTACCCTAATCCTAACCCGTACCCTAAACCGAGCCCTAACCCTAACACTAACCCTAACCCTAACCCTAACCCATACCCTACGCCGTACCCGCACCCCTCCCCGAACCCGTACCCTAAGCCGTACCCTCAGCCGAACCCTAAGCCTAACCCTAACCCTAGGCTACCCTTGACTGCTTCTGCCTCCAATAGATTTCCTAAGCACTAGTGTTTTAAGGAACACCTTAAAAAGAGAATCCTAATGTGATTTCTTTATAATGGGTGTGTTCCTTATCTTATCCTAGTGTCTAAACTCTTCTCCATGGCTGCACCCCGAAATAATATTGCCTTACGTGCTAAGGGGTATCTAGAGAGTGGGATAGGTTTAATAACTACCCTAACCCTAATGCGTACTCTAACCCTAACCCCTACCCTAACACTAACACGTACCCTAATCCTAACCCGTACCCTAAACCGAGCCCTAACCGTAACACTAACACTAACCCTAACCCTAACCCATACCCTACGCCGTACCCGAACCCCTCCCCAAACCCGTACCCTAAGCCATACCCTAAGCCTAACCCTAAGCCTAACACTAACCCTAGGCTACCCTTGACTGCTTCTGCCTCCAATAGATTTCCTAAGCACTAGTGTTTTAAGCAACAGCTTAAAAAGAGAATCCTAATGTGATTTCTTTATAATGGGTGTGTTCCTTATCTTATCCTAGTGTCTAAACTCTTCTCCATGGCTGCACCCCCAAATAATATTCCCTTACGTGCTAAGGGGTATCTAGAGAGTGGGATAGGTTTAATAAATACCCTAACCCTAACACGTACCCTAACCCTAACCCCTACCCTAAACCTAACACGTACCCTAATCCTAACCTGTACCCTAAACCGAGCCCTAACCCTAACACTAACCCTAACCCTAACCCTAACCCATACCCTACGCCGTACCCGCACCCCTCCCCGAACCCGTACCCTAAGACATACCCTAAACCTAACCCTAACCCTAGGCTACCCTTGACTGCTTCTGCCTCCAATTGATTTCCTAAGCAGTAGTGTTTTAAGGAACAGCTTAAAAAGAGAATCCTAATGTGATTTCTTTATAATGGGTGTGTTCCTTATCTTATCCTAGTGTCTAAACTCTTCTCCATGGCTGGACCCCCAAATAATATTCCTTTACGTGCTAAGGGGGAGCTAGAGAGTGGGATAGGTTTACTAACTACCCTAGCCCTAACGCGTAACCTAACCCTAACCCCTACCCTAACCCTAACACGTACCCTAATCCTAACCCGTACCCTAAACCGAGCCCTAACCCTAACACTAACCCAAACCCTAACCCTAACCCATACCCTACGCCGTACACGAACACCTCCCCGAACCCATACCCCAAGCCGTACCCTAACCCTAACCCTAAGCCTAACCCTAACCCTAGGCTACCCTTGACTGCTTCTGCCTCCAATAGATTTCCTAAGCACTAGTGTTTTAAGCAACAGCTTAAAAAGAGAATCCTAATATGATTTCTTTATAATGGGTGTGTTCCTTATCTTATCCTAGTGTCTAAACTCTTCTCCATGGCTGGACCCCCAAATAATATTCCTTTACGTGCTAAGGGGTATCTAGAGAGTGGGATAGGTTTAATAACTACCCTAACCCTAATGCGTACCCTAACCCTAACCCCTACCCTAACCCTAACACGTACCCTAATCCTAACCCGTACCCTAAACCGAGCCCTAACCCTAACCCTAACCCTAACCCATACCCTACGCCGTACCCGAAACCCTCCCCGAACCCGTACCCTAAGCCGTACCCTAAGCCTAACCCTAAGCCTAACCTTACCCTAGGCTACCCTTGACTGCTTCTGCCTCCAATAGATTTCCTAAGCACTAGTGTTTTAAGGAACAGCTTAAAAAGAGAATCCTAATGTGATTTCTTTATAATGGGTGTGTTCCTTATCTTATCCTAGTGTCTAAACTCTTCTACATGGCTGCACCCCCAAATAATATTGCCTTACGTGCTAAGGGGTATCTAGAGAGTGGGATAGGTTTAATAACTACCCTAACCCTAATGCGTACTCTAACCCTAACCCCTACCCTAACACTAACACGTACCCTAATCCTAACCCGTACCCTAAACCGAGCCCTAACCCTAACACTAACACTAACCCTAACCCTAACCCATACCCTACGCCGTACCTGAACCCCTCCCCAAACCCGTACCCTAAGCCGTACCCTAAGCCTAACCCTAAGCCTAACACTAACCCTACGCTACCCTTGACTGCTTCTGCCTCCAATAGATTTCCTATGCACTAGTGTTTTAAGCAACAGCTTAAAAAGAGAATCCTAATGTGATTTCTTTATAATGGGTGTGTTCCTTATCTTATCCTAGTGTCTAAATTCTTCTCCATTGCTGGAACCCCAAATAATATTCCTTTACGTGCTAAGGGGTATCTAGAGAGTGGGATAGGTTTACTAACTACCCTAACCCTAACGCGTACCCTAACCCTAACCCCTACCCTAAACCTAACACGTACCCTAATCCTAACCGTACCCTAAACCGAGCCCTAACCCTAACACTAACCCTAAACCTAACCCTAACCCATACCCTATGCCGTACCCGAAACCCTCCCCGAACCCGTACCCTAAGCCGTACCCTAAGCCTAACCCTAAGCCTAACCCTAACCCTAGGCTACCCTTGACTGCTTCTGCCTCTTATAGATTTCCTAAGCACTAGTGTTTTAAGGAACAGCTTAAAAAGAGAATCCTAATGTGATTTCTTTATAATGGGTGTGTTCCTTATCTTATCCTAGTGTCTAAACTCTTCTCCATGGCTGGGCCCTCAAATAATATTCCTTTACATGCTAAGGGGTATCTAGAGAGTGGGATAGGTTTAATAACTACCCTAACCCTAACGCGTACCCTAACCCTAACACGTACCCTAATCCTAACCCGTACCCTAAACCGAGCCCTAACCCTAACACTAACCCTAACCCTAACCCTAACCCATACCCTACGCCGTACCCGCACCCCTCCCCGAACCCGTAACCTAAGCCGTACCCTAAGCCTAACCCTAAGCCTAACCCTAACCCTAGGCTACCCTTGACTGCTTCTGCCTCCAATAGATTTCCTAAGCACTACTGTTTTAAGGAACAGCTTAAAAAGAGAATCCTAATGTGATTTCTTTATAATGGGTGTGTTCCTTATCTTATCCTAGTGTCTAAACTCTGCTCCATGGCTGCACCCCCAAATAATATTGCCTTACGTGCTAAGGGGTATCTAGAGAGTGGGATAGGTTTAATAACTACCCTAACCCTAATGCGTACTCTAACCCTAACCCCTACCCTAACACTAACACGTACCCTAATCCTAACCGTACCCTAAACCGAGCCCTAACCCTAACAGTAACCCTAACCGTAACCCTAACCCATACCCTACGCCGTACCCGAAACCCTCCCCGAACCCGTACCCTAAGCCGTACCCTAAGCCTAACCCTAAGCCTAACCCTAACCCTAGGCTACCATTGACTGCTTCTGCCTCCAATAGATTTCCTAAGCACTAGTGTTTTAAGCAACAGCTTAAAAAGAGAATCCTAATGTGATTTCTTTATAATGGGTGTGTTCCTTATCTTATCCTAGTGTCTAAACTCTTCTCCATGGCTGGACCCTCAAATAATATTCCTTTACGTGCTAAGGGGTATCTAGAGAGTGGGATAGGTTTAATAACTACCCTAACCCTAACGCGTACCCTAACCCTAACCCCTACCCTAACCCTAACACGTACCCTAATCCTAACCCGTACCCTAAACCGAGCCCTAACCCTAACACTAACCCTAACCCTAACCCTAACCCATACCCTACGCCGTACCCGCACCCCTCCCCGAACCCGTACCCTAAGCCGTACCCTAAGCCTAACCCTAAGCCTAACCCTAACCCTAGGCTACCCTTGACTGCTTCTGCCTCCAATAGATTTCCTAAGCACTAGTGTTTTAAGCAACAGCTTAAAAAGAGAATCCTAATGTGATTTCTTTATAATGGGTGTGTTCCTTATCTTATCCTAGTGTCTAAACTCTTCTCCATGGCTGGACCCCCAAATAATATTCCTTTACGTGCTAAGGGGTATCTAGAGAGTGGGATAGGTTTACTAACGACCCTAACCCTAATGCGTACCCTAACCCTAACCCCTACCCTAAACCTAACACGTACCCTAATCCTAACCGTACCCTAAACCGAGCCCTAACCCTAACACAAACCCTAACCCTAACCCTAACCCATACCCTACGCCATACCCGAAACCCTCCCCGAACCCGTACCCTAAGCCGTACCCTAAGCCTAACCCTAAGCCTAACCATAACTCTAGGCTACCCTTGACTGCTTCTGCCTCCAATTGATTTCCTAAGCAGTAGTGTTTTAAGGAACAGCTTAAAAAGAGAATCCTAATGTGATTTCTTTATAATGGGTGTGTTCCTTATCTTATCCTAGTGTCTAAACTCTTCTCCATGGCTGGACCCCCAAATAATATTCCTTTACGTGCTAAGGGGTATCTAGAGAGTGGGATAGGTTTAATAACTACCCGAACCCTAATGCGTACCCTAACCCTAACCCCTACCCTAACCCTAACACGTACCCTAATCCTAATCCGTACCCTAAACCGAGCCCTAACCCTAACACTAACCCTAACCCTAACCCATACCCTATGCCGTACCCGAAACCCTTCCCGAACCCGTACCCTAAGCCGTACCCTAAGCCTAACCCTAAGCCTAACCTTACCCTAGGCTACCCTTGACTGCTTCTGCCTCCAATAGATTTCCTAAGCACTAGTGTTTTAAGGAACAGCTTAAAAAGAGAATCCTAATGTGATTTCTTTATAATGGGTGTGTTCCTTATCTTATCCTAGTGTCTAAACTCTTCTACATGGCTGCACCCCCAAATAATATTGCCTTACGTGCTAAGGGGTATCTAGAGAGTGGGATAGGTTTAATAACTACCCTAACCCTAATGCGTACTCTAACCCTAACCCCTACCCTAACACTAACACGTACCCTAATCCTAACCCGTACCCTAAACCGAGCCCTAACCCTAACACTAACACTAACCCTAACCCTAACCCATACCCTACGCCGTACCTGAACCCCTCCCCAAACCCGTACCCTAAGCCGTACCCTAAGCCTAACCCTAAGCCTAACACTAACCCTAGGCTACCCTTGACTGCTTCTGCCTCCAATAGATTTCCTAAGCACTAGTGTTTTAAGCAACAGCTTAAAAAGAGAATCCTAATGTGATTTCTTTATAATGGGTGTGTTCCTTATCTTATCCTAGTGTCTAAATTCTTCTCCATTGCTGGAACCCCAAATAATATTCCTTTACGTGCTAAGGGGTATCTAGAGAGTGGGATAGGTTTACTAACTACCCTAACCCTAACGCGTACACTAACCCTAACCCCTACCCTAAACCTAACACGTACCCTAATCCTAACCGTACCCTAAACCGAGCCCTAACCCTAACACTAACCCTAACCCTAACCCTAACCCATACCCTACGCCGTACCCGAAACCCTCCCCGAACCCATACCCTAAGCCGTACCCTAAGCCTAACCCTAACCCTAGGCTACCCTTGACTGCTTCTGCCTCTTATAGATTTCCTAAGCACTAGTGTTTTAAGGAACAGCTTAAAAAGAGAATCCTAATGTGATTTCTTTATAATGGGTGTGTTCCTTATCTTATCCTAGTGTCTAAACTCTTCTCCATGGCTGGACCCTCAAATAATATTCCTTTACGTGCAAAGGGGTATCTAGAGAGTGGGATAGGTTTAATAACTACCCTAACCCTAACGCGTACCCTAACCCTAACCCCTACCCTAACCCTAACACGTACCCTAATCCTAACCCGTACCCTAAACCGAGCCCTAACCCTAACACTAACCCTAACCCTAACCCTAACCCATACCCTACGCCGTACCCGCACCCCTCCCCGAACCCGTAACCTAAGCCGTACCCTAAGCCTAACCCTAAGCCTAACCCTAACCCTAGGCTACCCTTGACTGCTTCTGCCTCCAATAGATTTCCTAAGCACTACTGTTTTAAGGAACAGCTTAAAAAGAGAATCCTAATGTGATTTCTTTATAATGGGTGTGTTCCTTATCTTATCCTAGTGTCTAAACTCTTCTCCATGGCTGCACCCCCAAATAATATTCCCTTACGTGCTAAGGGGTATCTAGAGAGTGGGATAGGTTTAATAACTACCCTAACCCTAACGCGTACCCTAACCCTAACCCCTACCCTAACCCTAACACGTACCCTAATCCTAACCTGTACCCTAAACCGAGCCCTAACCCTAACACTAACCCTAACCCTAACCCTAACCCATACCCTACGCCGTACCCGCACCCCTCCCCGAACCCGTACCCTAAGCCATACCCTAAACCTAACCCTAAGCCTAACCCTAACCCTAGGCTACCCTTCACTGCTTCTGCCTCCAATTGATTTCCTAAGCAGTAGTGTTTTAAGGAACAGCTTAAAAAGAGAATCCTAAAGTGATTTCTTTATAATGGGTGTGTTCCTTATCTTATCCTAGTGTCTAAACTCTTCTCCATGGCTGGACCCCCAAATAATATTCCTTTACGTGCTAAGGGGGAGCTAGAGAGTGGGATAGGTTTACTAACTACCCTAGCCCTAACGCGTAACCTAACCCTAACCCCTACCCTAACCCTAACACGTACCCTAATCCTAACCCGTACCCTAAACCGAGCCCTAACCCTAACACTAACCCAAACCCTAACCCTAACCCATACCCTACGCCGTACACGAACACCTCCCCGAACCCATACCCCAAGCCGTACCCTAAACCTAACCCTAAGCCTAACCCTAACCCTAGGCTACCCTTGACTGCTTCTGCCTCCAATAGATTTCCTAAGCACTAGTGTTTTAAGGAACAGCTTAAAAAGAGAATCCTAATGTGATTTCTTTATAATGGGTGTGTTCCTTATCTTATCCTAGTGTCTAAACTCTTCTCCATGGCTGCACCCCCAAATAATATTGCCTTACGTGCTAAGGGGTATCTAGAGAGTGGGATAGGTTTAATAACTACCCTAACCCTAATGCGTACTCTAACCCTAACCCCTACCCTAACACTAACACGTACCCTAATCCTAACCCGTACCCTAAACCGAGCCCTAACCCTAACACTAACACTAACCCTAACCCTAACCCATACCCTACGCCGTACCTGAACCCCTCCCCAAACCCGTACCCTAAGCCGTACCCTAAGCCTAACCCTAAGCCTAACACTAACCCTAGGCTACCCTTGACTGCTTCTGCCTCCAATAGATTTCCTAAGCACTAGTGTTTTAAGCAACAGCTTAAAAAGAGAATCCTAATGTGATTTCTTTATAATGGGTGTGTTCCTTATCTTATCCTAGTGTCTAAACTCTTCTCCATGGCTGGACCCTCAAATAATATTCCTTTACGTGCTAAGGGGTATCTAGAGAGTGGGATAGGTTTAATAACTACCCTAACCCTAACGCGTACCCTAACCCTAACCCCTACCCTAACCCTAACACCTACCCTAATCCTAACCCGTAACCTAAACCGAGCCCTAACCCTAACACTAACCCTAACCCTAACCCTAACCCATACCCTACGCCGTACCCGCACCCCTCCCCGAACCCGTAACCTAAGCCGTACCCTAAGCCTAACCCTAAGCCTAACCCTAACCCTAGGCTACCCTTCACTGCTTCTGCCTCCAATTGATTTCCTAAGCAGTAGTGTTTTAAGGAACAGCTTAAAAAGAGAATCCTAAAGTGATTTCTTTATAATGGGTGTGTTCCTTATCTTATCCTAGTGTCTAAACTCTTCTCCATGGCTGGACCCCCAAATAATATTCCTTTACGTGCTAAGGGGGAGCTAGAGAGTGGGATAGGTTTACTAACTACCCTAGCCCTAACGCGTAACCTAACCCTAACCCCTACCCTAACCCTAACACGTACCCTAATCCTAACCCGTACCCTAAACCGAGCCCTAACCCTAACACTAACCCAAACCCTAACCCTAACCCATACCCTACGCCGTACACGAACACCTCCCCGAACCCATACCCCAAGCCGTACCCTAAACCTAACCCTAAGCCTAACCCTAACCCTAGGCTACCCTTGACTGCTTCTGCCTCCAATAGATTTCCTAAGCACTAGTGTTTTAAGGAACAGCTTAAAAAGAGAATCCTAATGTGATTTCTTTATAATGGGTGTGTTCCTTATCTTATCCTAGTGTCTAAACTCTTCTCCATGGCTGCACCCCCAAATAATATTGCCTTACGTGCTAAGGGGTATCTAGAGAGTGGGATAGGTTTAATAACTACCCTAACCCTAATGCGTACTCTAACCCTAACCCCTACCCTAACACTAACACGTACCCTAATCCTAACCCGTACCCTAAACCGAGCCCTAACCCTAACACTAACACTAACCCTAACCCTAACCCATACCCTACGCCGTACCTGAACCCCTCCCCAAACCCGTACCCTAAGCCGTACCCTAAGCCTAACCCTAAGCCTAACACTAACCCTAGGCTACCCTTGACTGCTTCTGCCTCCAATAGATTTCCTAAGCACTAGTGTTTTAAGCAACAGCTTAAAAAGAGAATCCTAATGTGATTTCTTTATAATGGGTGTGTTCCTTATCTTATCCTAGTGTCTAAACTCTTCTCCATGGCTGGACCCTCAAATAATATTCCTTTACGTGCTAAGGGGTATCTAGAGAGTGGGATAGGTTTAATAACTACCCTAACCCTAACGCGTACCCTAACCCTAACCCCTACCCTAACCCTAACACCTACCCTAATCCTAACCCGTAACCTAAACCGAGCCCTAACCCTAACACTAACCCTAACCCTAACCCTAACCCATACCCTACGCCGTACCCGCACCCCTCCCCGAACCCGTAACCTAAGCCGTACCCTAAGCCTAACCCTAAGCCTAACCCTAACCCTAGGCTACCCTTGACTGCTTCTGCCTCCAATTGATTTCCTAAGCAGTAGTGTTTTAAGAAACAGCTTAAAAAGAGAATCCTAATGTGATTTCTTTATAATGGGTGTGTTCCTTATCTTATCCTAGTGTCTAAACTCTTCTCCATGGCTGGACCCCCAAATAATATTCCTTTACGTGCTAAGGGGGAGCTAGAGAGTGGGATAGGTTTAATAACTACCCTAGCCCTAACGCGTAACCTAACCCTAACCCCTACCCTAACCCTAACACGTACCCTAATCCTAACCCGTACCCTAAACCGAGCCCTAACCCTAACACTAACCCAAACCCTAACCCTAACCCATACCCTACGCCGTACACGAACACCTCCCCGAACCCATACCCCAAGCCGTACCCTAACCCTAACCCTAAGCCTAACCCTAACCCTAGGCTACCCTTGACTGCTTCTGCCTCCAATTGATTTCCTAAGCACTAGTGTTTTAAGAACAGCTTAAAAAGAGAATCCTAAAGTGATTTCTTTATAATGGGTGTGTTCCTTATCTTATCCTAGTGTCTAAACTCTTCTCCATGGCTGGACCCCCAAATAATATTCCTTTACGTGCTAAGGGGTATCTAGAGAGTGGGATAGGTTTAATAACTACCCTAACCCTAACGCGTACCCTAACCCTAACCCCTACCCTAACCCTAACACGTACCCTAATCCTAACCCGTACCCTAAACCGAGCCCTAACCCTAACACTAACCCTAACCCTAACCCTAACCCATACCCTACGCCGTACCCGAAACCCTCCCCGAACCCGTACCCTAAGCCATACCCTAAGCCTAACCCTAAGCCTAACACTAACCCTAGGCTACCCTTTACTGCTTCTGCCTGCAATAGATTTCCTAAGCACTAGTGTTTTAAGCAACAGCTTAAAAAGAGAATCCTAATGTGATTTCTTTATAATGGGTGTGTTCCTTATCTTAACCTAGTGTCTAAACTCTTCTCCATGGCTGCACCCCCAAATAATATTGCCTTACGTGCTAAGGGGTATCTAGAGAGTGGGATAGGTTTAATAACTACCCTAACCCTAATGCGTACTCTAACCCTAACCCCTACCCTAACACTAACACGTACCCTAATCCTAACCCGTACCCTAAACCGAGCCCTAACCCTAACACTAACACTAACCCTAACCCTAACCCATACCCTACGCCGTACCTGAACCCCTCCCCAAACCCGTACCCTAAGCCGTACCCTAAGCCTAACCCTAAGCCTAACACTAACCCTAGGCTACCCTTGACTGCTTCTGCCTCCAATAGATTTCCTAAGCACTAGTGTTTTAAGCAACAGCTTAAAAAGAGAATCCTAATGTGATTTCTTTATAATGGGTGTGTTCCTTATCTTATCCTAGTGTCTAAACTCTTCTCCATGGCTGGACCCTCAAATAATATTCCTTTACGTGCTAAGGGGTATCTAGAGAGTGGGATAGGTTTAATAACTACCCTAACCCTAACGCGTACCCTAACCCTAACCCCTACCCTAACCCTAACACCTACCCTAATCCTAACCCGTACCCTAAACCGAGCCCTAACCCTAACACTAACCCTAACCCTAACCCTAACCCATACCCTACGCCGTACCCGCACCCCTCCCCGAACCCGTAACCTAAGCCGTACCCTAAGCCTAACCCTAAGCCTAACCCTAACCCTAGGCTACCCTTGACTGCTTCTGCCTCCAATTGATTTCCTAAGCAGTAGTGTTTTAAGAAACAGCTTAAAAAGAGAATCCTAATGTGATTTCTTTATAATGGGTGTGTTCCTTATCTTATCCTAGTGTCTAAACTCTTCTCCATGGCTGGACCCCCAAATAATATTCCTTTACGTGCTAAGGGGGAGCTAGAGAGTGGGATAGGTTTAATAACTACCCTAGCCCTAACGCGTAACCTAACCCTAACCCCTACCCTAACCCTAACACGTACCCTAATCCTAACCCGTACCCTAAACCGAGCCCTAACCCTAACACTAACCCAAACCCTAACCATAACCCATACCCTACGCCGTACACGAACACCTCCCCGAACCCATACCCCAAGCCGTACCCTAACCCTAACCCTAAGCCTAACCCTAACCCTAGGCTACCCTTGACTGCTTCTGCCTCCAATTGATTTCCTAAGCACTAGTGTTTTAAGAACAGCTTAAAAAGAGAATCCTAAAGTGATTTCTTTATAATGGGTGTGTTCCTTATCTTATCCTAGTGTCTAAACTCTTCTCCATGGCTGGACCCCCAAATAATATTCCTTTACGTGCTAAGGGGTATCTAGAGAGTGGGATAGGTTTAATAACTACCCTAACCCTAACGCGTACCCTAACCCTAACCCCTACCCTAACCCTAACACGTACCCTAATCCTAACCCGTACCCTAAACCGAGCCCTAACCCTAACACTAACCCTAACCCTAACCCTAACCCATACCCTACGCCGTACCCGAAACCGTCCCCGAACCCGTACCCTAAGCCATACCCTAAGCCTAACCCTAAGCCTAACACTAACCCTAGGCTACCCTTTACTGCTTCTGCCTCCAATAGATTTCCTAAGCACTAGTGTTTTAAGCAACAGCTTAAAAAGAGAATCCTAATGTGATTTCTTTATAATGGGTGTGTTCCTTATCTTATCCTAGTGTCTAAACTCTTCTCCATGGCTGGACCCCCAAATAATATTCCTTTACGTGCTAAGGGGTATCTAGAGAGTGGGATAGGTTTACTAACGACCCTAACCCTAATGCGTACCCTAACCCTAACCCCTACCCTAAACCTAACACGTACCCTAATCCTAACCGTACCCTAAACCGAGCCCTAACCCTAACACAAACCCTAACCCTAACCCTAACCCATACCCTACGCCGTACCCGAAACCCTCCCCGAACCCGTACCCTAAGCCGTACCCTAAGCCTAACCCTAAGCCTAACACTAACCCTAGGCTACCCTTGACTGCTTCTGCCTCCAATAGATTTCCTAAGCACTAGTGTTTTAAGCAACAGCTTAAAAAGAGAATCCTAATGTGATTTCTTTATAATGGGTGTGTTCCTTATCTTATCCTAGTGTCTAAACTCTTCTCCATGGCTGCACCCCCAAATAATATTCCCTTACGTGCTAAGGGGTATCTAGAGAGTGGGATAGGTTTAATAACTACCCTAACCCTAACACGTACCCTAACCCTAACCCCTACCCTAAACCTAACACGTACCCTAATCCTAACCTGTACCCTAAACCGAGCCCTAAGCCTAACACTAACCCTAACCCTAACCCTAACCCATACCCTACGCCGTACCCGCACCCCTCCCCGAACCCGTACCCAAAGACATACCCTAAACCTAACCCTAAGCCTAACCCTAACCCTAGGCTACCCTTGACTGCTTCTGCCTCCAATTGATTTCCTAAGCAGTAGTGTTTTAAGGAACAGCTTAAAAAGAGAATCCTAATGTGATTTCTTTATAATGGGTGTGTTCCTTATCTTATCCTAGTGTCTAAACTCTTCTCCATGGCTGGACCCCCAAATAATATTCCTTTACGTGCTAAGGGGGAGCTAGAGAGTGGGATAGGTTTACTAACTACCCTAGCCCTAACGCGTAACCTAACCCTAACCCCTACCCTAACCCTAACACGTACCCTAATCCTAACCCGTACCCTAAACCGAGCCCTAACCCTAACACTAACCCAAACCCTAACCCTAACCCATACCCTACGCCGTACACGAACACCTCCCCGAACCCATACCCCAAGCCGTACCCTAACCCTAACCCTAAGCCTAACCCTAACCCTAGGCTACCCTTGACTGCTTCTGCCTCCAATAGATTTCCTAAGCACTAGTGTTTTAAGCAACAGCTTAAAAAGAGAATCCTAATGTGATTTCTTTATAATGGGTGTGTTCCTTATCTTATCCTAGTGTCTAAACTCTTCTCCATGGCTGGACCCCCAAATAATATTCCTTTACGTGCTAAGGGGTATCTAGAGAGTGGGATAGGTTTAATAACTACCCTAACCCTAACGCGTACCCTAACCCTAACCCCTACCCTAACCCTAACACGTACCCTAATCCTAACCCGTACCCTAAACCGAGCCCTAACCCTAACACTAACCCTAACCCTAACCCTAACCCATACCCTACGCCGTACCCGAAACCCTCCCCGAACCCGTACCCTAAGCCATACCCTAAGCCTAACCCTAAGCCTAACACTAACCCTAGGCTACCCTTTACTGCTTCTGCCTCCAATAGATTTCCTAAGCACTAGTGTTTTAAGCAACAGCTTAAAAAGAGAATCCTAATGTGATTTCTTTATAATGGGTGTGTTCCTTATCTTAACCTAGTGTCTAAACTCTTCTCCATGGCTGCACCCCCAAATAATATTGCCTTACGTGCTAAGGGGTATCTAGAGAGTGGGATAGGTTTAATAACTACCCTAACCCTAATGCGTACTCTAACCCTAACCCCTACCCTAACACTAACACGTACCCTAATCCTAACCCGTACCCTAAACCGAGCCCTAACCCTAACACTAACACTAACCCTAACCCTAACCCATACCCTACGCCGTACCTGAACCCCTCCCCAAACCCGTACCCTAAGCCGTACCCTAAGCCTAACCCTAAGCCTAACACTAACCCTAGGCTACCCTTGACTGCTTCTGCCTCCAATAGATTTCCTAAGCACTAGTGTTTTAAGCAACAGCTTAAAAAGAGAATCCTAATGTGATTTCTTTATAATGGGTGTGTTCCTTATCTTATCCTAGTGTCTAAACTCTTCTCCATGGCTGGACCCTCAAATAATATTCCTTTACGTGCTAAGGGGTATCTAGAGAGTGGGATAGGTTTAATAACTACCCTAACCCTAACGCGTACCCTAACCCTAACCCCTACCCTAACCCTAACACCTACCCTAATCCTAACCCGTACCCTAAACCGAGCCCTAACCCTAACACTAACCCTAACCCTAACCCTAACCCATACCCTACGCCGTACCCGCACCCCTCCCCGAACCCGTAACCTAAGCCGTACCCTAAGCCTAACCCTAAGCCTAACCCTAACCCTAGGCTACCCTTGACTGCTTCTGCCTCCAATTGATTTCCTAAGCAGTAGTGTTTTAAGAAACAGCTTAAAAAGAGAATCCTAATGTGATTTCTTTATAATGGGTGTGTTCCTTATCTTATCCTAGTGTCTAAACTCTTCTCCATGGCTGGACCCCCAAATAATATTCCTTTACGTGCTAAGGGGGAGCTAGAGAGTGGGATAGGTTTAATAACTACCCTAGCCCTAACGCGTAACCTAACCCTAACCCCTACCCTAACCCTAACACGTACCCTAATCCTAACCCGTACCCTAAACCGAGCCCTAACCCTAACACTAACCCAAACCCTAACCCTAACCCATACCCTACGCCGTACACTAACACCTCCCCGAACCCATACCCCAAGCCGTACCCTAACCCTAACCCTAAGCCTAACCCTAACCCTAGGCTACCCTTGACTGCTTCTGCCTCCAATTGATTTCCTAAGCACTAGTGTTTTAAGAACAGCTTAAAAAGAGAATCCTAAAGTGATTTCTTTATAATGGGTGTGTTCCTTATCTTATCCTAGTGTCTAAACTCTTCTCCATGGCTGGACCCCCAAATAATATTCCTTTACGTGCTAAGGGGTATCTAGAGAGTGGGATAGGTTTAATAACTACCCTAACCCTAACGCGTACCCTAACCCTAACCCCTACCCTAACCCTAACACGTACCCTAATCCTAACCCGTACCCTAAACCGAGCCCTAACCCTAACACTAACCCTAACCCTAACCCTAACCCATACCCTACGCCGTACCCGAAACCGTCCCCGAACCCGTACCCTAAGCCATACCCTAAGCCTAACCCTAAGCCTAACACTAACCCTAGGCTACCCTTTACTGCTTCTGCCTCCAATAGATTTCCTAAGCACTAGTGTTTTAAGCAACAGCTTAAAAAGAGAATCCTAATGTGATTTCTTTATAATGGGTGTGTTCCTTATCTTATCCTAGTGTCTAAACTCTTCTCCATGGCTGGACCCCCAAATAATATTCCTTTACGTGCTAAGGGGTATCTAGAGAGTGGGATAGGTTTACTAACGACCCTAACCCTAATGCGTACCCTAACCCTAACCCCTACCCTAAACCTAACACGTACCCTAATCCTAACCGTACCCTAAACCGAGCCCTAACCCTAACACAAACCCTAACCCTAACCCTAACCCATACCCTACGCCGTACCCGAAACCCTCCCCGAACCCGTACCCTAAGCCGTACCCTAAGCCTAACCCTAAGCCTAACCCTAACCCTAGGCTACCCTTGACTGCTTCTGCCTCCAATAGATTTCCTAAGCACTAGTGTTTTAAGGAACAGCTTAAAAAGAGAATCCTAAAGTGATTTCTTTATAATGGGTGTGTTCCTTATCTTATCCTAGCGTCTAAACTCTTCTCCATGGCTGGACCCCCAAATAATATTCCTTTACGTGCTAAGGGGTATCTAGAGAGTGGGATAGGTTTAACAACTACCCTAACCCTAACGCGTACCCTAAACCTAACCCCTACCCTAACCCTAACACGTACCCTAATCCTAACCCGTACCCTAAACCGAGCCCTAACCCTAACACTAACACTAACCCTAACCCTAACCCATACCCTACGCCGTACCCGAACCCCTCCCCAAACCCGTACCCTAAGCCGTACCCTAAGCCTAACCCTAAGCCTAACACTAACCCTAGGCTACCCTTGACTGCTTCTGCCTCCAATAGATTTCCTAAGCACTAGTGTTTTAAGCAACAGCTTAAAAAGAGAATCCTAATGTGATTTCTTTATAATGGGTGTGTTCCTTATCTTATCCTAGTGTCTAAACTCTTCTCCATGGCTGCACCCCCAAATAATATTCCCTTACGTGCTAAGGGGTATCTAGAGAGTGGGATAGGTTTAATAACTACCCTAACCCTAACACGTACCCTAACCCTAACCCCTACCCTAAACCTAACACGTACCCTAATCCTAACCTGTACCCTAAACCGAGCCCTAACCCTAACACTAACCCTAACCCTAACCCTAACCCATACCCTACGCCGTACCCGCACCCCTCCCCGAACCCGTACCATAAGACATACCCTAAACCTAACCCTAAGCCTAACCCTAACCCTAGGCTACCCTTGACTGCTTCTGCCTCCAATTGATTTCCTAAGCAGTAGTGTTTTAAGGAACAGCTTAAAAAGAGAATCCTAATGTGATTTCTTTATAATGGGTGTGTTCCTTATCTTATCCTAGTGTCTAAACTCTTCTCCATGGCTGGACCCCCAAATAATATTCCTTTACGTGCTAAGGGGGAGCTAGAGAGTGGGATAGGTTTACTAACTACCCTAGCCCTAACGCGTAACCTAACCCTAACCCCTACCCTAACCCTAACACGTACCCTAATCCTAACCCGTACCCTAAACCGAGCCCTAACCCTAACACTAACCCAAACCCTAACCCTAACCCATACCCTACGCCGTACACGAACACCTCCCCGAACCCATACCCCAAGCCGTACCCTAACCCTAACCCTAAGCCTAACCCTAACCCTAGGCTACCCTTGACTGCTTCTGCCTCCAATAGATTTCCTAAGCACTAGTGTTTTAAGCAACAGCTTAAAAAGAGAATCCTAATGTGATTTCTTTATAATGGGTGTGTTCCTTATCTTATCCTAGTGTCTAAACTCTTCTCCATGGCTGGACCCCCAAATAATATTCCTTTACGTGCTAAGGGGTATCTAGAGAGTGGGATAGGTTTAATAACTACCCTAACCCTAATGCGTACCCTAACCCTAACCCCTACCCTAACCCTAACACGTACCCTAATCCTAACCCGTACCCTAAACCGAGCCCTAACCCTAACCCTAACCCTAACCCATACCCTACGCCGTACCCGAAACCCTCCCCGAACCCGTACCCTAAGCCGTACCCTAAGCCTAACCCTAAGCCTAACCTTACCCTATGCTACCCTTGACTGCTTCTGCCTCCAATAGATTTCCTAAGCACTAGTGTTTTAAGGAACAGCTTAAAAAGAGAATCCTAATGTGATTTCTTTATAATGGGTGTGTTCCTTATCTTATCCTAGTGTCTAAACTCTTCTACATGGCTGCACCCCCAAATAATATTGCCTTACGTGCTAAGGGGTATCTAGAGAGTGGGATAGGTTTAATAACTACCCTAACCCTAATGCGTACTCTAACCCTAACCCCTACCCTAACACTAACACGTACCCTAATCCTAACCCGTACCCTAAACCGAGCCCTAACCCTAACACTAACACTAACCCTAACCCTAACCCATACCCTACGCCGTACCTGAACCCCTCCCCAAACCCGTACCCTAAGCCGTACCCTAAGCCTAACCCTAAGCCTAACACTAACCCTACGCTACCCTTGACTGCTTCTGCCTCCAATAGATTTCCTAAGCACTAGTGTTTTAAGCAACAGCTTAAAAAGAGAATCCTAATGTGATTTCTTTATAATGGGTGTGTTCCTTATCTTATCCTAGTGTCTAAACTCTTCTCCATGGCTGGACCCCCAAATAATATTCCTTTACGTGCTAAGGGGTATCTAGAGAGTGGGATAGGTTTACTAACGACCCTAACCCTAATGCGTACCCTAACCCTAACCCCTACCCTAAACCTAACACGTACCCTAATCCTAACCGTACCCTAAACCGAGCCCTAACCCTAACACAAACCCTAACCCTAACCCTAACCCATACCCTACGCCGTACCCGAAACCCTCCCCGAACCCGTACCCTAAGCCGTACCCTAAGCCTAACCCTAAGCCTAACCCTAACCCTAGGCTACCCTTGACTGCTTCTGCCTCCAATAGATTTCCTAAGCACTAGTGTTTTAAGGAACAGCTTAAAAAGAGAATCCTAAAGTGATTTCTTTATAATGGGTGTGTTCCTTATCTTATCCTAGCGTCTAAACTCTTCTCCATGGCTGGACCCCCAAATAATATTCCTTTACGTGCTAAGGGGTATCTAGAGAGTGGGATAGGTTTAACAACTACCCTAACCCTAACGCGTACCCTAAACCTAACCCCTACCCTAACCCTAACACGTACCCTAATCCTAACCCGTACCCTAAACCGAGCCCTAACCCTAACACTAACCCTAACCCTAACCCTAACCCATACCCTACGCCGTACCCGCACCCCTCCCCGAACCCGTACCCTAAGCCGTACCCTCAGCCGAACCCTAAGCCTAACCCTAACCCTAGGCTACCCTTGACTGCTTCTGCCTCCAATAGATTTCCTAAGCACTAGTGTTTTAAGGAACAGCTTAAAAAGAGAATCCTAATGTGATTTCTTTATAATGGGTGTGTTCCTTATCTTATCCTAGTGTCTAAACTCTTCTCCATGGCTGCACCCCGAAATAATATTGCCTTACGTGCTAAGGGGTATCTAGAGAGTGGGATAGGTTTAATAACTACCCTAACCCTAATGCGTACTCTAACCCTAACCCCTACCCTAACACTAACACGTACCCTAATCCTAACCCGTACCCTAAACCGAGCCCTAACCGTAACACTAACACTAACCCTAACCCTAACCCATACCCTACGCCGTACCCGAACCCCTCCCCAAACCCGTACCCTAAGCCATACCCTAAGCCTAACCCTAAGCCTAACACTAACCCTAGGCTACCCTTGACTGCTTCTGCCTCCAATAGATTTCCTAAGCACTAGTGTTTTAAGCAACAGCTTAAAAAGAGAATCCTAATGTGATTTCTTTATAATGGGTGTGTTCCTTATCTTATCCTAGTGTCTAAACTCTTCTCCATGGCTGCACCCCCAAATAATATTCCCTTACGTGCTAAGGGGTATCTAGAGAGTGGGATAGGTTTAATAAATACCCTAACCCTAACACGTACCCTAACCCTAACCCCTACCCTAAACCTAACACGTACCCTAATCCTAACCTGTACCCTAAACCGAGCCCTAACCCTAACACTAACCCTAACCCTAACCCTAACCCATACCCTACGCCGTACCCGCACCCCTCCCCGAACCCGTACCCTAAGACATACCCTAAACCTAACCCTAACCCTAGGCTACCCTTGACTGCTTCTGCCTCCAATTGATTTCCTAAGCAGTAGTGTTTTAAGGAACAGCTTAAAAAGAGAATCCTAATGTGATTTCTTTATAATGGGTGTGTTCCTTATCTTATCCTAGTGTCTAAACTCTTCTCCATGGCTGGACCCCCAAATAATATTCCTTTACGTGCTAAGGGGGAGCTAGAGAGTGGGATAGGTTTACTAACTACCCTAGCCCTAACGCGTAACCTAACCCTAACCCCTACCCTAACCCTAACACGTACCCTAATCCTAACCCGTACCCTAAACCGAGCCCTAACCCTAACACTAACCCAAACCCTAACCCTAACCCATACCCTACGCCGTACACGAACACCTCCCCGAACCCATACCCCAAGCCGTACCCTAACCCTAACCCTAAGCCTAACCCTAACCCTAGGCTACCCTTGACTGCTTCTGCCTCCAATAGATTTCCTAAGCACTAGTGTTTTAAGCAACAGCTTAAAAAGAGAATCCTAATATGATTTCTTTATAATGGGTGTGTTCCTTATCTTATCCTAGTGTCTAAACTCTTCTCCATGGCTGGACCCCCAAATAATATTCCTTTACGTGCTAAGGGGTATCTAGAGAGTGGGATAGGTTTAATAACTACCCTAACCCTAATGCGTACCCTAACCCTAACCCCTACCCTAACCCTAACACGTACCCTAATCCTAACCCGTACCCTAAACCGAGCCCTAACCCTAACCCTAACCCTAACCCATACCCTACGCCGTACCCGAAACCCTCCCCGAACCCGTACCCTAAGCCGTACCCTAAGCCTAACCCTAAGCCTAACCTTACCCTAGGCTACCCTTGACTGCTTCTGCCTCCAATAGATTTCCTAAGCACTAGTGTTTTAAGGAACAGCTTAAAAAGAGAATCCTAATGTGATTTCTTTATAATGGGTGTGTTCCTTATCTTATCCTAGTGTCTAAACTCTTCTACATGGCTGCACCCCCAAATAATATTGCCTTACGTGCTAAGGGGTATCTAGAGAGTGGGATAGGTTTAATAACTACCCTAACCCTAATGCGTACTCTAACCCTAACCCCTACCCTAACACTAACACGTACCCTAATCCTAACCCGTACCCTAAACCGAGCCCTAACCCTAACACTAACACTAACCCTAACCCTAACCCATACCCTACGCCGTACCTGAACCCCTCCCCAAACCCGTACCCTAAGCCGTACCCTAAGCCTAACCCTAAGCCTAACACTAACCCTACGCTACCCTTGACTGCTTCTGCCTCCAATAGATTTCCTAAGCACTAGTGTTTTAAGCAACAGCTTAAAAAGAGAATCCTAATGTGATTTCTTTATAATGGGTGTGTTCCTTATCTTATCCTAGTGTCTAAACTCTTCTCCATGGCTGGACCCCCAAATAATATTCCTTTACGTGCTAAGGGGTATCTAGAGAGTGGGATAGGTTTACTAACGACCCTAACCCTAATGCGTACCCTAACCCTAACCCCTACCCTAAACCTAACACGTACCCTAATCCTAACCGTACCCTAAACCGAGCCCTAACCCTAACACAAACCCTAACCCTAACCCTAACCCATACCCTACGCCGTACCCGAAACCCTCCCCGAACCCGTACCCTAAGCCGTACCCTAAGCCTAACCCTAAGCCTAACCCTAACCCTAGGCTACCCTTGACTGCTTCTGCCTCCAATAGATTTCCTAAGCACTAGTGTTTTAAGGAACAGCTTAAAAAGAGAATCCTAAAGTGATTTCTTTATAATGGGTGTGTTCCTTATCTTATCCTAGCGTCTAAACTCTTCTCCATGGCTGGACCCCCAAATAATATTCCTTTACGTGCTAAGGGGTATCTAGAGAGTGGGATAGGTTTAACAACTACCCTAACCCTAACGCGTACCCTAAACCTAACCCCTACCCTAACCCTAACACGTACCCTAATCCTAACCCGTACCCTAAACCGAGCCCTAACCCTAACACTAACCCTAACCCTAACCCTAACCCATACCCTACGCCGTACCCGCACCCCTCCCCGAACCCGTACCCTAAGCCGTACCCTCAGCCGAACCCTAAGCCTAACCCTAACCCTAGGCTACCCTTGACTGCTTCTGCCTCCAATAGATTTCCTAAGCACTAGTGTTTTAAGGAACAGCTTAAAAAGAGAATCCTAATGTGATTTCTTTATAATGGGTGTGTTCCTTATCTTATCCTAGTGTCTAAACTCTTCTCCATGGCTGCACCCCGAAATAATATTGCCTTACGTGCTAAGGGGTATCTAGAGAGTGGGATAGGTTTAATAACTACCCTAACCCTAATGCGTACTCTAACCCTAACCCCTACCCTAACACTAACACGTACCCTAATCCTAACCCGTACCCTAAACCGAGCCCTAACCGTAACACTAACACTAACCCTAACCCTAACCCATACCCTACGCCGTACCCGAACCCCTCCCCAAACCCGTACCCTAAGCCATACCCTAAGCCTAACCCTAAGCCTAACACTAACCCTAGGCTACCCTTGACTGCTTCTGCCTCCAATAGATTTCCTAAGCACTAGTGTTTTAAGCAACAGCTTAAAAAGAGAATCCTAATGTGATTTCTTTATAATGGGTGTGTTCCTTATCTTATCCTAGTGTCTAAACTCTTCTCCATGGCTGCACCCCCAAATAATATTCCCTTACGTGCTAAGGGGTATCTAGAGAGTGGGATAGGTTTAATAAATACCCTAACCCTAACACGTACCCTAACCCTAACCCCTACCCTAAACCTAACACGTACCCTAATCCTAACCTGTACCCTAAACCGAGCCCTAACCCTAACACTAACCCTAACCCTAACCCTAACCCATACCCTACGCCGTACCCGCACCCCTCCCCGAACCCGTACCCTAAGACATACCCTAAACCTAACCCTAACCCTAGGCTACCCTTGACTGCTTCTGCCTCCAATTGATTTCCTAAGCAGTAGTGTTTTAAGGAACAGCTTAAAAAGAGAATCCTAATGTGATTTCTTTATAATGGGTGTGTTCCTTATCTTATCCTAGTGTCTAAACTCTTCTCCATGGCTGGACCCCCAAATAATATTCCTTTACGTGCTAAGGGGGAGCTAGAGAGTGGGATAGGTTTACTAACTACCCTAGCCCTAACGCGTAACCTAACCCTAACCCCTACCCTAACCCTAACACGTACCCTAATCCTAACCCGTACCCTAAACCGAGCCCTAACCCTAACACTAACCCAAACCCTAACCCTAACCCATACCCTACGCCGTACACGAACACCTCCCCGAACCCATACCCCAAGCCGTACCCTAACCCTAACCCTAAGCCTAACCCTAACCCTAGGCTACCCTTGACTGCTTCTGCCTCCAATAGATTTCCTAAGCACTAGTGTTTTAAGCAACAGCTTAAAAAGAGAATCCTAATATGATTTCTTTATAATGGGTGTGTTCCTTATCTTATCCTAGTGTCTAAACTCTTCTCCATGGCTGGACCCCCAAATAATATTCCTTTACGTGCTAAGGGGTATCTAGAGAGTGGGATAGGTTTAATAACTACCCTAACCCTAATGCGTACCCTAACCCTAACCCCTACCCTAACCCTAACACGTACCCTAATCCTAACCCGTACCCTAAACCGAGCCCTAACCCTAACCCTAACCCTAACCCATACCCTACGCCGTACCCGAAACCCTCCCCGAACCCGTACCCTAAGCCGTACCCTAAGCCTAACCCTAAGCCTAACCTTACCCTAGGCTACCCTTGACTGCTTCTGCCTCCAATAGATTTCCTAAGCACTAGTGTTTTAAGGAACAGCTTAAAAAGAGAATCCTAATGTGATTTCTTTATAATGGGTGTGTTCCTTATCTTATCCTAGTGTCTAAACTCTTCTACATGGCTGCACCCCCAAATAATATTGCCTTACGTGCTAAGGGGTATCTAGAGAGTGGGATAGGTTTAATAACTACCCTAACCCTAATGCGTACTCTAACCCTAACCCCTACCCTAACACTAACACGTACCCTAATCCTAACCCGTACCCTAAACCGAGCCCTAACCCTAACACTAACACTAACCCTAACCCTAACCCATACCCTACGCCGTACCTGAACCCCTCCCCAAACCCGTACCCTAAGCCGTACCCTAAGCCTAACCCTAAGCCTAACACTAACCCTACGCTACCCTTGACTGCTTCTGCCTCCAATAGATTTCCTATGCACTAGTGTTTTAAGCAACAGCTTAAAAAGAGAATCCTAATGTGATTTCTTTATAATGGGTGTGTTCCTTATCTTATCCTAGTGTCTAAATTCTTCTCCATTGCTGGAACCCCAAATAATATTCCTTTACGTGCTAAGGGGTATCTAGAGAGTGGGATAGGTTTACTAACTACCCTAACCCTAACGCGTACCCTAACCCTAACCCCTACCCTAAACCTAACACGTACCCTAATCCTAACCGTACCCTAAACCGAGCCCTAACCCTAACACTAACCCTAAACCTAACCCTAACCCATACCCTATGCCGTACCCGAAACCCTCCCCGAACCCGTACCCTAAGCCGTACCCTAAGCCTAACCCTAAGCCTAACCCTAACCCTAGGCTACCCTTGACTGCTTCTGCCTCTTATAGATTTCCTAAGCACTAGTGTTTTAAGGAACAGCTTAAAAAGAGAATCCTAATGTGATTTCTTTATAATGGGTGTGTTCCTTATCTTATCCTAGTGTCTAAACTCTTCTCCATGGCTGGGCCCTCAAATAATATTCCTTTACGTGCTAAGGGGTATCTAGAGAGTGGGATAGGTTTAATAACTACCCTAACCCTAACGCGTACCCTAACCCTAACCCCTACCCTAACCCTAACACGTACCCTAATCCTAACCCGTACCCTAAACCGAGCCCTAACCCTAACACTAACCCTAACCCTAACCCTAACCCATACCCTACGCCGTACCCGCACCCCTCCCCGAACCCGTAACCTAAGCCGTACCCTAAGCCTAACCCTAAGCCTAACCCTAACCCTAGGCTACCCTTGACTGCTTCTGCCTCCAATAGATTTCCTAAGCACTACTGTTTTAAGGAACAGCTTAAAAAGAGAATCCTAATGTGATTTCTTTATAATGGGTGTGTTCCTTATCTTATCCTAGTGTCTAAACTCTTCTCCATGGCTGCACCCCCAAATAATATTGCCTTACGTGCTAAGGGGTATCTAGAGAGTGGGATAGGTTTAATAACTACCCTAACCCTAATGCGTACTCTAACCCTAACCCCTACCCTAACACTAACACGTACCCTAATCCTAACCGTACCCTAAACCGAGCCCTAACCCTAACAGTAACCCTAACCGTAACCCTAACCCATACCCTACGCCGTACCCGAAACCCTCCCCGAACCCGTACCCTAAGCCGTACCCTAAGCCTAACCCTAAGCCTAACCCTAACCCTAGGCTACCATTGACTGCTTCTGCCTCCAATAGATTTCCTAAGCACTAGTGTTTTAAGCAACAGCTTAAAAAGAGAATCCTAATGTGATTTCTTTATAATGGGTGTGTTCCTTATCTTATCCTAGTGTCTAAACTCTTCTCCATGGCTGGACCCTCAAATAATATTCCTTTACGTGCTAAGGGGTATCTAGAGAGTGGGATAGGTTTAATAACTACCCTAACCCTAACGCGTACCCTAACCCTAACCCCTACCCTAACCCTAACACGTACCCTAATCCTAACCCGTACCCTAAACCGAGCCCTAACCCTAACACTAACCCTAACCCTAACCCTAACCCATACCCTACGCCGTACCCGCACCCCTCCCCGAACCCGTACCCTAAGCCGTACCCTAAGCCTAACCCTAAGCCTAACCCTAACCCTAGGCTACCCTTGACTGCTTCTGCCTCCAATAGATTTCCTAAGCACTAGTGTTTTAAGGAACAGCTTAAAAAGAGAATCCTAATGTGATTTCTTTATAATGGGTGTGTTCCTTATCTTATCCTAGTGTCTAAACTCTTCTCCATGGCTGGACCCCCAAATAATATTCCTTTACGTGCTAAGGGGGAGCTAGAGAGTGGGATAGGTTTAATAACTACCCTAGCCCTAACGCGTAACCTAACCCTAACCCCTACCCTAACCCTAACACGTACCCTAATCCTAACCCGTACCCTAAACCGAGCCCTAACCCTAACACTAACCCAAACCCTAACCCTAACCCATACCCTACGCCGTACACTAACACCTCCCCGAACCCATACCCCAAGCCGTACCCTAACCCTAACCCTAAGCCTAACCCTAACCCTAGGCTACCCTTGACTGCTTCTGCCTCCAATTGATTTCCTAAGCACTAGTGTTTTAAGAACAGCTTAAAAAGAGAATCCTAAAGTGATTTCTTTATAATGGGTGTGTTCCTTATCTTATCCTAGTGTCTAAACTCTTCTCCATGGCTGGACCCCCAAATAATATTCCTTTACGTGCTAAGGGGTATCTAGAGAGTGGGATAGGTTTAATAACTACCCTAACCCTAACGCGTACCCTAACCCTAACCCCTACCCTAACCCTAACACGTACCCTAATCCTAACCCGTACCCTAAACCGAGCCCTAACCCTAACACTAACCCTAACCCTAACCCTAACCCATACCCTACGCCGTACCCGAAACCGTCCCCGAACCCGTACCCTAAGCCATACCCTAAGCCTAACCCTAAGCCTAACACTAACCCTAGGCTACCCTTTACTGCTTCTGCCTCCAATAGATTTCCTAAGCACTAGTGTTTTAAGCAACAGCTTAAAAAGAGAATCCTAATGTGATTTCTTTATAATGGGTGTGTTCCTTATCTTATCCTAGTGTCTAAACTCTTCTCCATGGCTGGACCCCCAAATAATATTCCTTTACGTGCTAAGGGGTATCTAGAGAGTGGGATAGGTTTACTAACGACCCTAACCCTAATGCGTACCCTAACCCTAACCCCTACCCTAAACCTAACACGTACCCTAATCCTAACCGTACCCTAAACCGAGCCCTAACCCTAACACAAACCCTAACCCTAACCCTAACCCATACCCTACGCCGTACCCGAAACCCTCCCCGAACCCGTACCCTAAGCCGTACCCTAAGCCTAACCCTAAGCCTAACCCTAACCCTAGGCTACCCTTGACTGCTTCTGCCTCCAATTGATTTCCTAAGCAGTAGTGTTTTAAGGAACAGCTTAAAAAGAGAATCCTAATGTGATTTCTTTATAATGGGTGTGTTCCTTATCTTATCCTAGTGTCTAAACTCTTCTCCATGGCTGGACCCCCAAATAATATTCCTTTACGTGCTAAGGGGGAGCTAGAGAGTGGGATAGGTTTACTAACTACCCTAGCCCTAACGCGTAACCTAACCCTAACCCCTACCCTAACCCTAACACGTACCCTAATCCTAACCCGTACCCTAAACCGAGCCCTAACCCTAACACTAACCCAAACCCTAACCCTAACCCATACCCTACGCCGTACACGAACACCTCCCCGAACCCATACCCCAAGCCGTACCCTAACCCTAACCCTAAGCCTAACCCTAACCCTAGGCTACCCTTGACTGCTTCTGCCTCCAATAGATTTCCTAAGCACTAGTGTTTTAAGCAACAGCTTAAAAAGAGAATCCTAATGTGATTTCTTTATAATGGGTGTGTTCCTTATCTTATCCTAGTGTCTAAACTCTTCTCCATGGCTGGACCCCCAAATAATATTCCTTTACGTGCTAAGGGGTATCTAGAGAGTGGGATAGGTTTAATAACTACCCTAACCCTAATGCGTACCCTAACCCTAACCCCTACCCTAACCCTAACACGTACCCTAATCCTAACCCGTACCCTAAACCGAGCCCTAACCCTAACCCTAACCCTAACCCATACCCTACGCCGTACCCGAAACCCTCCCCGAACCCGTACCCTAAGCCGTACCCTAAGCCTAACCCTAAGCCTAACCTTACCCTATGCTACCCTTGACTGCTTCTGCCTCCAATAGATTTCCTAAGCACTAGTGTTTTAAGGAACAGCTTAAAAAGAGAATCCTAATGTGATTTCTTTATAATGGGTGTGTTCCTTATCTTATCCTAGTGTCTAAACTCTTCTACATGGCTGCACCCCCAAATAATATTGCCTTACGTGCTAAGGGGTATCTAGAGAGTGGGATAGGTTTAATAACTACCCTAACCCTAATGCGTACTCTAACCCTAACCCCTACCCTAACACTAACACGTACCCTAATCCTAACCCGTACCCTAAACCGAGCCCTAACCCTAACACTAACACTAACCCTAACCCTAACCCATACCCTACGCCGTACCTGAACCCCTCCCCAAACCCGTACCCTAAGCCGTACCCTAAGCCTAACCCTAAGCCTAACACTAACCCTATGCTACCCTTGACTGCTTCTGCCTCCAATAGATTTCCTAAGCACTACTGTTTTAAGGAACAGCTTAAAAAGAGAATCCTAATGTGATTTCTTTATAATGGGTGTGTTCCTTATCTTATCCTAGTGTCTAAACTCTTCTCCATGGCTGCGCCCCCAAATAATATTGCCTTACGTGCTAAGGGGTATCTAGAGAGTGGGATAGGTTTAATAACTACCCTAACCCTAATGCGTACTCTAACCCTAACCCCTACCCTAACACTAACACGTACCCTAATCCTAACCGTACCCTAAACCGAGCCCTAACCCTAACAGTAACCCTAACCGTAACCCTAACCCATACCCTACGCCGTACCCGAAACCCTCCCCGAACCCGTACCCTAAGCCGTACCCTAAGCCTAACCCTAAGCCTAACCCTAACCCTAGGCTACCATTGACTGCTTCTGCCTCCAATAGATTTCCTAAGCACTAGTGTTTTAAGCAACAGCTTAAAAAGAGAATCCTAATGTGATTTCTTTATAATGGGTGTGTTCCTTATCTTATCCTAGTGTCTAAACTCTTCTCCATGGCTGGACCCTCAAATAATATTCCTTTACGTGCTAAGGGGTATCTAGAGAGTGGGATAGGTTTAATAACTACCCTAACCCTAACGCGTACCCTAACCCTAACCCCTACCCTAACCCTAACACGTACCCTAATCCTAACCCGTACCCTAAACCGAGCCCTAACCCTAACACTAACCCTAACCCTAACCCTAACCCATACCCTACGCCGTACCCGCACCCCTCCCCGAACCCGTAACCTAAGCCGTACCCTAAGCCTAACCCTAAGCCTAACCCTAACCCTAGGCTACCCTTGACTGCTTCTGCCTCCAATAGATTTCCTAAGCACTAGTGTTTTAAGCAACAGCTTAAAAAGAGAATCCTAATGTGATTTCTTTATAATGGGTGTGTTCCTTATCTTATCCTAGTGTCTAAACTCTTCTCCATGGCTGGACCCCCAAATAATATTCCTTTACGTGCTAAGGGGTATCTAGAGAGTGGGATAGGTTTACTAACGACCCTAACCCTAATGCGTACCCTAACCCTAACCCCTACCCTAAACCTAACACGTACCCTAATCCTAACCGTACCCTAAACCGAGCCCTAACCCTAACACAAACCCTAACCCTAACCCTAACCCATACCCTACGCCATACCCGAAACCCTCCCCGAACCCGTACCCTAAGCCGTACCCTAAGCCTAACCCTAAGCCTAACCATAACTCTAGGCTACCCTTGACTGCTTCTGCCTCCAATTGATTTCCTAAGCAGTAGTGTTTTAAGGAACAGCTTAAAAAGAGAATCCTAATGTGATTTCTTTATAATGGGTGTGTTCCTTATCTTATCCTAGTGTCTAAACTCTTCTCCATGGCTGGACCCCCAAATAATATTCCTTTACGTGCTAAGGGGTATCTAGAGAGTGGGATAGGTTTAATAACTACCCTAACCCTAACATGTACCCTAACCCTAACCCCTACCCTAAACCTAACACGTACCCTAATCCTAACCTGTACCCTAAACCGAGCCCTAACCCTAACACTAACCCTAACCCTAACCCTAACCCATACCCTACGCCGTACCCGCACCCCTCCCCGAACCCGTACCCTAAGACATACCCTAAACCTAACCCTAAGCCTAACCCTAACCCTAGGCTACCCTTGACTGCTTCTGCCTCCAATTGATTTCCTAAGCAGTAGTGTTTTAAGGAACAGCTTAAAAAGAGAATCTGAAAGTGATTTCTTTATAATGGGTGTGTTCCTTATCTTATCCTAGTGTCTAAACTCTTCTCCATGGCTGGACCCCCAAATAATATTCCTTTACGTGCTAAGGGGTATCTAGAGAGTGGGATAGGTTTAATAACTACCCGAACCCTAATGCGTACCCTAACCCTAACCCCTACCCTAACCCTAACACGTACCCTAATCCTAATCCGTACCCTAAACCGAGCCCTAACCCTAACACTAACCCTAACCCTAACCCATACCCTACGCCGTACCCGAAACCCTTCCCGAACCCGTACCCTAAGCCGTACCCTAAGCCTAACCCTAAGCCTAACCTTACCCTAGGCTACCCTTGACTGCTTCTGCCTCCAATAGATTTCCTAAGCACTAGTGTTTTAAGGAACAGCTTAAAAAGAGAATCCTAATGTGATTTCTTTATAATGGGTGTGTTCCTTATCTTATCCTAGTGTCTAAACTCTTCTACATGGCTGCACCCCCAAATAATATTGCCTTACGTGCTAAGGGGTATCTAGAGAGTGGGATAGGTTTAATAACTACCCTAACCCTAATGCGTACTCTAACCCTAACCCCTACCCTAACACTAACACGTACCCTAATCCTAACCCGTACCCTAAACCGAGCCCTAACCCTAACACTAACACTAACCCTAACCCTAACCCATACCCTACGCCGTACCTGAACCCCTCCCCAAACCCGTACCCTAAGCCGTACCCTAAGCCTAACCCTAAGCCTAACACTAACCCTAGGCTACCCTTGACTGCTTCTGCCTCCAATAGATTTCCTAAGCACTAGTGTTTTAAGCAACAGCTTAAAAAGAGAATCCTAATGTGATTTCTTTATAATGGGTGTGTTCCTTATCTTATCCTAGTGTCTAAATTCTTCTCCATTGCTGGAACCCCAAATAATATTCCTTTACGTGCTAAGGGGTATCTAGAGAGTGGGATAGGTTTACTAACTACCCTAACCCTAACGCGTACACTAACCCTAACCCCTACCCTAAACCTAACACGTACCCTAATCCTAACCGTACCCTAAACCGAGCCCTAACCCTAACACTAACCCTAACCCTAACCCTAACCCATACCCTACGCCGTACCCGAAACCCTCCCCGAACCCATACCCTAAGCCGTACCCTAAGCCTAACCCTAACCCTAGGCTACCCTTGACTGCTTCTGCCTCCAATAGATTTCCTAAGCACTAGTGTTTTAAGGAACAGCTTAAAAAGAGAATCCTAATGTGATTTCTTTATAATGGGTGTGTTCCTTATCTTATCCTAGTGTCTAAACTCTTCTCCATGGCTGGACCCTCAAATAATATTCCTTTACGTGCTAAGGGGTATCTAGAGAGTGGGATAGGTTTAATAACTACCCTAACCCTAACGCGTACCCTAACCCTAACCCCTACCCTAACCCTAACACGTACCCTAATCCTAACCCGTACCCTAAACCGAGCCCTAACCCTAACACTAACCCTAACCCTAACCCTAACCCATACCCTACGCCGTACCCGCACCCCTCCCCGAACCCGTAACCTAAGCCGTACCCTAAGCCTAACCCTAAGCCTAACCCTAACCCTAGGCTACCCTTGACTGCTTCTGCCTCCAATAGATTTCCTAAGCACTACTGTTTTAAGGAACAGCTTAAAAAGAGAATCCTAATGTGATTTCTTTATAATGGGTGTGTTCCTTATCTTATCCTAGTGTCTAAACTCTTCTCCATGGCTGCACCCCCAAATAATATTCCCTTACGTGCTAAGGGGTATCTAGAGAGTGGGATAGGTTTAATAACTACCCTAACCCTAACGCGTACCCTAACCCTAACCCCTACCCTAACCCTAACACGTACCCTAATCCTAACCTGTACCCTAAACCGAGCCCTAACCCTAACACTAACCCTAACCCTAACCCTAACCCATACCCTACGCCGTACCCGCACCCCTCCCCGAACCCGTACCCTAAGCCATACCCTAAACCTAACCCTAAGCCTAACCCTAACCCTAGGCTACCCTTCACTGCTTCTGCCTCCAATTGATTTCCTAAGCAGTAGTGTTTTAAGGAACAGCTTAAAAAGAGAATCCTAAAGTGATTTCTTTATAATGGGTGTGTTCCTTATCTTATCCTAGTGTCTAAACTCTTCTCCATGGCTGGACCCCCAAATAATATTCCTTTACGTGCTAAGGGGGAGCTAGAGAGTGGGATAGGTTTACTAACTACCCTAGCCCTAACGCGTAACCTAACCCTAACCCCTACCCTAACCCTAACACGTACCCTAATCCTAACCCGTACCCTAAACCGAGCCCTAACCCTAACACTAACCCAAACCCTAACCCTAACCCATACCCTACGCCGTACACGAACACCTCCCCGAACCCATACCCCAAGCCGTACCCTAAACCTAACCCTAAGCCTAACCCTAACCCTAGGCTACCCTTGACTGCTTCTGCCTCCAATAGATTTCCTAAGCACTAGTGTTTTAAGGAACAGCTTAAAAAGAGAATCCTAATGTGATTTCTTTATAATGGGTGTGTTCCTTATCTTATCCTAGTGTCTAAACTCTTCTCCATGGCTGCACCCCCAAATAATATTGCCTTACGTGCTAAGGGGTATCTAGAGAGTGGGATAGGTTTAATAACTACCCTAACCCTAATGCGTACTCTAACCCTAACCCCTACCCTAACACTAACACGTACCCTAATCCTAACCCGTACCCTAAACCGAGCCCTAACCCTAACACTAACACTAACCCTAACCCTAACCCATACCCTACGCCGTACCTGAACCCCTCCCCAAACCCGTACCCTAAGCCGTACCCTAAGCCTAACCCTAAGCCTAACACTAACCCTAGGCTACCCTTGACTGCTTCTGCCTCCAATAGATTTCCTAAGCACTAGTGTTTTAAGCAACAGCTTAAAAAGAGAATCCTAATGTGATTTCTTTATAATGGGTGTGTTCCTTATCTTATCCTAGTGTCTAAACTCTTCTCCATGGCTGGACCCTCAAATAATATTCCTTTACGTGCTAAGGGGTATCTAGAGAGTGGGATAGGTTTAATAACTACCCTAACCCTAACGCGTACCCTAACCCTAACCCCTACCCTAACCCTAACACCTACCCTAATCCTAACCCGTACCCTAAACCGAGCCCTAACCCTAACACTAACCCTAACCCTAACCCTAACCCATACCCTACGCCGTACCCGCACCCCTCCCCGAACCCGTAACCTAAGCCGTACCCTAAGCCTAACCCTAAGCCTAACCCTAACCCTAGGCTACCCTTGACTGCTTCTGCCTCCAATTGATTTCCTAAGCAGTAGTGTTTTAAGAAACAGCTTAAAAAGAGAATCCTAATGTGATTTCTTTATAATGGGTGTGTTCCTTATCTTATCCTAGTGTCTAAACTCTTCTCCATGGCTGGACCCCCAAATAATATTCCTTTACGTGCTAAGGGGGAGCTAGAGAGTGGGATAGGTTTAATAACTACCCTAGCCCTAACGCGTAACCTAACCCTAACCCCTACCCTAACCCTAACACGTACCCTAATCCTAACCCGTACCCTAAACCGAGCCCTAACCCTAACACTAACCCAAACCCTAACCCTAACCCATACCCTACACCGTACACGAACACCTCCCCGAACCCATACCCCAAGCCGTACCCTAACCCTAACCCTAAGCCTAACCCTAACCCTAGGCTACCCTTGACTGCTTCTGCCTCCAATTGATTTCCTAAGCACTAGTGTTTTAAGAACAGCTTAAAAAGAGAATCCTAAAGTGATTTCTTTATAATGGGTGTGTTCCTTATCTTATCCTAGTGTCTAAACTCTTCTCCATGGCTGGACCCCCAAATAATATTCCTTTACGTGCTAAGGGGTATCTAGAGAGTGGGATAGGTTTAATAACTACCCTAACCCTAACGCGTACCCTAACCCTAACCCCTACCCTAACCCTAACACGTACCCTAATCCTAACCCGTACCCTAAACCGAGCCCTAACCCTAACACTAACCCTAACCCTAACCCTAACCCATACCCTACGCCGTACCCGAAACCCTCCCCGAACCCGAACCCTAAGCCATACCCTAAGCCTAACCCTAAGCCTAACACTAACCCTAGGCTACCCTTTACTGCTTCTGCCTCCAATAGATTTCCTAAGCACTAGTGTTTTAAGCAACAGCTTAAAAAGAGAATCCTAATGTGATTTCTTTATAATGGGTGTGTTCCTTATCTTATCCTAGTGTCTAAACTCTTCTCCATGGCTGGACCCCCAAATAATATTCCTTACGTGCTAAGGGGTATCTAGAGAGTGGGATAGGTTTACTAACGACCCTAACCCTAATGCGTACCCTAACCCTAACCCCTACCCTAAACCTAACACGTACCCTAATCCTAACCGTACCCTAAACCGAGCCCTAATCCTAACACAAACCCTAACCCTAACCCTAACCCATACCCTACGCCGTACCCGAAACCCTCCCCGAACCCGTACCCTAAGCCGTACCCTAAGCCTAACCCTAAGCCTAACCCTAACCCTAGGCTACCCTTGACTGCTTCTGCCTCCAATAGATTTCCTAAGCACTAGTGTTTTAAGGAACAGCTTAAAAAGAGAATCCTAAAGTGATTTCTTTATAATGGGTGTGTTCCTTATCTTATCCTAGCGTCTAAACTCTTCTCCATGGCTGGACCCCCAAATAATATTCCTTTACGTGCTAAGGGGTATCTAGAGAGTGGGATAGGTTTAACAACTACCCTAACCCTAACGCGTACCCTAAACCTAACCCCTACCCTAACCCTAACACGTACCCTAATCCTAACCCGTACCCTAAACCGAGCCCTAACCCTAACACTAACCCTAACCCTAACCCTAACCCATACCCTACGCCGTACCCGCACCCCTCCCCGAACCCGTACCCTAAGCCGTACCCTCAGCCGAACCCTAAGCCTAACCCTAACCCTAGGCTACCCTTGACTGCTTCTGCCTCCAATAGATTTCCTAAGCACTAGTGTTTTAAGGAACAGCTTAAAAAGAGAATCCTAATGTGATTTCTTTATAATGGGTGTGTTCCTTATCTTATCCTAGTATCTAAACTCTTCTCCATGGCTGCACCCCGAAATAATATTGCCTTACGTGCTAAGGGGTATCTAGAGAGTGGGATAGGTTTAATAACTACCCTAACCCTAATGCGTACTCTAACCCTAACCCCTACCCTAACACTAACACGTACCCTAATCCTAACCCGTACCCTAAACCGAGCCCTAACCCTAACACTAACACTAACCCTAACCCTAACCCATACCCTACGCCGTACCCGAACCCCTCCCCAAACCCGTACCCTAAGCCATACCCTAAGCCTAACCCTAAGCCTAACACTAACCCTAGGCTACCCTTGACTGCTTCTGCCTCCAATAGATTTCCTAAGCACTAGTGTTTTAAGCAACAGCTTAAAAAGAGAATCCTAATGTGATTTCTTTATAATGGGTGTGTTCCTTATCTTATCCTAGTGTCTAAACTCTTCTCCATGGCTGCACCCCCAAATAATATTCCCTTACGTGCTAAGGGGTATCAAGAGAGTGGGATAGGTTTAATAACTACCCTAACCCTAACACGTACCCTAACCCTAACCCCTACCCTAAACCTAACACGTACCCTAATCCTAACCTGTACCCTAAACCGAGCCCTAACCCTAACACTAACCCTAACCCTAACCCTAACCCATACCCTACGCCGTACCCGCACCCCTCCCCGAACCCGTACCCTAAGACATACCCTAAACCTAACCCTAAGCCTAACCCTAACCCTAGGCTACCCTTGACTGCTTCTGCCTCCAATTGATTTCCTAAGCAGTAGTGTTTTAAGGAACAGCTTAAAAAGAGAATCCTAATGTGATTTCTTTATAATGGGTGTGTTCCTTATCTTATCCTAGTGTCTAAACTCTTCTCCATGGCTGGACCCCCAAATAATATTCCTTTACGTGCTAAGGGGGAGCTAGAGAGTGGGATAGGTTTACTAACTACCCTAGCCCTAACGCGTAACCTAACCCTAACCCCTACCCTAACCCTAACACGTACCCTAATCCTAACCCGTACCCTAAACCGAGCCCTAACCCTAACACTAACCCAAACCCTAACCCTAACCCATACCCTACGCCGTACACGAACACCTCCCCGAACCCATACCCCAAGCCGTACCCTAACCCTAACCCTAAGCCTAACCCTAACCCTAGGCTACCCTTGACTGCTTCTGCCTCCAATAGATTTCCTAAGCACTAGTGTTTTAAGCAACAGCTTAAAAAGAGAATCCTAATGTGATTTCTTTATAATGGGTGTGTTCCTTATCTTATCCTAGTGTCTAAACTCTTCTCCATGGCTGGACCCCCAAATAATATTCCTTTACGTGCTAAGGGGTATCTAGAGAGTGGGATAGGTTTAATAACTACCCTAACCCTAATGCGTACCCTAACCCTAACCCCTACCCTAACCCTAACACGTACCCTAATCCTAACCCGTACCCTAAACCGAGCCCTAACCCTAACCCTAACCCTAACCCATACCCTACGCCGTACCCGAAACCCTCCCCGAACCCGTACCCTAAGCCGTACCCTAAGCCTAACCCTAAGCCTAACCTTACCCTATGCTACCCTTGACTGCTTCTGCCTCCAATAGATTTCCTAAGCACTAGTGTTTTAAGGAACAGCTTAAAAAGAGAATCCTAATGTGATTTCTTTATAATGGGTGTGTTCCTTATCTTATCCTAGTGTCTAAACTCTTCTACATGGCTGCACCCCCAAATAATATTGCCTTACGTGCTAAGGGGTATCTAGAGAGTGGGATAGGTTTAATAACTACCCTAACCCTAATGCGTACTCTAACCCTAACCCCTACCCTAACACTAACACGTACCCTAATCCTAACCCGTACCCTAAACCGAGCCCTAACCCTAAAACTAACACTAACCCTAACCCTAACCCATACCCTACGCCGTACCTGAACCCCTCCCCAAACCCGTACCCTAAGCCGTACCCTAAGCCTAACCCTAAGCCTAACACTAACCCTACGCTACCCTTGACTGCTTCTGCCTCCAATAGATTTCCTATGCACTAGTGTTTTAAGCAACAGCTTAAAAAGAGAATCCTAATGTGATTTCTTTATAATGGGTGTGTTCCTTATCTTATCCTAGTGTCTAAATTCTTCTCCATTGCTGGAACCCCAAATAATATTCCTTTACGTGCTAAGGGGTATCTAGAGAGTGGGATAGGTTTACTAACTACCCTAACCCTAACGCATACCCTAACCCTAACCCCTACCCTAAACCTAACACGTACCCTAATCCTAACCGTACCCTAAACCGAGCCCTAACCCTAACACTAACCCTAAACCTAACCCTAACCCATACCCTATGCCGTACCCGAAACCCTCCCCGAACCCGTACCCTAAGCCGTACCCTAAGCCTAACCCTAAGCCTAACCCTAACCCTAGGCTACCCTTGACTGCTTCTGCCTCTTATAGATTTCCTAAGCACTAGTGTTTTAAGGAACAGCTTAAAAAGAGAATCCTAATGTGATTTCTTTATAATGGGTGTGTTCCTTATCTTATCCTAGTGTCTAAACTCTTCTCCATGGCTGGGCCCTCAAATAATATTCCTTTACGTGCTAAGGGGTATCTAGAGAGTGGGATAGGTTTAATAACTACCCTAACCCTAACGCGTACCCTAACCCTAACCCCTACCCTAACCCTAACACGTACCCTAATCCTAACCCGTACCCTAAACCGAGCCCTAACCCTAACACTAACCCTAACCCTAACCCTAACCCATACCCTACGCCGTACCCGCACCCCTCCCCGAACCCGTAACCTAAGCCGTACCCTAAGCCTAACCCTAAGCCTAACCCTAACCCTAGGCTACCCTTGACTGCTTCTGCCTCCAATAGATTTCCTAAGCACTACTGTTTTAAGGAACAGCTTAAAAAGAGAATCCTAATGTGATTTCTTTATAATGGGTGTGTTCCTTATCTTATCCTAGTGTCTAAACTCTTCTCCATGGCTGGACCCTCAAATAATATTCCTTTACGTGCTAAGGGGTATCTAGAGAGTGGGATAGGTTTAATAACTACCCTAACCCTAACGCGTACCCTAACCCTAACCCCTACCCTAACCCTAACACCTACCCTAATCCTAACCCGTAACCTAAACCGAGCCCTAACCCTAACACTAACCCTAACCCTAACCCTAACCCATACCCTACGCCGTACCCGCACCCCTCCCCGAACCCGTAACCTAAGCCGTACCCTAAGCCTAACCCTAAGCCTAACCCTAACCCTAGGCTACCCTTGACTGCTTCTGCCTCCAATAGATTTCCTAAGCACTAGTGTTTTAAGGAACAGCTTAAAAAGAGAATCCTAAAGTGATTTCTTTATAATGGGTGTGTTCCTTATCTTATCCTAGCGTCTAAACTCTTCTCCATGGCTGGACCCCCAAATAATATTCCTTTACGTGCTAAGGGGTATCTAGAGAGTGGGATAGGTTTAACAACTACCCTAACCCTAACGCGTACCCTAAACCTAACCCCTACCCTAACCCTAACACGTACCCTAATCCTAACCCGTACCCTAAACCGAGCCCTAACCCTAACACTAACCCTAACCCTAACCCTAACCCATACCCTACGCCGTACCCGCACCCCTCCCCGAACCCGTACCCTAAGCCGTACCCTCAGCCGAACCCTAAGCCTAACCCTAACCCTAGGCTACCCTTGACTGCTTCTGCCTCCAATAGATTTCCTAAGCACTAGTGTTTTAAGGAACAGCTTAAAAAGAGAATCCTAATGTGATTTCTTTATAATGGGTGTGTTCCTTATCTTATCCTAGTGTCTAAACTCTTCTCCATGGCTGCACCCCGAAATAATATTGCCTTACGTGCTAAGGGGTATCTAGAGAGTGGGATAGGTTTAATAACTACCCTAACCCTAATGCGTACTCTAAAACCTAACCCCTACCCTAACACTAACACGTACCCTAATCCTAACCCGTACCCTAAACCGAGCCCTAACCCTAACACTAACACTAACCCTAACCCTAACCCATACCCTACGCCGTACCCGAACCCCTCCCCAAACCCGTACCCTAAGCCGTACCCTAAGCCTAACCCTAAGCCTAACACTAACCCTAGGCTACCCTTGACTGCTTCTGCCTCCAATAGATTTCCTAAGCACTAGTGTTTTAAGCAACAGCTTAAAAAGAGAATCCTAATGTGATTTCTTTATAATGGGTGTGTTCCTTATCTTATCCTAGTGTCTAAACTCTTCTCCATGGCTGCACCCCCAAATAATATTCCCTTACGTGCTAAGGGGTATCTAGAGAGTGGGATAGGTTTAATAAATACCCTAACCCTAACACGTACCCTAACCCTAACCCCTACCCTAAACCTAACACGTACCCTAATCCTAACCTGTACCCTAAACCGAGCCCTAACCCTAACACTAACCCTAACCCTAACCCTAACCCATACCCTACGCCGTACCCGCACCCCTCCCCGAACCCGTACCCT
Organism: Balaenoptera borealis; assembly: GCF_965194805.1. Classification (NCBI taxonomy): domain Eukaryota; kingdom Metazoa; phylum Chordata; class Mammalia; order Artiodactyla; family Balaenopteridae; genus Balaenoptera; species Balaenoptera borealis. The sequence goes on from NW_028123595.1 coordinate 183,990, forward strand.
AAGACATACCCTAAACCTAACCCTAACCCTAGGCTACCCTTGACTGCTTCTGCCTCCAATTGATTTCCTAAGCAGTAGTGTTTTAAGGAACAGCTTAAAAAGAGAATCCTAATGTGATTTCTTTATAATGGGTGTGTTCCTTATCTTATCCTAGTGTCTAAACTCTTCTCCATGGCTGGACCCCCAAATAATATTCCTTTACGTGCTAAGGGGGAGCTAGAGAGTGGGATAGGTTTACTAACTACCCTAGCCCTAACGCGTAACCTAACCCTAACCCCTACCCTAACCCTAACACGTACCCTAATCCTAACCCGTACCCTAAACCGAGCCCTAACCCTAACACTAACCCAAACCCTAACCCTAACCCATACCCTACGCCGTACACGAACACCTCCCCGAACCCATACCCCAAGCCGTACCCTAACCCTAACCCTAAGCCTAACCCTAACCCTAGGCTACCCTTGACTGCTTCTGCCTCCAATAGATTTCCTAAGCACTAGTGTTTTAAGCAACAGCTTAAAAAGAGAATCCTAATATGATTTCTTTATAATGGGTGTGTTCCTTATCTTATCCTAGTGTCTAAACTCTTCTCCATGGCTGGACCCCCAAATAATATTCCTTTACGTGCTAAGGGGTATCTAGAGAGTGGGATAGGTTTAATAACTACCCTAACCCTAATGCGTACCTTAACCCTAACCCCTACCCTAACCCTAACACGTACCCTAATCCTAACCCGTACCCTAAACCGAGCCCTAACCCTAACCCTAACCCTAACCCATACCCTACGCCGTACCCGAAACCCTCCCCGAACCCGTACCCTAAGCCATACCCTAAGCCTAACCCTAAGCCTAACACTAACCCTAGGCTACCCTTTACTGCTTCTGCCTCCAATAGATTTCCTAAGCACTAGTGTTTTAAGCAACAGCTTAAAAAGAGAATCCTAATGTGATTTCTTTATAATGGGTGTGTTCCTTATCTTAACCTAGTGTCTAAACTCTTCTCCATGGCTGCACCCCCAAATAATATTGCCTTACGTGCTAAGGGGTATCTAGAGAGTGGGATAGGTTTAATAACTACCCTAACCCTAATGCGTACTCTAACCCTAACCCCTACCCTAACACTAACACGTACCCTAATCCTAACCCGTACCCTAAACCGAGCCCTAACCCTAACACTAACACTAACCCTAACCCTAACCCATACCCTACGCCGTACCTGAACCCCTCCCCAAACCCGTACCCTAAGCCGTACCCTAAGCCTAACCCTAAGCCTAACACTAACCCTAGGCTACCCTTGACTGCTTCTGCCTCCAATAGATTTCCTAAGCACTAGTGTTTTAAGCAACAGCTTAAAAAGAGAATCCTAATGTGATTTCTTTATAATGGGTGTGTTCCTTATCTTATCCTAGTGTCTAAACTCTTCTCCATGGCTGGACCCTCAAATAATATTCCTTTACGTGCTAAGGGGTATCTAGAGAGTGGGATAGGTTTAATAACTACCCTAACCCTAACGCGTACCCTAACCCTAACCCCTACCCTAACCCTAACACCTACCCTAATCCTAACCCGTACCCTAAACCGAGCCCTAACCCTAACACTAACCCTAACCCTAACCCTAACCCATACCCTACGCCGTACCCGCACCCCTCCCCGAACCCGTAACCTAAGCCGTACCCTAAGCCTAACCCTAAGCCTAACCCTAACCCTAGGCTACCCTTGACTGCTTCTGCCTCCAATTGATTTCCTAAGCAGTAGTGTTTTAAGAAACAGCTTAAAAAGAGAATCCTAATGTGATTTCTTTATAATGGGTGTGTTCCTTATCTTATCCTAGTGTCTAAACTCTTCTCCATGGCTGGACCCCCAAATAATATTCCTTTACGTGCTAAGGGGGAGCTAGAGAGTGGGATAGGTTTAATAACTACCCTAGCCCTAACGCGTAACCTAACCCTAACCCCTACCCTAACCCTAACACGTACCCTAATCCTAACCCGTACCCTAAACCGAGCCCTAACCCTAACACTAACCCAAACCCTAACCCTAACCCATACCCTACGCCGTACACTAACACCTCCCCGAACCCATACCCCAAGCCGTACCCTAACCCTAACCCTAAGCCTAACCCTAACCCTAGGCTACCCTTGACTGCTTCTGCCTCCAATTGATTTCCTAAGCACTAGTGTTTTAAGAACAGCTTAAAAAGAGAATCCTAAAGTGATTTCTTTATAATGGGTGTGTTCCTTATCTTATCCTAGTGTCTAAACTCTTCTCCATGGCTGGACCCCCAAATAATATTCCTTTACGTGCTAAGGGGTATCTAGAGAGTGGGATAGGTTTAATAACTACCCTAACCCTAACGCGTACCCTAACCCTAACCCCTACCCTAACCCTAACACGTACCCTAATCCTAACCCGTACCCTAAACCGAGCCCTAACCCTAACACTAACCCTAACCCTAACCCTAACCCATACCCTACGCCGTACCCGAAACCCTCCCCGAACCCGTACCCTAAGCCATACCCTAAGCCTAACCCTAAGCCTAACACTAACCCTAGGCTACCCTTTACTGCTTCTGCCTCCAATAGATTTCCTAAGCACTAGTGTTTTAAGCAACAGCTTAAAAAGAGAATCCTAATGTGATTTCTTTATAATGGGTGTGTTCCTTATCTTATCCTAGTGTCTAAACTCTTCTCCATGGCTGGACCCCCAAATAATATTCCTTTACGTGCTAAGGGGTATCTAGAGAGTGGGATAGGTTTACTAACGACCCTAACCCTAATGCGTACCCTAACCCTAACCCCTACCCTAAACCTAACACGTACCCTAATCCTAACCGTACCCTAAACCGAGCCCTAACCCTAACACAAACCCTAACCCTAACCCTAACCCATACCCTACGCCGTACCCGAAACCCTCCCCGAACCCGTACCCTAAGCCGTACCCTAAGCCTAACCCTAAGCCTAACCCTAACCCTAGGCTACCCTTGACTGCTTCTGCCTCCAATAGATTTCCTAAGCACTAGTGTTTTAAGGAACAGCTTAAAAAGAGAATCCTAAAGTGATTTCTTTATAATGGGTGTGTTCCTTATCTTATCCTAGCGTCTAAACTCTTCTCCATGGCTGGACCCCCAAATAATATTCCTTTACGTGCTAAGGGGTATCTAGAGAGTGGGATAGGTTTAACAACTACCCTAACCCTAACGCGTACCCTAAACCTAACCCCTACCCTAACCCTAACACGTACCCTAATCCTAACCCGTACCCTAAACCGAGCCCTAACCCTAACACTAACCCTAACCCTAACCCTAACCCATACCCTACGCCGTACCCGCACCCCTCCCCGAACCCGTACCCTAAGCCGTACCCTCAGCCGAACCCTAAGCCTAACCCTAACCCTAGGCTACCCTTGACTGCTTCTGCCTCCAATAGATTTCCTAAGCACTAGTGTTTTAAGGAACAGCTTAAAAAGAGAATCCTAATGTGATTTCTTTATAATGGGTGTGTTCCTTATCTTATCCTAGTGTCTAAACTCTTCTCCATGGCTGCACCCCGAAATAATATTGCCTTACGTGCTAAGGGGTATCTAGAGAGTGGGATAGGTTTAATAACTACCCTAACCCTAATGCGTACTCTAAAACCTAACCCCTACCCTAACACTAACACGTACCCTAATCCTAACCCGTACCCTAAACCGAGCCCTAACCCTAACACTAACACTAACCCTAACCCTAACCCATACCCTACGCCGTACCCGAACCCCTCCCCAAACCCGTACCCTAAGCCGTACCCTAAGCCTAACCCTAAGCCTAACACTAACCCTAGGCTACCCTTGACTGCTTCTGCCTCCAATAGATTTCCTAAGCACTAGTGTTTTAAGCAACAGCTTAAAAAGAGAATCCTAATGTGATTTCTTTATAATGGGTGTGTTCCTTATCTTATCCTAGTGTCTAAACTCTTCTCCATGGCTGCACCCCCAAATAATATTCCCTTACGTGCTAAGGGGTATCTAGAGAGTGGGATAGGTTTAATAACTACCCTAACCCTAACACGTACCCTAACCCTAACCCCTACCCTAAACCTAACACGTACCCTAATCCTAACCTGTACCCTAAACCGAGCCCTAACCCTAACACTAACCCTAACCCTAACCCTAACCCATACCCTACGCCGTACCCGCACCCCTCCCCGAACCCGTACCATAAGACATACCCTAAACCTAACCCTAAGCCTAACCCTAACCCTAGGCTACCCTTGACTGCTTCTGCCTCCAATTGATTTCCTAAGCAGTAGTGTTTTAAGGAACAGCTTAAAAAGAGAATCCTAATGTGATTTCTTTATAATGGGTGTGTTCCTTATCTTATCCTAGTGTCTAAACTCTTCTCCATGGCTGGACCCCCAAATAATATTCCTTTACGTGCTAAGGGGGAGCTAGAGAGTGGGATAGGTTTAATAACTACCCTAGCCCTAACGCGTAACCTAACCCTAACCCCTACCCTAACCCTAACACGTACCCTAATCCTAACCCGTACCCTAAACCGAGCCCTAACCCTAACACTAACCCAAACCCTAACCCTAACCCATACCCTACGCCGTACACGAACACCTCCCCGAACCCATACCCCAAGCCGTACCCTAACCCTAACCCTAAGCCTAACCCTAACCCTAGGCTACCCTTGACTGCTTCTGCCTCCAATAGATTTCCTAAGCACTAGTGTTTTAAGCAACAGCTTAAAAAGAGAATCCTAATGTGATTTCTTTATAATGGGTGTGTTCCTTATCTTATCCTAGTGTCTAAACTCTTCTCCATGGCTGGACCCCCAAATAATATTCCTTTACGTGCTAAGGGGTATCTAGAGAGTGGGATAGGTTTAATAACTACCCTAACCCTAATGCGTACCCTAACCCTAACCCCTACCCTAACCCTAACACGTACCCTAATCCTAACCCGTACCCTAAACCGAGCCCTAACCCTAACCCTAACCCTAACCCATACCCTACGCCGTACCCGAAACCCTCCCCGAACCCGTACCCTAAGCCGTACCCTAAGCCTAACCCTAAGCCTAACCTTACCCTATGCTACCCTTGACTGCTTCTGCCTCCAATAGATTTCCTAAGCACTAGTGTTTTAAGGAACAGCTTAAAAAGAGAATCCTAATGTGATTTCTTTATAATGGGTGTGTTCCTTATCTTATCCTAGTGTCTAAACTCTTCTACATGGCTGCACCCCCAAATAATATTGCCTTACGTGCTAAGGGGTATCTAGAGAGTGGGATAGGTTTAATAACTACCCTAACCCTAATGCGTACTCTAACCCTAACCCCTACCCTAACACTAACACGTACCCTAATCCTAACCCGTACCCTAAACCGAGCCCTAACCCTAACACTAACACTAACCCTAACCCTAACCCATACCCTACGCCGTACCTGAACCCCTCCCCAAACCCGTACCCTAAGCCGTACCCTAAGCCTAACCCTAAGCCTAACACTAACCCTACGCTACCCTTGACTGCTTCTGCCTCCAATAGATTTCCTAAGCACTAGTGTTTTAAGCAACAGCTTAAAAAGAGAATCCTAATGTGATTTCTTTATAATGGGTGTGTTCCTTATCTTATCCTAGTGTCTAAACTCTTCTCCATGGCTGGACCCCCAAATAATATTCCTTTACGTGCTAAGGGGTATCTAGAGAGTGGGATAGGTTTACTAACGACCCTAACCCTAATGCGTACCCTAACCCTAACCCCTACCCTAAACCTAACACGTACCCTAATCCTAACCGTACCCTAAACCGAGCCCTAACCCTAACACAAACCCTAACCCTAACCCTAACCCATACCCTACGCCGTACCCGAAACCCTCCCCGAACCCGTACCCTAAGCCGTACCCTAAGCCTAACCCTAAGCCTAACCCTAACCCTAGGCTACCCTTGACTGCTTCTGCCTCCAATAGATTTCCTAAGCACTAGTGTTTTAAGGAACAGCTTAAAAAGAGAATCCTAAAGTGATTTCTTTATAATGGGTGTGTTCCTTATCTTATCCTAGCGTCTAAACTCTTCTCCATGGCTGGACCCCCAAATAATATTCCTTTACGTGCTAAGGGGTATCTAGAGAGTGGGATAGGTTTAACAACTACCCTAACCCTAACGCGTACCCTAAACCTAACCCCTACCCTAACCCTAACACGTACCCTAATCCTAACCCGTACCCTAAACCGAGCCCTAACCCTAACACTAACCCTAACCCTAACCCTAACCCATACCCTACGCCGTACCCGCACCCCTCCCCGAACCCGTACCCTAAGCCGTACCCTCAGCCGAACCCTAAGCCTAACCCTAACCCTAGGCTACCCTTGACTGCTTCTGCCTCCAATAGATTTCCTAAGCACTAGTGTTTTAAGGAACAGCTTAAAAAGAGAATCCTAATGTGATTTCTTTATAATGGGTGTGTTCCTTATCTTATCCTAGTGTCTAAACTCTTCTCCATGGCTGCACCCCGAAATAATATTGCCTTACGTGCTAAGGGGTATCTAGAGAGTGGGATAGGTTTAATAACTACCCTAACCCTAATGCGTACTCTAACCCTAACCCCTACCCTAACACTAACACGTACCCTAATCCTAACCCGTACCCTAAACCGAGCCCTAACCGTAACACTAACACTAACCCTAACCCTAACCCATACCCTACGCCGTACCCGAACCCCTCCCCAAACCCGTACCCTAAGCCATACCCTAAGCCTAACCCTAAGCCTAACACTAACCCTAGGCTACCCTTGACTGCTTCTGCCTCCAATAGATTTCCTAAGCACTAGTGTTTTAAGCAACAGCTTAAAAAGAGAATCCTAATGTGATTTCTTTATAATGGGTGTGTTCCTTATCTTATCCTAGTGTCTAAACTCTTCTCCATGGCTGCACCCCCAAATAATATTCCCTTACGTGCTAAGGGGTATCTAGAGAGTGGGATAGGTTTAATAAATACCCTAACCCTAACACGTACCCTAACCCTAACCCCTACCCTAAACCTAACACGTACCCTAATCCTAACCTGTACCCTAAACCGAGCCCTAACCCTAACACTAACCCTAACCCTAACCCTAACCCATACCCTACGCCGTACCCGCACCCCTCCCCGAACCCGTACCCTAAGACATACCCTAAACCTAACCCTAACCCTAGGCTACCCTTGACTGCTTCTGCCTCCAATTGATTTCCTAAGCAGTAGTGTTTTAAGGAACAGCTTAAAAAGAGAATCCTAATGTGATTTCTTTATAATGGGTGTGTTCCTTATCTTATCCTAGTGTCTAAACTCTTCTCCATGGCTGGACCCCCAAATAATATTCCTTTACGTGCTAAGGGGGAGCTAGAGAGTGGGATAGGTTTACTAACTACCCTAGCCCTAACGCGTAACCTAACCCTAACCCCTACCCTAACCCTAACACGTACCCTAATCCTAACCCGTACCCTAAACCGAGCCCTAACCCTAACACTAACCCAAACCCTAACCCTAACCCATACCCTACGCCGTACACGAACACCTCCCCGAACCCATACCCCAAGCCGTACCCTAACCCTAACCCTAAGCCTAACCCTAACCCTAGGCTACCCTTGACTGCTTCTGCCTCCAATAGATTTCCTAAGCACTAGTGTTTTAAGCAACAGCTTAAAAAGAGAATCCTAATATGATTTCTTTATAATGGGTGTGTTCCTTATCTTATCCTAGTGTCTAAACTCTTCTCCATGGCTGGACCCCCAAATAATATTCCTTTACGTGCTAAGGGGTATCTAGAGAGTGGGATAGGTTTAATAACTACCCTAACCCTAATGCGTACCCTAACCCTAACCCCTACCCTAACCCTAACACGTACCCTAATCCTAACCCGTACCCTAAACCGAGCCCTAACCCTAACCCTAACCCTAACCCATACCCTACGCCGTACCCGAAACCCTCCCCGAACCCGTACCCTAAGCCGTACCCTAAGCCTAACCCTAAGCCTAACCTTACCCTAGGCTACCCTTGACTGCTTCTGCCTCCAATAGATTTCCTAAGCACTAGTGTTTTAAGGAACAGCTTAAAAAGAGAATCCTAATGTGATTTCTTTATAATGGGTGTGTTCCTTATCTTATCCTAGTGTCTAAACTCTTCTACATGGCTGCACCCCCAAATAATATTGCCTTACGTGCTAAGGGGTATCTAGAGAGTGGGATAGGTTTAATAACTACCCTAACCCTAATGCGTACTCTAACCCTAACCCCTACCCTAACACTAACACGTACCCTAATCCTAACCCGTACCCTAAACCGAGCCCTAACCCTAACACTAACACTAACCCTAACCCTAACCCATACCCTACGCCGTACCTGAACCCCTCCCCAAACCCGTACCCTAAGCCGTACCCTAAGCCTAACCCTAAGCCTAACACTAACCCTACGCTACCCTTGACTGCTTCTGCCTCCAATAGATTTCCTATGCACTAGTGTTTTAAGCAACAGCTTAAAAAGAGAATCCTAATGTGATTTCTTTATAATGGGTGTGTTCCTTATCTTATCCTAGTGTCTAAATTCTTCTCCATTGCTGGAACCCCAAATAATATTCCTTTACGTGCTAAGGGGTATCTAGAGAGTGGGATAGGTTTACTAACTACCCTAACCCTAACGCGTACCCTAACCCTAACCCCTACCCTAAACCTAACACGTACCCTAATCCTAACCGTACCCTAAACCGAGCCCTAACCCTAACACTAACCCTAAACCTAACCCTAACCCATACCCTATGCCGTACCCGAAACCCTCCCCGAACCCGTACCCTAAGCCGTACCCTAAGCCTAACCCTAAGCCTAACCCTAACCCTAGGCTACCCTTGACTGCTTCTGCCTCTTATAGATTTCCTAAGCACTAGTGTTTTAAGGAACAGCTTAAAAAGAGAATCCTAATGTGATTTCTTTATAATGGGTGTGTTCCTTATCTTATCCTAGTGTCTAAACTCTTCTCCATGGCTGGGCCCTCAAATAATATTCCTTTACATGCTAAGGGGTATCTAGAGAGTGGGATAGGTTTAATAACTACCCTAACCCTAACGCGTACCCTAACCCTAACACGTACCCTAATCCTAACCCGTACCCTAAACCGAGCCCTAACCCTAACACTAACCCTAACCCTAACCCTAACCCATACCCTACGCCGTACCCGCACCCCTCCCCGAACCCGTAACCTAAGCCGTACCCTAAGCCTAACCCTAAGCCTAACCCTAACCCTAGGCTACCCTTGACTGCTTCTGCCTCCAATAGATTTCCTAAGCACTACTGTTTTAAGGAACAGCTTAAAAAGAGAATCCTAATGTGATTTCTTTATAATGGGTGTGTTCCTTATCTTATCCTAGTGTCTAAACTCTGCTCCATGGCTGCACCCCCAAATAATATTGCCTTACGTGCTAAGGGGTATCTAGAGAGTGGGATAGGTTTAATAACTACCCTAACCCTAATGCGTACTCTAACCCTAACCCCTACCCTAACACTAACACGTACCCTAATCCTAACCGTACCCTAAACCGAGCCCTAACCCTAACAGTAACCCTAACCGTAACCCTAACCCATACCCTACGCCGTACCCGAAACCCTCCCCGAACCCGTACCCTAAGCCGTACCCTAAGCCTAACCCTAAGCCTAACCCTAACCCTAGGCTACCATTGACTGCTTCTGCCTCCAATAGATTTCCTAAGCACTAGTGTTTTAAGCAACAGCTTAAAAAGAGAATCCTAATGTGATTTCTTTATAATGGGTGTGTTCCTTATCTTATCCTAGTGTCTAAACTCTTCTCCATGGCTGGACCCTCAAATAATATTCCTTTACGTGCTAAGGGGTATCTAGAGAGTGGGATAGGTTTAATAACTACCCTAACCCTAACGCGTACCCTAACCCTAACCCCTACCCTAACCCTAACACGTACCCTAATCCTAACCCGTACCCTAAACCGAGCCCTAACCCTAACACTAACCCTAACCCTAACCCTAACCCATACCCTACGCCGTACCCGCACCCCTCCCCGAACCCGTACCCTAAGCCGTACCCTAAGCCTAACCCTAAGCCTAACCCTAACCCTAGGCTACCCTTGACTGCTTCTGCCTCCAATAGATTTCCTAAGCACTAGTGTTTTAAGCAACAGCTTAAAAAGAGAATCCTAATGTGATTTCTTTATAATGGGTGTGTTCCTTATCTTATCCTAGTGTCTAAACTCTTCTCCATGGCTGGACCCCCAAATAATATTCCTTTACGTGCTAAGGGGTATCTAGAGAGTGGGATAGGTTTACTAACGACCCTAACCCTAATGCGTACCCTAACCCTAACCCCTACCCTAAACCTAACACGTACCCTAATCCTAACCGTACCCTAAACCGAGCCCTAACCCTAACACAAACCCTAACCCTAACCCTAACCCATACCCTACGCCATACCCGAAACCCTCCCCGAACCCGTACCCTAAGCCGTACCCTAAGCCTAACCCTAAGCCTAACCATAACTCTAGGCTACCCTTGACTGCTTCTGCCTCCAATTGATTTCCTAAGCAGTAGTGTTTTAAGGAACAGCTTAAAAAGAGAATCCTAATGTGATTTCTTTATAATGGGTGTGTTCCTTATCTTATCCTAGTGTCTAAACTCTTCTCCATGGCTGGACCCCCAAATAATATTCCTTTACGTGCTAAGGGGTATCTAGAGAGTGGGATAGGTTTAATAACTACCCGAACCCTAATGCGTACCCTAACCCTAACCCCTACCCTAACCCTAACACGTACCCTAATCCTAATCCGTACCCTAAACCGAGCCCTAACCCTAACACTAACCCTAACCCTAACCCATACCCTATGCCGTACCCGAAACCCTTCCCGAACCCGTACCCTAAGCCGTACCCTAAGCCTAACCCTAAGCCTAACCTTACCCTAGGCTACCCTTGACTGCTTCTGCCTCCAATAGATTTCCTAAGCACTAGTGTTTTAAGGAACAGCTTAAAAAGAGAATCCTAATGTGATTTCTTTATAATGGGTGTGTTCCTTATCTTATCCTAGTGTCTAAACTCTTCTACATGGCTGCACCCCCAAATAATATTGCCTTACGTGCTAAGGGGTATCTAGAGAGTGGGATAGGTTTAATAACTACCCTAACCCTAATGCGTACTCTAACCCTAACCCCTACCCTAACACTAACACGTACCCTAATCCTAACCCGTACCCTAAACCGAGCCCTAACCCTAACACTAACACTAACCCTAACCCTAACCCATACCCTACGCCGTACCTGAACCCCTCCCCAAACCCGTACCCTAAGCCGTACCCTAAGCCTAACCCTAAGCCTAACACTAACCCTAGGCTACCCTTGACTGCTTCTGCCTCCAATAGATTTCCTAAGCACTAGTGTTTTAAGCAACAGCTTAAAAAGAGAATCCTAATGTGATTTCTTTATAATGGGTGTGTTCCTTATCTTATCCTAGTGTCTAAATTCTTCTCCATTGCTGGAACCCCAAATAATATTCCTTTACGTGCTAAGGGGTATCTAGAGAGTGGGATAGGTTTACTAACTACCCTAACCCTAACGCGTACACTAACCCTAACCCCTACCCTAAACCTAACACGTACCCTAATCCTAACCGTACCCTAAACCGAGCCCTAACCCTAACACTAACCCTAACCCTAACCCTAACCCATACCCTACGCCGTACCCGAAACCCTCCCCGAACCCATACCCTAAGCCGTACCCTAAGCCTAACCCTAACCCTAGGCTACCCTTGACTGCTTCTGCCTCTTATAGATTTCCTAAGCACTAGTGTTTTAAGGAACAGCTTAAAAAGAGAATCCTAATGTGATTTCTTTATAATGGGTGTGTTCCTTATCTTATCCTAGTGTCTAAACTCTTCTCCATGGCTGGACCCTCAAATAATATTCCTTTACGTGCAAAGGGGTATCTAGAGAGTGGGATAGGTTTAATAACTACCCTAACCCTAACGCGTACCCTAACCCTAACCCCTACCCTAACCCTAACACGTACCCTAATCCTAACCCGTACCCTAAACCGAGCCCTAACCCTAACACTAACCCTAACCCTAACCCTAACCCATACCCTACGCCGTACCCGCACCCCTCCCCGAACCCGTAACCTAAGCCGTACCCTAAGCCTAACCCTAAGCCTAACCCTAACCCTAGGCTACCCTTGACTGCTTCTGCCTCCAATAGATTTCCTAAGCACTACTGTTTTAAGGAACAGCTTAAAAAGAGAATCCTAATGTGATTTCTTTATAATGGGTGTGTTCCTTATCTTATCCTAGTGTCTAAACTCTTCTCCATGGCTGCACCCCCAAATAATATTCCCTTACGTGCTAAGGGGTATCTAGAGAGTGGGATAGGTTTAATAACTACCCTAACCCTAACGCGTACCCTAACCCTAACCCCTACCCTAACCCTAACACGTACCCTAATCCTAACCTGTACCCTAAACCGAGCCCTAACCCTAACACTAACCCTAACCCTAACCCTAACCCATACCCTACGCCGTACCCGCACCCCTCCCCGAACCCGTACCCTAAGCCATACCCTAAACCTAACCCTAAGCCTAACCCTAACCCTAGGCTACCCTTCACTGCTTCTGCCTCCAATTGATTTCCTAAGCAGTAGTGTTTTAAGGAACAGCTTAAAAAGAGAATCCTAAAGTGATTTCTTTATAATGGGTGTGTTCCTTATCTTATCCTAGTGTCTAAACTCTTCTCCATGGCTGGACCCCCAAATAATATTCCTTTACGTGCTAAGGGGGAGCTAGAGAGTGGGATAGGTTTACTAACTACCCTAGCCCTAACGCGTAACCTAACCCTAACCCCTACCCTAACCCTAACACGTACCCTAATCCTAACCCGTACCCTAAACCGAGCCCTAACCCTAACACTAACCCAAACCCTAACCCTAACCCATACCCTACGCCGTACACGAACACCTCCCCGAACCCATACCCCAAGCCGTACCCTAAACCTAACCCTAAGCCTAACCCTAACCCTAGGCTACCCTTGACTGCTTCTGCCTCCAATAGATTTCCTAAGCACTAGTGTTTTAAGGAACAGCTTAAAAAGAGAATCCTAATGTGATTTCTTTATAATGGGTGTGTTCCTTATCTTATCCTAGTGTCTAAACTCTTCTCCATGGCTGCACCCCCAAATAATATTGCCTTACGTGCTAAGGGGTATCTAGAGAGTGGGATAGGTTTAATAACTACCCTAACCCTAATGCGTACTCTAACCCTAACCCCTACCCTAACACTAACACGTACCCTAATCCTAACCCGTACCCTAAACCGAGCCCTAACCCTAACACTAACACTAACCCTAACCCTAACCCATACCCTACGCCGTACCTGAACCCCTCCCCAAACCCGTACCCTAAGCCGTACCCTAAGCCTAACCCTAAGCCTAACACTAACCCTAGGCTACCCTTGACTGCTTCTGCCTCCAATAGATTTCCTAAGCACTAGTGTTTTAAGCAACAGCTTAAAAAGAGAATCCTAATGTGATTTCTTTATAATGGGTGTGTTCCTTATCTTATCCTAGTGTCTAAACTCTTCTCCATGGCTGGACCCTCAAATAATATTCCTTTACGTGCTAAGGGGTATCTAGAGAGTGGGATAGGTTTAATAACTACCCTAACCCTAACGCGTACCCTAACCCTAACCCCTACCCTAACCCTAACACCTACCCTAATCCTAACCCGTAACCTAAACCGAGCCCTAACCCTAACACTAACCCTAACCCTAACCCTAACCCATACCCTACGCCGTACCCGCACCCCTCCCCGAACCCGTAACCTAAGCCGTACCCTAAGCCTAACCCTAAGCCTAACCCTAACCCTAGGCTACCCTTCACTGCTTCTGCCTCCAATTGATTTCCTAAGCAGTAGTGTTTTAAGGAACAGCTTAAAAAGAGAATCCTAAAGTGATTTCTTTATAATGGGTGTGTTCCTTATCTTATCCTAGTGTCTAAACTCTTCTCCATGGCTGGACCCCCAAATAATATTCCTTTACGTGCTAAGGGGGAGCTAGAGAGTGGGATAGGTTTACTAACTACCCTAGCCCTAACGCGTAACCTAACCCTAACCCCTACCCTAACCCTAACACGTACCCTAATCCTAACCCGTACCCTAAACCGAGCCCTAACCCTAACACTAACCCAAACCCTAACCCTAACCCATACCCTACGCCGTACACGAACACCTCCCCGAACCCATACCCCAAGCCGTACCCTAAACCTAACCCTAAGCCTAACCCTAACCCTAGGCTACCCTTGACTGCTTCTGCCTCCAATAGATTTCCTAAGCACTAGTGTTTTAAGGAACAGCTTAAAAAGAGAATCCTAATGTGATTTCTTTATAATGGGTGTGTTCCTTATCTTATCCTAGTGTCTAAACTCTTCTCCATGGCTGCACCCCCAAATAATATTGCCTTACGTGCTAAGGGGTATCTAGAGAGTGGGATAGGTTTAATAACTACCCTAACCCTAATGCGTACTCTAACCCTAACCCCTACCCTAACACTAACACGTACCCTAATCCTAACCCGTACCCTAAACCGAGCCCTAACCCTAACACTAACACTAACCCTAACCCTAACCCATACCCTACGCCGTACCTGAACCCCTCCCCAAACCCGTACCCTAAGCCGTACCCTAAGCCTAACCCTAAGCCTAACACTAACCCTAGGCTACCCTTGACTGCTTCTGCCTCCAATAGATTTCCTAAGCACTAGTGTTTTAAGCAACAGCTTAAAAAGAGAATCCTAATGTGATTTCTTTATAATGGGTGTGTTCCTTATCTTATCCTAGTGTCTAAACTCTTCTCCATGGCTGGACCCTCAAATAATATTCCTTTACGTGCTAAGGGGTATCTAGAGAGTGGGATAGGTTTAATAACTACCCTAACCCTAACGCGTACCCTAACCCTAACCCCTACCCTAACCCTAACACCTACCCTAATCCTAACCCGTAACCTAAACCGAGCCCTAACCCTAACACTAACCCTAACCCTAACCCTAACCCATACCCTACGCCGTACCCGCACCCCTCCCCGAACCCGTAACCTAAGCCGTACCCTAAGCCTAACCCTAAGCCTAACCCTAACCCTAGGCTACCCTTGACTGCTTCTGCCTCCAATTGATTTCCTAAGCAGTAGTGTTTTAAGAAACAGCTTAAAAAGAGAATCCTAATGTGATTTCTTTATAATGGGTGTGTTCCTTATCTTATCCTAGTGTCTAAACTCTTCTCCATGGCTGGACCCCCAAATAATATTCCTTTACGTGCTAAGGGGGAGCTAGAGAGTGGGATAGGTTTAATAACTACCCTAGCCCTAACGCGTAACCTAACCCTAACCCCTACCCTAACCCTAACACGTACCCTAATCCTAACCCGTACCCTAAACCGAGCCCTAACCCTAACACTAACCCAAACCCTAACCCTAACCCATACCCTACGCCGTACACGAACACCTCCCCGAACCCATACCCCAAGCCGTACCCTAACCCTAACCCTAAGCCTAACCCTAACCCTAGGCTACCCTTGACTGCTTCTGCCTCCAATTGATTTCCTAAGCACTAGTGTTTTAAGAACAGCTTAAAAAGAGAATCCTAAAGTGATTTCTTTATAATGGGTGTGTTCCTTATCTTATCCTAGTGTCTAAACTCTTCTCCATGGCTGGACCCCCAAATAATATTCCTTTACGTGCTAAGGGGTATCTAGAGAGTGGGATAGGTTTAATAACTACCCTAACCCTAACGCGTACCCTAACCCTAACCCCTACCCTAACCCTAACACGTACCCTAATCCTAACCCGTACCCTAAACCGAGCCCTAACCCTAACACTAACCCTAACCCTAACCCTAACCCATACCCTACGCCGTACCCGAAACCCTCCCCGAACCCGTACCCTAAGCCATACCCTAAGCCTAACCCTAAGCCTAACACTAACCCTAGGCTACCCTTTACTGCTTCTGCCTGCAATAGATTTCCTAAGCACTAGTGTTTTAAGCAACAGCTTAAAAAGAGAATCCTAATGTGATTTCTTTATAATGGGTGTGTTCCTTATCTTAACCTAGTGTCTAAACTCTTCTCCATGGCTGCACCCCCAAATAATATTGCCTTACGTGCTAAGGGGTATCTAGAGAGTGGGATAGGTTTAATAACTACCCTAACCCTAATGCGTACTCTAACCCTAACCCCTACCCTAACACTAACACGTACCCTAATCCTAACCCGTACCCTAAACCGAGCCCTAACCCTAACACTAACACTAACCCTAACCCTAACCCATACCCTACGCCGTACCTGAACCCCTCCCCAAACCCGTACCCTAAGCCGTACCCTAAGCCTAACCCTAAGCCTAACACTAACCCTAGGCTACCCTTGACTGCTTCTGCCTCCAATAGATTTCCTAAGCACTAGTGTTTTAAGCAACAGCTTAAAAAGAGAATCCTAATGTGATTTCTTTATAATGGGTGTGTTCCTTATCTTATCCTAGTGTCTAAACTCTTCTCCATGGCTGGACCCTCAAATAATATTCCTTTACGTGCTAAGGGGTATCTAGAGAGTGGGATAGGTTTAATAACTACCCTAACCCTAACGCGTACCCTAACCCTAACCCCTACCCTAACCCTAACACCTACCCTAATCCTAACCCGTACCCTAAACCGAGCCCTAACCCTAACACTAACCCTAACCCTAACCCTAACCCATACCCTACGCCGTACCCGCACCCCTCCCCGAACCCGTAACCTAAGCCGTACCCTAAGCCTAACCCTAAGCCTAACCCTAACCCTAGGCTACCCTTGACTGCTTCTGCCTCCAATTGATTTCCTAAGCAGTAGTGTTTTAAGAAACAGCTTAAAAAGAGAATCCTAATGTGATTTCTTTATAATGGGTGTGTTCCTTATCTTATCCTAGTGTCTAAACTCTTCTCCATGGCTGGACCCCCAAATAATATTCCTTTACGTGCTAAGGGGGAGCTAGAGAGTGGGATAGGTTTAATAACTACCCTAGCCCTAACGCGTAACCTAACCCTAACCCCTACCCTAACCCTAACACGTACCCTAATCCTAACCCGTACCCTAAACCGAGCCCTAACCCTAACACTAACCCAAACCCTAACCATAACCCATACCCTACGCCGTACACGAACACCTCCCCGAACCCATACCCCAAGCCGTACCCTAACCCTAACCCTAAGCCTAACCCTAACCCTAGGCTACCCTTGACTGCTTCTGCCTCCAATTGATTTCCTAAGCACTAGTGTTTTAAGAACAGCTTAAAAAGAGAATCCTAAAGTGATTTCTTTATAATGGGTGTGTTCCTTATCTTATCCTAGTGTCTAAACTCTTCTCCATGGCTGGACCCCCAAATAATATTCCTTTACGTGCTAAGGGGTATCTAGAGAGTGGGATAGGTTTAATAACTACCCTAACCCTAACGCGTACCCTAACCCTAACCCCTACCCTAACCCTAACACGTACCCTAATCCTAACCCGTACCCTAAACCGAGCCCTAACCCTAACACTAACCCTAACCCTAACCCTAACCCATACCCTACGCCGTACCCGAAACCGTCCCCGAACCCGTACCCTAAGCCATACCCTAAGCCTAACCCTAAGCCTAACACTAACCCTAGGCTACCCTTTACTGCTTCTGCCTCCAATAGATTTCCTAAGCACTAGTGTTTTAAGCAACAGCTTAAAAAGAGAATCCTAATGTGATTTCTTTATAATGGGTGTGTTCCTTATCTTATCCTAGTGTCTAAACTCTTCTCCATGGCTGGACCCCCAAATAATATTCCTTTACGTGCTAAGGGGTATCTAGAGAGTGGGATAGGTTTACTAACGACCCTAACCCTAATGCGTACCCTAACCCTAACCCCTACCCTAAACCTAACACGTACCCTAATCCTAACCGTACCCTAAACCGAGCCCTAACCCTAACACAAACCCTAACCCTAACCCTAACCCATACCCTACGCCGTACCCGAAACCCTCCCCGAACCCGTACCCTAAGCCGTACCCTAAGCCTAACCCTAAGCCTAACACTAACCCTAGGCTACCCTTGACTGCTTCTGCCTCCAATAGATTTCCTAAGCACTAGTGTTTTAAGCAACAGCTTAAAAAGAGAATCCTAATGTGATTTCTTTATAATGGGTGTGTTCCTTATCTTATCCTAGTGTCTAAACTCTTCTCCATGGCTGCACCCCCAAATAATATTCCCTTACGTGCTAAGGGGTATCTAGAGAGTGGGATAGGTTTAATAACTACCCTAACCCTAACACGTACCCTAACCCTAACCCCTACCCTAAACCTAACACGTACCCTAATCCTAACCTGTACCCTAAACCGAGCCCTAAGCCTAACACTAACCCTAACCCTAACCCTAACCCATACCCTACGCCGTACCCGCACCCCTCCCCGAACCCGTACCCAAAGACATACCCTAAACCTAACCCTAAGCCTAACCCTAACCCTAGGCTACCCTTGACTGCTTCTGCCTCCAATTGATTTCCTAAGCAGTAGTGTTTTAAGGAACAGCTTAAAAAGAGAATCCTAATGTGATTTCTTTATAATGGGTGTGTTCCTTATCTTATCCTAGTGTCTAAACTCTTCTCCATGGCTGGACCCCCAAATAATATTCCTTTACGTGCTAAGGGGGAGCTAGAGAGTGGGATAGGTTTACTAACTACCCTAGCCCTAACGCGTAACCTAACCCTAACCCCTACCCTAACCCTAACACGTACCCTAATCCTAACCCGTACCCTAAACCGAGCCCTAACCCTAACACTAACCCAAACCCTAACCCTAACCCATACCCTACGCCGTACACGAACACCTCCCCGAACCCATACCCCAAGCCGTACCCTAACCCTAACCCTAAGCCTAACCCTAACCCTAGGCTACCCTTGACTGCTTCTGCCTCCAATAGATTTCCTAAGCACTAGTGTTTTAAGCAACAGCTTAAAAAGAGAATCCTAATGTGATTTCTTTATAATGGGTGTGTTCCTTATCTTATCCTAGTGTCTAAACTCTTCTCCATGGCTGGACCCCCAAATAATATTCCTTTACGTGCTAAGGGGTATCTAGAGAGTGGGATAGGTTTAATAACTACCCTAACCCTAACGCGTACCCTAACCCTAACCCCTACCCTAACCCTAACACGTACCCTAATCCTAACCCGTACCCTAAACCGAGCCCTAACCCTAACACTAACCCTAACCCTAACCCTAACCCATACCCTACGCCGTACCCGAAACCCTCCCCGAACCCGTACCCTAAGCCATACCCTAAGCCTAACCCTAAGCCTAACACTAACCCTAGGCTACCCTTTACTGCTTCTGCCTCCAATAGATTTCCTAAGCACTAGTGTTTTAAGCAACAGCTTAAAAAGAGAATCCTAATGTGATTTCTTTATAATGGGTGTGTTCCTTATCTTAACCTAGTGTCTAAACTCTTCTCCATGGCTGCACCCCCAAATAATATTGCCTTACGTGCTAAGGGGTATCTAGAGAGTGGGATAGGTTTAATAACTACCCTAACCCTAATGCGTACTCTAACCCTAACCCCTACCCTAACACTAACACGTACCCTAATCCTAACCCGTACCCTAAACCGAGCCCTAACCCTAACACTAACACTAACCCTAACCCTAACCCATACCCTACGCCGTACCTGAACCCCTCCCCAAACCCGTACCCTAAGCCGTACCCTAAGCCTAACCCTAAGCCTAACACTAACCCTAGGCTACCCTTGACTGCTTCTGCCTCCAATAGATTTCCTAAGCACTAGTGTTTTAAGCAACAGCTTAAAAAGAGAATCCTAATGTGATTTCTTTATAATGGGTGTGTTCCTTATCTTATCCTAGTGTCTAAACTCTTCTCCATGGCTGGACCCTCAAATAATATTCCTTTACGTGCTAAGGGGTATCTAGAGAGTGGGATAGGTTTAATAACTACCCTAACCCTAACGCGTACCCTAACCCTAACCCCTACCCTAACCCTAACACCTACCCTAATCCTAACCCGTACCCTAAACCGAGCCCTAACCCTAACACTAACCCTAACCCTAACCCTAACCCATACCCTACGCCGTACCCGCACCCCTCCCCGAACCCGTAACCTAAGCCGTACCCTAAGCCTAACCCTAAGCCTAACCCTAACCCTAGGCTACCCTTGACTGCTTCTGCCTCCAATTGATTTCCTAAGCAGTAGTGTTTTAAGAAACAGCTTAAAAAGAGAATCCTAATGTGATTTCTTTATAATGGGTGTGTTCCTTATCTTATCCTAGTGTCTAAACTCTTCTCCATGGCTGGACCCCCAAATAATATTCCTTTACGTGCTAAGGGGGAGCTAGAGAGTGGGATAGGTTTAATAACTACCCTAGCCCTAACGCGTAACCTAACCCTAACCCCTACCCTAACCCTAACACGTACCCTAATCCTAACCCGTACCCTAAACCGAGCCCTAACCCTAACACTAACCCAAACCCTAACCCTAACCCATACCCTACGCCGTACACTAACACCTCCCCGAACCCATACCCCAAGCCGTACCCTAACCCTAACCCTAAGCCTAACCCTAACCCTAGGCTACCCTTGACTGCTTCTGCCTCCAATTGATTTCCTAAGCACTAGTGTTTTAAGAACAGCTTAAAAAGAGAATCCTAAAGTGATTTCTTTATAATGGGTGTGTTCCTTATCTTATCCTAGTGTCTAAACTCTTCTCCATGGCTGGACCCCCAAATAATATTCCTTTACGTGCTAAGGGGTATCTAGAGAGTGGGATAGGTTTAATAACTACCCTAACCCTAACGCGTACCCTAACCCTAACCCCTACCCTAACCCTAACACGTACCCTAATCCTAACCCGTACCCTAAACCGAGCCCTAACCCTAACACTAACCCTAACCCTAACCCTAACCCATACCCTACGCCGTACCCGAAACCGTCCCCGAACCCGTACCCTAAGCCATACCCTAAGCCTAACCCTAAGCCTAACACTAACCCTAGGCTACCCTTTACTGCTTCTGCCTCCAATAGATTTCCTAAGCACTAGTGTTTTAAGCAACAGCTTAAAAAGAGAATCCTAATGTGATTTCTTTATAATGGGTGTGTTCCTTATCTTATCCTAGTGTCTAAACTCTTCTCCATGGCTGGACCCCCAAATAATATTCCTTTACGTGCTAAGGGGTATCTAGAGAGTGGGATAGGTTTACTAACGACCCTAACCCTAATGCGTACCCTAACCCTAACCCCTACCCTAAACCTAACACGTACCCTAATCCTAACCGTACCCTAAACCGAGCCCTAACCCTAACACAAACCCTAACCCTAACCCTAACCCATACCCTACGCCGTACCCGAAACCCTCCCCGAACCCGTACCCTAAGCCGTACCCTAAGCCTAACCCTAAGCCTAACCCTAACCCTAGGCTACCCTTGACTGCTTCTGCCTCCAATAGATTTCCTAAGCACTAGTGTTTTAAGGAACAGCTTAAAAAGAGAATCCTAAAGTGATTTCTTTATAATGGGTGTGTTCCTTATCTTATCCTAGCGTCTAAACTCTTCTCCATGGCTGGACCCCCAAATAATATTCCTTTACGTGCTAAGGGGTATCTAGAGAGTGGGATAGGTTTAACAACTACCCTAACCCTAACGCGTACCCTAAACCTAACCCCTACCCTAACCCTAACACGTACCCTAATCCTAACCCGTACCCTAAACCGAGCCCTAACCCTAACACTAACACTAACCCTAACCCTAACCCATACCCTACGCCGTACCCGAACCCCTCCCCAAACCCGTACCCTAAGCCGTACCCTAAGCCTAACCCTAAGCCTAACACTAACCCTAGGCTACCCTTGACTGCTTCTGCCTCCAATAGATTTCCTAAGCACTAGTGTTTTAAGCAACAGCTTAAAAAGAGAATCCTAATGTGATTTCTTTATAATGGGTGTGTTCCTTATCTTATCCTAGTGTCTAAACTCTTCTCCATGGCTGCACCCCCAAATAATATTCCCTTACGTGCTAAGGGGTATCTAGAGAGTGGGATAGGTTTAATAACTACCCTAACCCTAACACGTACCCTAACCCTAACCCCTACCCTAAACCTAACACGTACCCTAATCCTAACCTGTACCCTAAACCGAGCCCTAACCCTAACACTAACCCTAACCCTAACCCTAACCCATACCCTACGCCGTACCCGCACCCCTCCCCGAACCCGTACCATAAGACATACCCTAAACCTAACCCTAAGCCTAACCCTAACCCTAGGCTACCCTTGACTGCTTCTGCCTCCAATTGATTTCCTAAGCAGTAGTGTTTTAAGGAACAGCTTAAAAAGAGAATCCTAATGTGATTTCTTTATAATGGGTGTGTTCCTTATCTTATCCTAGTGTCTAAACTCTTCTCCATGGCTGGACCCCCAAATAATATTCCTTTACGTGCTAAGGGGGAGCTAGAGAGTGGGATAGGTTTAATAACTACCCTAGCCCTAACGCGTAACCTAACCCTAACCCCTACCCTAACCCTAACACGTACCCTAATCCTAACCCGTACCCTAAACCGAGCCCTAACCCTAACACTAACCCAAACCCTAACCATAACCCATACCCTACGCCGTACACGAACACCTCCCCGAACCCATACCCCAAGCCGTACCCTAACCCTAACCCTAAGCCTAACCCTAACCCTAGGCTACCCTTGACTGCTTCTGCCTCCAATTGATTTCCTAAGCACTAGTGTTTTAAGAACAGCTTAAAAAGAGAATCCTAAAGTGATTTCTTTATAATGGGTGTGTTCCTTATCTTATCCTAGTGTCTAAACTCTTCTCCATGGCTGGACCCCCAAATAATATTCCTTTACGTGCTAAGGGGTATCTAGAGAGTGGGATAGGTTTAATAACTACCCTAACCCTAACGCGTACCCTAACCCTAACCCCTACCCTAACCCTAACACGTACCCTAATCCTAACCCGTACCCTAAACCGAGCCCTAACCCTAACACTAACCCTAACCCTAACCCTAACCCATACCCTACGCCGTACCCGAAACCGTCCCCGAACCCGTACCCTAAGCCATACCCTAAGCCTAACCCTAAGCCTAACACTAACCCTAGGCTACCCTTTACTGCTTCTGCCTCCAATAGATTTCCTAAGCACTAGTGTTTTAAGCAACAGCTTAAAAAGAGAATCCTAATGTGATTTCTTTATAATGGGTGTGTTCCTTATCTTATCCTAGTGTCTAAACTCTTCTCCATGGCTGGACCCCCAAATAATATTCCTTTACGTGCTAAGGGGTATCTAGAGAGTGGGATAGGTTTACTAACGACCCTAACCCTAATGCGTACCCTAACCCTAACCCCTACCCTAAACCTAACACGTACCCTAATCCTAACCGTACCCTAAACCGAGCCCTAACCCTAACACAAACCCTAACCCTAACCCTAACCCATACCCTACGCCGTACCCGAAACCCTCCCCGAACCCGTACCCTAAGCCGTACCCTAAGCCTAACCCTAAGCCTAACACTAACCCTAGGCTACCCTTGACTGCTTCTGCCTCCAATAGATTTCCTAAGCACTAGTGTTTTAAGCAACAGCTTAAAAAGAGAATCCTAATGTGATTTCTTTATAATGGGTGTGTTCCTTATCTTATCCTAGTGTCTAAACTCTTCTCCATGGCTGCACCCCCAAATAATATTCCCTTACGTGCTAAGGGGTATCTAGAGAGTGGGATAGGTTTAATAACTACCCTAACCCTAACACGTACCCTAACCCTAACCCCTACCCTAAACCTAACACGTACCCTAATCCTAACCTGTACCCTAAACCGAGCCCTAAGCCTAACACTAACCCTAACCCTAACCCTAACCCATACCCTACGCCGTACCCGCACCCCTCCCCGAACCCGTACCCAAAGACATACCCTAAACCTAACCCTAAGCCTAACCCTAACCCTAGGCTACCCTTGACTGCTTCTGCCTCCAATTGATTTCCTAAGCAGTAGTGTTTTAAGGAACAGCTTAAAAAGAGAATCCTAATGTGATTTCTTTATAATGGGTGTGTTCCTTATCTTATCCTAGTGTCTAAACTCTTCTCCATGGCTGGACCCCCAAATAATATTCCTTTACGTGCTAAGGGGGAGCTAGAGAGTGGGATAGGTTTACTAACTACCCTAGCCCTAACGCGTAACCTAACCCTAACCCCTACCCTAACCCTAACACGTACCCTAATCCTAACCCGTACCCTAAACCGAGCCCTAACCCTAACACTAACCCAAACCCTAACCCTAACCCATACCCTACGCCGTACACGAACACCTCCCCGAACCCATACCCCAAGCCGTACCCTAACCCTAACCCTAAGCCTAACCCTAACCCTAGGCTACCCTTGACTGCTTCTGCCTCCAATAGATTTCCTAAGCACTAGTGTTTTAAGCAACAGCTTAAAAAGAGAATCCTAATGTGATTTCTTTATAATGGGTGTGTTCCTTATCTTATCCTAGTGTCTAAACTCTTCTCCATGGCTGGACCCCCAAATAATATTCCTTTACGTGCTAAGGGGTATCTAGAGAGTGGGATAGGTTTAATAACTACCCTAACCCTAACGCGTACCCTAACCCTAACCCCTACCCTAACCCTAACACGTACCCTAATCCTAACCCGTACCCTAAACCGAGCCCTAACCCTAACACTAACCCTAACCCTAACCCTAACCCATACCCTACGCCGTACCCGAAACCCTCCCCGAACCCGTACCCTAAGCCATACCCTAAGCCTAACCCTAAGCCTAACACTAACCCTAGGCTACCCTTTACTGCTTCTGCCTCCAATAGATTTCCTAAGCACTAGTGTTTTAAGCAACAGCTTAAAAAGAGAATCCTAATGTGATTTCTTTATAATGGGTGTGTTCCTTATCTTAACCTAGTGTCTAAACTCTTCTCCATGGCTGCACCCCCAAATAATATTGCCTTACGTGCTAAGGGGTATCTAGAGAGTGGGATAGGTTTAATAACTACCCTAACCCTAATGCGTACTCTAACCCTAACCCCTACCCTAACACTAACACGTACCCTAATCCTAACCCGTACCCTAAACCGAGCCCTAACCCTAACACTAACACTAACCCTAACCCTAACCCATACCCTACGCCGTACCTGAACCCCTCCCCAAACCCGTACCCTAAGCCGTACCCTAAGCCTAACCCTAAGCCTAACACTAACCCTAGGCTACCCTTGACTGCTTCTGCCTCCAATAGATTTCCTAAGCACTAGTGTTTTAAGCAACAGCTTAAAAAGAGAATCCTAATGTGATTTCTTTATAATGGGTGTGTTCCTTATCTTATCCTAGTGTCTAAACTCTTCTCCATGGCTGGACCCTCAAATAATATTCCTTTACGTGCTAAGGGGTATCTAGAGAGTGGGATAGGTTTAATAACTACCCTAACCCTAACGCGTACCCTAACCCTAACCCCTACCCTAACCCTAACACCTACCCTAATCCTAACCCGTACCCTAAACCGAGCCCTAACCCTAACACTAACCCTAACCCTAACCCTAACCCATACCCTACGCCGTACCCGCACCCCTCCCCGAACCCGTAACCTAAGCCGTACCCTAAGCCTAACCCTAAGCCTAACCCTAACCCTAGGCTACCCTTGACTGCTTCTGCCTCCAATTGATTTCCTAAGCAGTAGTGTTTTAAGAAACAGCTTAAAAAGAGAATCCTAATGTGATTTCTTTATAATGGGTGTGTTCCTTATCTTATCCTAGTGTCTAAACTCTTCTCCATGGCTGGACCCCCAAATAATATTCCTTTACGTGCTAAGGGGGAGCTAGAGAGTGGGATAGGTTTAATAACTACCCTAGCCCTAACGCGTAACCTAACCCTAACCCCTACCCTAACCCTAACACGTACCCTAATCCTAACCCGTACCCTAAACCGAGCCCTAACCCTAACACTAACCCAAACCCTAACCCTAACCCATACCCTACGCCGTACACTAACACCTCCCCGAACCCATACCCCAAGCCGTACCCTAACCCTAACCCTAAGCCTAACCCTAACCCTAGGCTACCCTTGACTGCTTCTGCCTCCAATTGATTTCCTAAGCACTAGTGTTTTAAGAACAGCTTAAAAAGAGAATCCTAAAGTGATTTCTTTATAATGGGTGTGTTCCTTATCTTATCCTAGTGTCTAAACTCTTCTCCATGGCTGGACCCCCAAATAATATTCCTTTACGTGCTAAGGGGTATCTAGAGAGTGGGATAGGTTTAATAACTACCCTAACCCTAACGCGTACCCTAACCCTAACCCCTACCCTAACCCTAACACGTACCCTAATCCTAACCCGTACCCTAAACCGAGCCCTAACCCTAACACTAACCCTAACCCTAACCCTAACCCATACCCTACGCCGTACCCGAAACCGTCCCCGAACCCGTACCCTAAGCCATACCCTAAGCCTAACCCTAAGCCTAACACTAACCCTAGGCTACCCTTTACTGCTTCTGCCTCCAATAGATTTCCTAAGCACTAGTGTTTTAAGCAACAGCTTAAAAAGAGAATCCTAATGTGATTTCTTTATAATGGGTGTGTTCCTTATCTTATCCTAGTGTCTAAACTCTTCTCCATGGCTGGACCCCCAAATAATATTCCTTTACGTGCTAAGGGGTATCTAGAGAGTGGGATAGGTTTACTAACGACCCTAACCCTAATGCGTACCCTAACCCTAACCCCTACCCTAAACCTAACACGTACCCTAATCCTAACCGTACCCTAAACCGAGCCCTAACCCTAACACAAACCCTAACCCTAACCCTAACCCATACCCTACGCCGTACCCGAAACCCTCCCCGAACCCGTACCCTAAGCCGTACCCTAAGCCTAACCCTAAGCCTAACCCTAACCCTAGGCTACCCTTGACTGCTTCTGCCTCCAATAGATTTCCTAAGCACTAGTGTTTTAAGGAACAGCTTAAAAAGAGAATCCTAAAGTGATTTCTTTATAATGGGTGTGTTCCTTATCTTATCCTAGCGTCTAAACTCTTCTCCATGGCTGGACCCCCAAATAATATTCCTTTACGTGCTAAGGGGTATCTAGAGAGTGGGATAGGTTTAACAACTACCCTAACCCTAACGCGTACCCTAAACCTAACCCCTACCCTAACCCTAACACGTACCCTAATCCTAACCCGTACCCTAAACCGAGCCCTAACCCTAACACTAACACTAACCCTAACCCTAACCCATACCCTACGCCGTACCCGAACCCCTCCCCAAACCCGTACCCTAAGCCGTACCCTAAGCCTAACCCTAAGCCTAACACTAACCCTAGGCTACCCTTGACTGCTTCTGCCTCCAATAGATTTCCTAAGCACTAGTGTTTTAAGCAACAGCTTAAAAAGAGAATCCTAATGTGATTTCTTTATAATGGGTGTGTTCCTTATCTTATCCTAGTGTCTAAACTCTTCTCCATGGCTGCACCCCCAAATAATATTCCCTTACGTGCTAAGGGGTATCTAGAGAGTGGGATAGGTTTAATAACTACCCTAACCCTAACACGTACCCTAACCCTAACCCCTACCCTAAACCTAACACGTACCCTAATCCTAACCTGTACCCTAAACCGAGCCCTAACCCTAACACTAACCCTAACCCTAACCCTAACCCATACCCTACGCCGTACCCGCACCCCTCCCCGAACCCGTACCATAAGACATACCCTAAACCTAACCCTAAGCCTAACCCTAACCCTAGGCTACCCTTGACTGCTTCTGCCTCCAATTGATTTCCTAAGCAGTAGTGTTTTAAGGAACAGCTTAAAAAGAGAATCCTAATGTGATTTCTTTATAATGGGTGTGTTCCTTATCTTATCCTAGTGTCTAAACTCTTCTCCATGGCTGGACCCCCAAATAATATTCCTTTACGTGCTAAGGGGGAGCTAGAGAGTGGGATAGGTTTACTAACTACCCTAGCCCTAACGCGTAACCTAACCCTAACCCCTACCCTAACCCTAACACGTACCCTAATCCTAACCCGTACCCTAAACCGAGCCCTAACCCTAACACTAACCCAAACCCTAACCCTAACCCATACCCTACGCCGTACACGAACACCTCCCCGAACCCATACCCCAAGCCGTACCCTAACCCTAACCCTAAGCCTAACCCTAACCCTAGGCTACCCTTGACTGCTTCTGCCTCCAATAGATTTCCTAAGCACTAGTGTTTTAAGCAACAGCTTAAAAAGAGAATCCTAATGTGATTTCTTTATAATGGGTGTGTTCCTTATCTTATCCTAGTGTCTAAACTCTTCTCCATGGCTGGACCCCCAAATAATATTCCTTTACGTGCTAAGGGGTATCTAGAGAGTGGGATAGGTTTAATAACTACCCTAACCCTAATGCGTACCCTAACCCTAACCCCTACCCTAACCCTAACACGTACCCTAATCCTAACCCGTACCCTAAACCGAGCCCTAACCCTAACCCTAACCCTAACCCATACCCTACGCCGTACCCGAAACCCTCCCCGAACCCGTACCCTAAGCCGTACCCTAAGCCTAACCCTAAGCCTAACCTTACCCTATGCTACCCTTGACTGCTTCTGCCTCCAATAGATTTCCTAAGCACTAGTGTTTTAAGGAACAGCTTAAAAAGAGAATCCTAATGTGATTTCTTTATAATGGGTGTGTTCCTTATCTTATCCTAGTGTCTAAACTCTTCTACATGGCTGCACCCCCAAATAATATTGCCTTACGTGCTAAGGGGTATCTAGAGAGTGGGATAGGTTTAATAACTACCCTAACCCTAATGCGTACTCTAACCCTAACCCCTACCCTAACACTAACACGTACCCTAATCCTAACCCGTACCCTAAACCGAGCCCTAACCCTAACACTAACACTAACCCTAACCCTAACCCATACCCTACGCCGTACCTGAACCCCTCCCCAAACCCGTACCCTAAGCCGTACCCTAAGCCTAACCCTAAGCCTAACACTAACCCTACGCTACCCTTGACTGCTTCTGCCTCCAATAGATTTCCTAAGCACTAGTGTTTTAAGCAACAGCTTAAAAAGAGAATCCTAATGTGATTTCTTTATAATGGGTGTGTTCCTTATCTTATCCTAGTGTCTAAACTCTTCTCCATGGCTGGACCCCCAAATAATATTCCTTTACGTGCTAAGGGGTATCTAGAGAGTGGGATAGGTTTACTAACGACCCTAACCCTAATGCGTACCCTAACCCTAACCCCTACCCTAAACCTAACACGTACCCTAATCCTAACCGTACCCTAAACCGAGCCCTAACCCTAACACAAACCCTAACCCTAACCCTAACCCATACCCTACGCCGTACCCGAAACCCTCCCCGAACCCGTACCCTAAGCCGTACCCTAAGCCTAACCCTAAGCCTAACCCTAACCCTAGGCTACCCTTGACTGCTTCTGCCTCCAATAGATTTCCTAAGCACTAGTGTTTTAAGGAACAGCTTAAAAAGAGAATCCTAAAGTGATTTCTTTATAATGGGTGTGTTCCTTATCTTATCCTAGCGTCTAAACTCTTCTCCATGGCTGGACCCCCAAATAATATTCCTTTACGTGCTAAGGGGTATCTAGAGAGTGGGATAGGTTTAACAACTACCCTAACCCTAACGCGTACCCTAAACCTAACCCCTACCCTAACCCTAACACGTACCCTAATCCTAACCCGTACCCTAAACCGAGCCCTAACCCTAACACTAACCCTAACCCTAACCCTAACCCATACCCTACGCCGTACCCGCACCCCTCCCCGAACCCGTACCCTAAGCCGTACCCTCAGCCGAACCCTAAGCCTAACCCTAACCCTAGGCTACCCTTGACTGCTTCTGCCTCCAATAGATTTCCTAAGCACTAGTGTTTTAAGGAACAGCTTAAAAAGAGAATCCTAATGTGATTTCTTTATAATGGGTGTGTTCCTTATCTTATCCTAGTGTCTAAACTCTTCTCCATGGCTGCACCCCGAAATAATATTGCCTTACGTGCTAAGGGGTATCTAGAGAGTGGGATAGGTTTAATAACTACCCTAACCCTAATGCGTACTCTAACCCTAACCCCTACCCTAACACTAACACGTACCCTAATCCTAACCCGTACCCTAAACCGAGCCCTAACCGTAACACTAACACTAACCCTAACCCTAACCCATACCCTACGCCGTACCCGAACCCCTCCCCAAACCCGTACCCTAAGCCATACCCTAAGCCTAACCCTAAGCCTAACACTAACCCTAGGCTACCCTTGACTGCTTCTGCCTCCAATAGATTTCCTAAGCACTAGTGTTTTAAGCAACAGCTTAAAAAGAGAATCCTAATGTGATTTCTTTATAATGGGTGTGTTCCTTATCTTATCCTAGTGTCTAAACTCTTCTCCATGGCTGCACCCCCAAATAATATTCCCTTACGTGCTAAGGGGTATCTAGAGAGTGGGATAGGTTTAATAAATACCCTAACCCTAACACGTACCCTAACCCTAACCCCTACCCTAAACCTAACACGTACCCTAATCCTAACCTGTACCCTAAACCGAGCCCTAACCCTAACACTAACCCTAACCCTAACCCTAACCCATACCCTACGCCGTACCCGCACCCCTCCCCGAACCCGTACCCTAAGACATACCCTAAACCTAACCCTAACCCTAGGCTACCCTTGACTGCTTCTGCCTCCAATTGATTTCCTAAGCAGTAGTGTTTTAAGGAACAGCTTAAAAAGAGAATCCTAATGTGATTTCTTTATAATGGGTGTGTTCCTTATCTTATCCTAGTGTCTAAACTCTTCTCCATGGCTGGACCCCCAAATAATATTCCTTTACGTGCTAAGGGGGAGCTAGAGAGTGGGATAGGTTTACTAACTACCCTAGCCCTAACGCGTAACCTAACCCTAACCCCTACCCTAACCCTAACACGTACCCTAATCCTAACCCGTACCCTAAACCGAGCCCTAACCCTAACACTAACCCAAACCCTAACCCTAACCCATACCCTACGCCGTACACGAACACCTCCCCGAACCCATACCCCAAGCCGTACCCTAACCCTAACCCTAAGCCTAACCCTAACCCTAGGCTACCCTTGACTGCTTCTGCCTCCAATAGATTTCCTAAGCACTAGTGTTTTAAGCAACAGCTTAAAAAGAGAATCCTAATATGATTTCTTTATAATGGGTGTGTTCCTTATCTTATCCTAGTGTCTAAACTCTTCTCCATGGCTGGACCCCCAAATAATATTCCTTTACGTGCTAAGGGGTATCTAGAGAGTGGGATAGGTTTAATAACTACCCTAACCCTAATGCGTACCCTAACCCTAACCCCTACCCTAACCCTAACACGTACCCTAATCCTAACCCGTACCCTAAACCGAGCCCTAACCCTAACCCTAACCCTAACCCATACCCTACGCCGTACCCGAAACCCTCCCCGAACCCGTACCCTAAGCCGTACCCTAAGCCTAACCCTAAGCCTAACCTTACCCTAGGCTACCCTTGACTGCTTCTGCCTCCAATAGATTTCCTAAGCACTAGTGTTTTAAGGAACAGCTTAAAAAGAGAATCCTAATGTGATTTCTTTATAATGGGTGTGTTCCTTATCTTATCCTAGTGTCTAAACTCTTCTACATGGCTGCACCCCCAAATAATATTGCCTTACGTGCTAAGGGGTATCTAGAGAGTGGGATAGGTTTAATAACTACCCTAACCCTAATGCGTACTCTAACCCTAACCCCTACCCTAACACTAACACGTACCCTAATCCTAACCCGTACCCTAAACCGAGCCCTAACCCTAACACTAACACTAACCCTAACCCTAACCCATACCCTACGCCGTACCTGAACCCCTCCCCAAACCCGTACCCTAAGCCGTACCCTAAGCCTAACCCTAAGCCTAACACTAACCCTACGCTACCCTTGACTGCTTCTGCCTCCAATAGATTTCCTAAGCACTAGTGTTTTAAGCAACAGCTTAAAAAGAGAATCCTAATGTGATTTCTTTATAATGGGTGTGTTCCTTATCTTATCCTAGTGTCTAAACTCTTCTCCATGGCTGGACCCCCAAATAATATTCCTTTACGTGCTAAGGGGTATCTAGAGAGTGGGATAGGTTTACTAACGACCCTAACCCTAATGCGTACCCTAACCCTAACCCCTACCCTAAACCTAACACGTACCCTAATCCTAACCGTACCCTAAACCGAGCCCTAACCCTAACACAAACCCTAACCCTAACCCTAACCCATACCCTACGCCGTACCCGAAACCCTCCCCGAACCCGTACCCTAAGCCGTACCCTAAGCCTAACCCTAAGCCTAACCCTAACCCTAGGCTACCCTTGACTGCTTCTGCCTCCAATAGATTTCCTAAGCACTAGTGTTTTAAGGAACAGCTTAAAAAGAGAATCCTAAAGTGATTTCTTTATAATGGGTGTGTTCCTTATCTTATCCTAGCGTCTAAACTCTTCTCCATGGCTGGACCCCCAAATAATATTCCTTTACGTGCTAAGGGGTATCTAGAGAGTGGGATAGGTTTAACAACTACCCTAACCCTAACGCGTACCCTAAACCTAACCCCTACCCTAACCCTAACACGTACCCTAATCCTAACCCGTACCCTAAACCGAGCCCTAACCCTAACACTAACCCTAACCCTAACCCTAACCCATACCCTACGCCGTACCCGCACCCCTCCCCGAACCCGTACCCTAAGCCGTACCCTCAGCCGAACCCTAAGCCTAACCCTAACCCTAGGCTACCCTTGACTGCTTCTGCCTCCAATAGATTTCCTAAGCACTAGTGTTTTAAGGAACAGCTTAAAAAGAGAATCCTAATGTGATTTCTTTATAATGGGTGTGTTCCTTATCTTATCCTAGTGTCTAAACTCTTCTCCATGGCTGCACCCCGAAATAATATTGCCTTACGTGCTAAGGGGTATCTAGAGAGTGGGATAGGTTTAATAACTACCCTAACCCTAATGCGTACTCTAACCCTAACCCCTACCCTAACACTAACACGTACCCTAATCCTAACCCGTACCCTAAACCGAGCCCTAACCGTAACACTAACACTAACCCTAACCCTAACCCATACCCTACGCCGTACCCGAACCCCTCCCCAAACCCGTACCCTAAGCCATACCCTAAGCCTAACCCTAAGCCTAACACTAACCCTAGGCTACCCTTGACTGCTTCTGCCTCCAATAGATTTCCTAAGCACTAGTGTTTTAAGCAACAGCTTAAAAAGAGAATCCTAATGTGATTTCTTTATAATGGGTGTGTTCCTTATCTTATCCTAGTGTCTAAACTCTTCTCCATGGCTGCACCCCCAAATAATATTCCCTTACGTGCTAAGGGGTATCTAGAGAGTGGGATAGGTTTAATAAATACCCTAACCCTAACACGTACCCTAACCCTAACCCCTACCCTAAACCTAACACGTACCCTAATCCTAACCTGTACCCTAAACCGAGCCCTAACCCTAACACTAACCCTAACCCTAACCCTAACCCATACCCTACGCCGTACCCGCACCCCTCCCCGAACCCGTACCCTAAGACATACCCTAAACCTAACCCTAACCCTAGGCTACCCTTGACTGCTTCTGCCTCCAATTGATTTCCTAAGCAGTAGTGTTTTAAGGAACAGCTTAAAAAGAGAATCCTAATGTGATTTCTTTATAATGGGTGTGTTCCTTATCTTATCCTAGTGTCTAAACTCTTCTCCATGGCTGGACCCCCAAATAATATTCCTTTACGTGCTAAGGGGGAGCTAGAGAGTGGGATAGGTTTACTAACTACCCTAGCCCTAACGCGTAACCTAACCCTAACCCCTACCCTAACCCTAACACGTACCCTAATCCTAACCCGTACCCTAAACCGAGCCCTAACCCTAACACTAACCCAAACCCTAACCCTAACCCATACCCTACGCCGTACACGAACACCTCCCCGAACCCATACCCCAAGCCGTACCCTAACCCTAACCCTAAGCCTAACCCTAACCCTAGGCTACCCTTGACTGCTTCTGCCTCCAATAGATTTCCTAAGCACTAGTGTTTTAAGCAACAGCTTAAAAAGAGAATCCTAATATGATTTCTTTATAATGGGTGTGTTCCTTATCTTATCCTAGTGTCTAAACTCTTCTCCATGGCTGGACCCCCAAATAATATTCCTTTACGTGCTAAGGGGTATCTAGAGAGTGGGATAGGTTTAATAACTACCCTAACCCTAATGCGTACCCTAACCCTAACCCCTACCCTAACCCTAACACGTACCCTAATCCTAACCCGTACCCTAAACCGAGCCCTAACCCTAACCCTAACCCTAACCCATACCCTACGCCGTACCCGAAACCCTCCCCGAACCCGTACCCTAAGCCGTACCCTAAGCCTAACCCTAAGCCTAACCTTACCCTAGGCTACCCTTGACTGCTTCTGCCTCCAATAGATTTCCTAAGCACTAGTGTTTTAAGGAACAGCTTAAAAAGAGAATCCTAATGTGATTTCTTTATAATGGGTGTGTTCCTTATCTTATCCTAGTGTCTAAACTCTTCTACATGGCTGCACCCCCAAATAATATTGCCTTACGTGCTAAGGGGTATCTAGAGAGTGGGATAGGTTTAATAACTACCCTAACCCTAATGCGTACTCTAACCCTAACCCCTACCCTAACACTAACACGTACCCTAATCCTAACCCGTACCCTAAACCGAGCCCTAACCCTAACACTAACACTAACCCTAACCCTAACCCATACCCTACGCCGTACCTGAACCCCTCCCCAAACCCGTACCCTAAGCCGTACCCTAAGCCTAACCCTAAGCCTAACACTAACCCTACGCTACCCTTGACTGCTTCTGCCTCCAATAGATTTCCTATGCACTAGTGTTTTAAGCAACAGCTTAAAAAGAGAATCCTAATGTGATTTCTTTATAATGGGTGTGTTCCTTATCTTATCCTAGTGTCTAAATTCTTCTCCATTGCTGGAACCCCAAATAATATTCCTTTACGTGCTAAGGGGTATCTAGAGAGTGGGATAGGTTTACTAACTACCCTAACCCTAACGCGTACCCTAACCCTAACCCCTACCCTAAACCTAACACGTACCCTAATCCTAACCGTACCCTAAACCGAGCCCTAACCCTAACACTAACCCTAAACCTAACCCTAACCCATACCCTATGCCGTACCCGAAACCCTCCCCGAACCCGTACCCTAAGCCGTACCCTAAGCCTAACCCTAAGCCTAACCCTAACCCTAGGCTACCCTTGACTGCTTCTGCCTCTTATAGATTTCCTAAGCACTAGTGTTTTAAGGAACAGCTTAAAAAGAGAATCCTAATGTGATTTCTTTATAATGGGTGTGTTCCTTATCTTATCCTAGTGTCTAAACTCTTCTCCATGGCTGGGCCCTCAAATAATATTCCTTTACGTGCTAAGGGGTATCTAGAGAGTGGGATAGGTTTAATAACTACCCTAACCCTAACGCGTACCCTAACCCTAACCCCTACCCTAACCCTAACACGTACCCTAATCCTAACCCGTACCCTAAACCGAGCCCTAACCCTAACACTAACCCTAACCCTAACCCTAACCCATACCCTACGCCGTACCCGCACCCCTCCCCGAACCCGTAACCTAAGCCGTACCCTAAGCCTAACCCTAAGCCTAACCCTAACCCTAGGCTACCCTTGACTGCTTCTGCCTCCAATAGATTTCCTAAGCACTACTGTTTTAAGGAACAGCTTAAAAAGAGAATCCTAATGTGATTTCTTTATAATGGGTGTGTTCCTTATCTTATCCTAGTGTCTAAACTCTTCTCCATGGCTGCACCCCCAAATAATATTGCCTTACGTGCTAAGGGGTATCTAGAGAGTGGGATAGGTTTAATAACTACCCTAACCCTAATGCGTACTCTAACCCTAACCCCTACCCTAACACTAACACGTACCCTAATCCTAACCGTACCCTAAACCGAGCCCTAACCCTAACAGTAACCCTAACCGTAACCCTAACCCATACCCTACGCCGTACCCGAAACCCTCCCCGAACCCGTACCCTAAGCCGTACCCTAAGCCTAACCCTAAGCCTAACCCTAACCCTAGGCTACCATTGACTGCTTCTGCCTCCAATAGATTTCCTAAGCACTAGTGTTTTAAGCAACAGCTTAAAAAGAGAATCCTAATGTGATTTCTTTATAATGGGTGTGTTCCTTATCTTATCCTAGTGTCTAAACTCTTCTCCATGGCTGGACCCTCAAATAATATTCCTTTACGTGCTAAGGGGTATCTAGAGAGTGGGATAGGTTTAATAACTACCCTAACCCTAACGCGTACCCTAACCCTAACCCCTACCCTAACCCTAACACGTACCCTAATCCTAACCCGTACCCTAAACCGAGCCCTAACCCTAACACTAACCCTAACCCTAACCCTAACCCATACCCTACGCCGTACCCGCACCCCTCCCCGAACCCGTACCCTAAGCCGTACCCTAAGCCTAACCCTAAGCCTAACCCTAACCCTAGGCTACCCTTGACTGCTTCTGCCTCCAATAGATTTCCTAAGCACTAGTGTTTTAAGGAACAGCTTAAAAAGAGAATCCTAATGTGATTTCTTTATAATGGGTGTGTTCCTTATCTTATCCTAGTGTCTAAACTCTTCTCCATGGCTGGACCCCCAAATAATATTCCTTTACGTGCTAAGGGGTATCTAGAGAGTGGGATAGGTTTACTAACGACCCTAACCCTAATGCGTACCCTAACCCTAACCCCTACCCTAAACCTAACACGTACCCTAATCCTAACCGTACCCTAAACCGAGCCCTAACCCTAACACAAACCCTAACCCTAACCCTAACCCATACCCTACGCCATACCCGAAACCCTCCCCGAACCCGTACCCTAAGCCGTACCCTAAGCCTAACCCTAAGCCTAACCATAACTCTAGGCTACCCTTGACTGCTTCTGCCTCCAATTGATTTCCTAAGCAGTAGTGTTTTAAGGAACAGCTTAAAAAGAGAATCCTAATGTGATTTCTTTATAATGGGTGTGTTCCTTATCTTATCCTAGTGTCTAAACTCTTCTCCATGGCTGGACCCCCAAATAATATTCCTTTACGTGCTAAGGGGTATCTAGAGAGTGGGATAGGTTTAATAACTACCCGAACCCTAATGCGTACCCTAACCCTAACCCCTACCCTAACCCTAACACGTACCCTAATCCTAATCCGTACCCTAAACCGAGCCCTAACCCTAACACTAACCCTAACCCTAACCCATACCCTACGCCGTACCCGAAACCCTTCCCGAACCCGTACCCTAAGCCGTACCCTAAGCCTAACCCTAAGCCTAACCTTACCCTAGGCTACCCTTGACTGCTTCTGCCTCCAATAGATTTCCTAAGCACTAGTGTTTTAAGGAACAGCTTAAAAAGAGAATCCTAATGTGATTTCTTTATAATGGGTGTGTTCCTTATCTTATCCTAGTGTCTAAACTCTTCTACATGGCTGCACCCCCAAATAATATTGCCTTACGTGCTAAGGGGTATCTAGAGAGTGGGATAGGTTTAATAACTACCCTAACCCTAATGCGTACTCTAACCCTAACCCCTACCCTAACACTAACACGTACCCTAATCCTAACCCGTACCCTAAACCGAGCCCTAACCCTAACACTAACACTAACCCTAACCCTAACCCATACCCTACGCCGTACCTGAACCCCTCCCCAAACCCGTACCCTAAGCCGTACCCTAAGCCTAACCCTAAGCCTAACACTAACCCTAGGCTACCCTTGACTGCTTCTGCCTCCAATAGATTTCCTAAGCACTAGTGTTTTAAGCAACAGCTTAAAAAGAGAATCCTAATGTGATTTCTTTATAATGGGTGTGTTCCTTATCTTATCCTAGTGTCTAAATTCTTCTCCATTGCTGGAACCCCAAATAATATTCCTTTACGTGCTAAGGGGTATCTAGAGAGTGGGATAGGTTTACTAACTACCCTAACCCTAACGCGTACACTAACCCTAACCCCTACCCTAAACCTAACACGTACCCTAATCCTAACCGTACCCTAAACCGAGCCCTAACCCTAACACTAACCCTAACCCTAACCCTAACCCATACCCTACGCCGTACCCGAAACCCTCCCCGAACCCATACCCTAAGCCGTACCCTAAGCCTAACCCTAACCCTAGGCTACCCTTGACTGCTTCTGCCTCTTATAGATTTCCTAAGCACTAGTGTTTTAAGGAACAGCTTAAAAAGAGAATCCTAATGTGATTTCTTTATAATGGGTGTGTTCCTTATCTTATCCTAGTGTCTAAACTCTTCTCCATGGCTGGACCCTCAAATAATATTCCTTTACGTGCTAAGGGGTATCTAGAGAGTGGGATAGGTTTAATAACTACCCTAACCCTAACGCGTACCCTAACCCTAACCCCTACCCTAACCCTAACACGTACCCTAATCCTAACCCGTACCCTAAACCGAGCCCTAACCCTAACACTAACCCTAACCCTAACCCTAACCCATACCCTACGCCGTACCCGCACCCCTCCCCGAACCCGTAACCTAAGCCGTACCCTAAGCTTAACCCTAAGCCTAACCCTAACCCTAGGCTACCCTTGACTGCTTCTGCCTCCAATAGATTTCCTAAGCACTACTGTTTTAAGGAACAGCTTAAAAAGAGAATCCTAATGTGATTTCTTTATAATGGGTGTGTTCCTTATCTTATCCTAGTGTCTAAACTCTTCTCCATGGCTGCACCCCCAAATAATATTCCCTTACGTGCTAAGGGGTATCTAGAGAGTGGGATAGGTTTAATAACTACCCTAACCCTAACGCGTACCCTAACCCTAACCCCTACCCTAACCCTAACACGTACCCTAATCCTAACCTGTACCCTAAACCGAGCCCTAACCCTAACACTAACCCTAACCCTAACCCTAACCCATACCCTACGCCGTACCCGCACCCCTCCCCGAACCCGTACCCTAAGCCATACCCTAAACCTAACCCTAAGCCTAACCCTAACCCTAGGCTACCCTTCACTGCTTCTGCCTCCAATTGATTTCCTAAGCAGTAGTGTTTTAAGGAACAGCTTAAAAAGAGAATCCTAAAGTGATTTCTTTATAATGGGTGTGTTCCTTATCTTATCCTAGTGTCTAAACTCTTCTCCATGGCTGGACCCCCAAATAATATTCCTTTACGTGCTAAGGGGGAGCTAGAGAGTGGGATAGGTTTACTAACTACCCTAGCCCTAACGCGTAACCTAACCCTAACCCCTACCCTAACCCTAACACGTACCCTAATCCTAACCCGTACCCTAAACCGAGCCCTAACCCTAACACTAACCCAAACCCTAACCCTAACCCATACCCTACGCCGTACACGAACACCTCCCCGAACCCATACCCCAAGCCGTACCCTAAACCTAACCCTAAGCCTAACCCTAACCCTAGGCTACCCTTGACTGCTTCTGCCTCCAATAGATTTCCTAAGCACTAGTGTTTTAAGGAACAGCTTAAAAAGAGAATCCTAATGTGATTTCTTTATAATGGGTGTGTTCCTTATCTTATCCTAGTGTCTAAACTCTTCTCCATGGCTGCACCCCCAAATAATATTGCCTTACGTGCTAAGGGGTATCTAGAGAGTGGGATAGGTTTAATAACTACCCTAACCCTAATGCGTACTCTAACCCTAACCCCTACCCTAACACTAACACGTACCCTAATCCTAACCCGTACCCTAAACCGAGCCCTAACCCTAACACTAACACTAACCCTAACCCTAACCCATACCCTACGCCGTACCTGAACCCCTCCCCAAACCCGTACCCTAAGCCGTACCCTAAGCCTAACCCTAAGCCTAACACTAACCCTAGGCTACCCTTGACTGCTTCTGCCTCCAATAGATTTCCTAAGCACTAGTGTTTTAAGCAACAGCTTAAAAAGAGAATCCTAATGTGATTTCTTTATAATGGGTGTGTTCCTTATCTTATCCTAGTGTCTAAACTCTTCTCCATGGCTGGACCCTCAAATAATATTCCTTTACGTGCTAAGGGGTATCTAGAGAGTGGGATAGGTTTAATAACTACCCTAACCCTAACGCGTACCCTAACCCTAACCCCTACCCTAACCCTAACACCTACCCTAATCCTAACCCGTAACCTAAACCGAGCCCTAACCCTAACACTAACCCTAACCCTAACCCTAACCCATACCCTACGCCGTACCCGCACCCCTCCCCGAACCCGTAACCTAAGCCGTACCCTAAGCCTAACCCTAAGCCTAACCCTAACCCTAGGCTACCCTTGACTGCTTCTGCCTCCAATTGATTTCCTAAGCAGTAGTGTTTTAAGAAACAGCTTAAAAAGAGAATCCTAATGTGATTTCTTTATAATGGGTGTGTTCCTTATCTTATCCTAGTGTCTAAACTCTTCTCCATGGCTGGACCCCCAAATAATATTCCTTTACGTGCTAAGGGGGAGCTAGAGAGTGGGATAGGTTTAATAACTACCCTAGCCCTAACGCGTAACCTAACCCTAACCCCTACCCTAACCCTAACACGTACCCTAATCCTAACCCGTACCCTAAACCGAGCCCTAACCCTAACACTAACCCAAACCCTAACCCTAACCCATACCCTACGCCGTACACGAACACCTCCCCGAACCCATACCCCAAGCCGTACCCTAACCCTAACCCTAAGCCTAACCCTAACCCTAGGCTACCCTTGACTGCTTCTGCCTCCAATTGATTTCCTAAGCACTAGTGTTTTAAGAACAGCTTAAAAAGAGAATCCTAAAGTGATTTCTTTATAATGGGTGTGTTCCTTATCTTATCCTAGTGTCTAAACTCTTCTCCATGGCTGGACCCCCAAATAATATTCCTTTACGTGCTAAGGGGTATCTAGAGAGTGGGATAGGTTTAATAACTACCCTAACCCTAACGCGTACCCTAACCCTAACCCCTACCCTAACCCTAACACGTACCCTAATCCTAACCCGTACCCTAAACCGAGCCCTAACCCTAACACTAACCCTAACCCTAACCCTAACCCATACCCTACGCCGTACCCGAAACCCTCCCCGAACCCGTACCCTAAGCCATACCCTAAGCCTAACCCTAAGCCTAACACTAACCCTAGGCTACCCTTTACTGCTTCTGCCTGCAATAGATTTCCTAAGCACTAGTGTTTTAAGCAACAGCTTAAAAAGAGAATCCTAATGTGATTTCTTTATAATGGGTGTGTTCCTTATCTTAACCTAGTGTCTAAACTCTTCTCCATGGCTGCACCCCCAAATAATATTGCCTTACGTGCTAAGGGGTATCTAGAGAGTGGGATAGGTTTAATAACTACCCTAACCCTAATGCGTACTCTAACCCTAACCCCTACCCTAACACTAACACGTACCCTAATCCTAACCCGTACCCTAAACCGAGCCCTAACCCTAACACTAACACTAACCCTAACCCTAACCCATACCCTACGCCGTACCTGAACCCCTCCCCAAACCCGTACCCTAAGCCGTACCCTAAGCCTAACCCTAAGCCTAACACTAACCCTAGGCTACCCTTGACTGCTTCTGCCTCCAATAGATTTCCTAAGCACTAGTGTTTTAAGCAACAGCTTAAAAAGAGAATCCTAATGTGATTTCTTTATAATGGGTGTGTTCCTTATCTTATCCTAGTGTCTAAACTCTTCTCCATGGCTGGACCCTCAAATAATATTCCTTTACGTGCTAAGGGGTATCTAGAGAGTGGGATAGGTTTAATAACTACCCTAACCCTAACGCGTACCCTAACCCTAACCCCTACCCTAACCCTAACACCTACCCTAATCCTAACCCGTACCCTAAACCGAGCCCTAACCCTAACACTAACCCTAACCCTAACCCTAACCCATACCCTACGCCGTACCCGCACCCCTCCCCGAACCCGTAACCTAAGCCGTACCCTAAGCCTAACCCTAAGCCTAACCCTAACCCTAGGCTACCCTTGACTGCTTCTGCCTCCAATTGATTTCCTAAGCAGTAGTGTTTTAAGAAACAGCTTAAAAAGAGAATCCTAATGTGATTTCTTTATAATGGGTGTGTTCCTTATCTTATCCTAGTGTCTAAACTCTTCTCCATGGCTGGACCCCCAAATAATATTCCTTTACGTGCTAAGGGGGAGCTAGAGAGTGGGATAGGTTTAATAACTACCCTAGCCCTAACGCGTACCCTAACCCTAACCCCTACCCTAACCCTAACACGTACCCTAATCCTAACCCGTACCCTAAACCGAGCCCTAACCCTAACACTAACCCTAACCCTAACCCTAACCCATACCCTACGCCGTACCCGAAACCCTCCCCGAACCCGTACCCTAAGCCATACCCTAAGCCTAACCCTAAGCCTAACACTAACCCTAGGCTACCCTTTACTGCTTCTGCCTCCAATAGATTTCCTAAGCACTAGTGTTTTAAGCAACAGCTTAAAAAGAGAATCCTAATGTGATTTCTTTATAATGGGTGTGTTCCTTATCTTATCCTAGTGTCTAAACTCTTCTCCATGGCTGCACCCCGAAATAATATTGCCTTACGTGCTAAGGGGTATCTAGAGAGTGGGATAGGTTTAATAACTACCCTAACCCTAATGCGTACTCTAACCCTAACCCCTACCCTAACACTAACACGTACCCTAATCCTAACCCGTACCCTAAACCGAGCCCTAACCCTAACACTAACACTAACCCTAACCCTAACCCATACCCTACGCCGTACCCGAACCCCTCCCCAAACCCGTACCCTAAGCCGTACCCTAAGCCTAACCCTAAGCCTAACACTAACCCTAGGCTACCCTTGACTGCTTCTGCCTCCAATAGATTTCCTAAGCACTAGTGTTTTAAGCAACAGCTTAAAAAGAGAATCCTAATGTGATTTCTTTATAATGGGTGTGTTCCTTATCTTATCCTAGTGTCTAAACTCTTCTCCATGGCTGCACCCCCAAATAATATTCCCTTACGTGCTAAGGGGTATCTAGAGAGTGGGATAGGTTTAATAACTACCCTAACCCTAACACGTACCCTAACCCTAACCCCTACCCTAAACCTAACACGTACCCTAATCCTAACCTGTACCCTAAACCGAGCCCTAAGCCTAACACTAACCCTAACCCTAACCCTAACCCATACCCTACGCCGTACCCGCACCCCTCCCCGAACCCATACCCTAAGACATACCCTAAACCTAACCCTAAGCCTAACCCTAACCCTAGGCTACCCTTGACTGCTTCTGCCTCCAATTGATTTCCTAAGCAGTAGTGTTTTAAGGAACAGCTTAAAAAGAGAATCCTAATGTGATTTCTTTATAATGGGTGTGTTCCTTATCTTATCCTAGTGTCTAAACTCTTCTCCATGGCTGGACCCCCAAATAATATTCCTTTACGTGCTAAGGGGGAGCTAGAGAGTGGGATAGGTTTACTAACTACCCTAGCCCTAACGCGTAACCTAACCCTAACCCCTACCCTAACCCTAACACGTACCCTAATCCTAACCCGTACCCTAAACCGAGCCCTAACCCTAACACTAACCCAAACCCTAACCCTAACCCATACCCTACGCCGTACACGAACACCTCCCCGAACCCATACCCCAAGCCGTACCCTAAC
Source organism: Balaenoptera borealis (assembly GCF_965194805.1). Lineage (NCBI taxonomy): Eukaryota > Metazoa > Chordata > Mammalia > Artiodactyla > Balaenopteridae > Balaenoptera > Balaenoptera borealis. The sequence continues at coordinate 227,690 of NW_028123595.1, forward strand.
CCTAACCCTAAGCCTAACCCTAACCCTAGGCTACCCTTGACTGCTTCTGCCTCCAATAGATTTCCTAAGCACTAGTGTTTTAAGCAACAGCTTAAAAAGAGAATCCTAATGTGATTTCTTTATAATGGGTGTGTTCCTTATCTTATCCTAGTGTCTAAACTCTTCTCCATGGCTGGACCCCCAAATAATATTCCTTTACGTGCTAAGGGGTTTCTAGAGAGTGGGATAGGTTTAATAACTACCCTAACCCTAATGCGTACCCTAACCCTAACCCCTACCCTAACCCTAACACGTACCCTAATCCTAACCCGTACCCTAAACCGAGCCCTAACCCTAACCCTAACCCTAACCCATACCCTACGCCGTACCCGAAACCCTCCCCGAACCCGTACCCTAAGCCGTACCCTAAGCCTAACCCTAAGCCTAACCTTACCCTATGCTACCCTTGACTGCTTCTGCCTCCAATAGATTTCCTAAGCACTAGTGTTTTAAGGAACAGCTTAAAAAGAGAATCCTAATGTGATTTCTTTATAATGGGTGTGTTCCTTATCTTATCCTAGTGTCTAAACTCTTCTACATGGCTGCACCCCCAAATAATATTGCCTTACGTGCTAAGGGGTATCTAGAGAGTGGGATAGGTTTAATAACTACCCTAACCCTAATGCGTACTCTAACCCTAACCCCTACCCTAACACTAACACGTACCCTAATCCTAACCCGTACCCTAAACCGAGCCCTAACCCTAACACTAACACTAACCCTAACCCTAACCCATACCCTACGCCGTACCTGAACCCCTCCCCAAACCCGTACCCTAAGCCGTACCCTAAGCCTAACCCTAAGCCTAACACTAACCCTACGCTACCCTTGACTGCTTCTGCCTCCAATAGATTTCCTAAGCACTAGTGTTTTAAGCAACAGCTTAAAAAGAGAATCCTAATGTGATTTCTTTATAATGGGTGTGTTCCTTATCTTATCCTAGTGTCTAAACTCTTCTCCATGGCTGCACCCCGAAATAATATTGCCTTACGTGCTAAGGGGTATCTAGAGAGTGGGATAGGTTTAATAACTACCCTAACCCTAATGCGTACTCTAACCCTAACCCCTACCCTAACACTAACACGTACCCTAATCCTAACCCGTACCCTAAACCGAGCCCTAACCCTAACACTAACACTAACCCTAACCCTAACCCATACCCTACGCCGTACCCGAACCCCTCCCCAAACCCGTACCCTAAGCCATACCCTAAGCCTAACCCTAAGCCTAACACTAACCCTAGGCTACCCTTGACTGCTTCTGCCTCCAATAGATTTCCTAAGCACTAGTGTTTTAAGCAACAGCTTAAAAAGAGAATCCTAATGTGATTTCTTTATAATGGGTGTGTTCCTTATCTTATCCTAGTGTCTAAACTCTTCTCCATGGCTGCACCCCCAAATAATATTCCCTTACGTGCTAAGGGGTATCTAGAGAGTGGGATAGGTTTAATAACTACCCTAACCCTAACACGTACCCTAACCCTAACCCCTACCCTAAACCTAACACGTACCCTAATCCTAACCTGTACCCTAAACCGAGCCCTAACCCTAACACTAACCCTAACCCTAACCCTAACCCATACCCTACGCCGTACCCGCACCCCTCCCCGAACCCGTACCCTAAGACATACCCTAAACCTAACCCTAAGCCTAACCCTAACCCTAGGCCACCCTTGACTGCTTCTGCCTCCAATTGATTTCCTAAGCAGTAGTGTTTTAAGGAACAGCTTAAAAAGAGAATCCTAATGTGATTTCTTTATAATGGGTGTGTTCCTTATCTTATCCTAGTGTCTAAACTCTTCTCCATGGCTGGACCCCCAAATAATATTCCTTTACGTGCTAAGGGGGAGCTAGAGAGTGGGATAGGTTTACTAACTACCCTAGCCCTAACGCGTAACCTAACCCTAACCCCTACCCTAACCCTAACACGTACCCTAATCCTAACCCGTACCCTAAACCGAGCCCTAACCCTAACACTAACCCAAACCCTAACCCTAACCCATACCCTACGCCGTACACGAACACCTCCCCGAACCCATACCCCAAGCCGTACCCTAACCCTAACCCTAAGCCTAACCCTAACCCTAGGCTACCCTTGACTGCTTCTGCCTCCAATAGATTTCCTAAGCACTAGTGTTTTAAGCAACAGCTTAAAAAGAGAATCCTAATGTGATTTCTTTATAATGGGTGTGTTCCTTATCTTATCCTAGTGTCTAAACTCTTCTCCATGGCTGGACCCCCAAATAATATTCCTTTACGTGCTAAGGGGTATCTAGAGAGTGGGATAGGTTTAATAACTACCCTAACCCTAATGCGTACCCTAACCCTAACCCCTACCCTAACCCTAACACGTACCCTAATCCTAACCCGTACCCTAAACCGAGCCCTAACCCTAACCCTAACCCTAACCCATACCCTACGCCGTACCCGAAACCCTCCCCGAACCCGTACCCTAAGCCGTACCCTAAGCCTAACCCTAAGCCTAACCTTACCCTATGCTACCCTTGACTGCTTCTGCCTCCAATAGATTTCCTAAGCACTAGTGTTTTAAGGAACAGCTTAAAAAGAGAATCCTAATGTGATTTCTTTATAATGGGTGTGTTCCTTATCTTATCCTAGTGTCTAAACTCTTCTACATGGCTGCACCCCCAAATAATATTGCCTTACGTGCTAAGGGGTATCTAGAGAGTGGGATAGGTTTAATAACTACCCTAACCCTAATGCGTACTCTAACCCTAACCCCTACCCTAACACTAACACGTACCCTAATCCTAACCCGTACCCTAAACCGAGCCCTAACCCTAACACTAACACTAACCCTAACCCTAACCCATACCCTACGCCGTACCTGAACCCCTCCCCAAACCCGTACCCTAAGCCGTACCCTAAGCCTAACCCTAAGCCTAACACTAACCCTACGCTACCCTTGACTGCTTCTGCCTCCAATAGATTTCCTATGCACTAGTGTTTTAAGCAACAGCTTAAAAAGAGAATCCTAATGTGATTTCTTTATAATGGGTGTGTTCCTTATCTTATCCTAGTGTCTAAATTCTTCTCCATTGCTGGAACCCCAAATAATATTCCTTTACGTGCTAAGGGGTATCTAGAGAGTGGGATAGGTTTACTAACTACCCTAACCCTAACGCGTACCCTAACCCTAACCCCTACCCTAAACCTAACACGTACCCTAATCCTAACCGTACCCTAAACCGAGCCCTAACCCTAACACTAACCCTAAACCTAACCCTAACCCATACCGTATGCCGTACCCGAAACCCTCCCCGAACCCGTACCCTAAGCCGTACCCTAAGCCTAACCCTAAGCCTAACCCTAACCCTAGGCTACCCTTGACTGCTTCTGCCTCTTATAGATTTCCTAAGCACTAGTGTTTTAAGGAACAGCTTAAAAAGAGAATCCTAATGTGATTTCTTTATAATGGGTGTGTTCCTTATCTTATCCTAGTGTCTAAACTCTTCTCCATGGCTGGGCCCTCAAATAATATTCCTTTACGTGCTAAGGGGTATCTAGAGAGTGGGATAGGTTTAATAACTACCCTAACCCTAACGCGTACCCTAACCCTAACCCCTACCCTAACCCTAACACGTACCCTAATCCTAACCCGTACCCTAAACCGAGCCCTAACCCTAACACTAACCCTAACCCTAACCCTAACCCATACCCTACGCCGTACCCGCACCCCTCCCCGAACCCGTAACCTAAGCCGTACCCTAAGCCTAACCCTAAGCCTAACCCTAACCCTAGGCTACCCTTGACTGCTTCTGCCTCCAATAGATTTCCTAAGCACTACTGTTTTAAGGAACAGCTTAAAAAGAGAATCCTAATGTGATTTCTTTATAATGGGTGTGTTCCTTATCTTATCCTAGTGTCTAAACTCTTCTCCATGGCTGCACCCCCAAATAATATTGCCTTACGTGCTAAGGGGTATCTAGAGAGTGGGATAGGTTTAATAACTACCCTAACCCTAATGCGTACTCTAACCCTAACCCCTACCCTAACACTAACACGTACCCTAATCCTAACCGTACCCTAAACCGAGCCCTAACCCTAACAGTAACCCTAACCGTAACCCTAACCCATACCCTACGCCGTACCCGAAACCCTCCCCGAACCCGTACCCTAAGCCGTACCCTAAGCCTAACCCTAAGCCTAACCCTAACCCTAGGCTACCGTTGACTGCTTCTGCCTCCAATAGATTTCCTAAGCACTAGTGTTTTAAGCAACAGCTTAAAAAGAGAATCCTAATGTGATTTCTTTATAATGGGTGTGTTCCTTATCTTATCCTAGTGTCTAAACTCTTCTCCATGGCTGGACCCTCAAATAATATTCCTTTACGTGCTAAGGGGTATCTAGAGAGTGGGATAGGTTTAATAACTACCCTAACCCTAACGCGTACCCTAACCCTAACCCCTACCCTAACCCTAACACGTACCCTAATCCTAACCCGTACCCTAAACCGAGCCCTAACCCTAACACTAACCCTAACCCTAACCCTAACCCATACCCTACGCCGTACCCGCACCCCTCCCCGAACCCGTAACCTAAGCCGTACCCTAAGCCTAACCCTAAGCCTAACCCTAACCCTAGGCTACCCTTGACTGCTTCTGCCTCCAATAGATTTCCTAAGCACTAGTGTTTTAAGCAACAGCTTAAAAAGAGAATCCTAATGTGATTTCTTTATAATGGGTGTGTTCCTTATCTTATCCTAGTGTCTAAACTCTTCTCCATGGCTGGACCCCCAAATAATATTCCTTTACGTGCTAAGGGGTATCTAGAGAGTGGGATAGGTTTACTAACGACCCTAACCCTAATGCGTACCCTAACCCTAACCCCTACCCTAAACCTAACACGTACCCTAATCCTAACCGTACCCTAAACCGAGCCCTAACCCTAACACAAACCCTAACCCTAACCCTAACCCATACCCTACGCCATACCCGAAACACTCCCCGAACCCGTACCCTAAGCCGTACCCTAAGCCTAACCCTAAGCCTAACCATAACTCTAGGCTACCCTTGACTGCTTCTGCCTCCAATTGATTTCCTAAGCAGTAGTGTTTTAAGGAACAGCTTAAAAAGAGAATCCTAATGTGATTTCTTTATAATGGGTGTGTTCCTTATCTTATCCTAGTGTCTAAACTCTTCTCCATGGCTGGACCCCCAAATAATATTCCTTTACGTGCTAAGGGGTATCTAGAGAGTGGGATAGGTTTAATAACTACCCTAACCCTAACACGTACCCTAACCCTAACCCCTACCCTAAACCTAACACGTACCCTAATCCTAACCTGTACCCTAAACCGAGCCCTAACCCTAACACTAACCCTAACCCTAACCCTAACCCATACCCTACGCCGTACCCGCACCCCTCCCCGAACCCGTACCCTAAGACATACCCTAAACCTAACCCTAAGCCTAACCCTAACCCTAGGCTACCCTTGACTGCTTCTGCCTCCAATTGATTTCCTAAGCAGTAGTGTTTTAAGGAACAGCTTAAAAAGAGAATCTGAAAGTGATTTCTTTATAATGAGTGTGTTCCTTATCTTATCCTAGTGTCTAAACTCTTCTCCATGGCTGGACCCCCAAATAATATTCCTTTACGTGCTAAGGGGTATCTAGAGAGTGGGATAGGTTTAATAACTACCCGAACCCTAATGCGTACCCTAACCCTAACCCCTACCCTAACCCTAACACGTACCCTAATCCTAATCCGTACCCTAAACCGAGCCCTAACCCTAACACAAACCCTAACCCTAACCCATACCCTACGCCGTACCCGAAACCCTTCCCGAACCCGTACCCTAAGCCGTACCCTAAGCCTAACCCTAAGCCTAACCTTACCCTAGGCTACCCTTGACTGCTTCTGCCTCCAATAGATTTCCTAAGCACTAGTGTTTTAAGGAACAGCTTAAAAAGAGAATCCTAATGTGATTTCTTTATAATGGGTCTGTTCCTTATCTTATCCTAGTGTCTAAACTCTTCTACATGGCTGCACCCCCAAATAATATTGCCTTACGTGCTAAGGGGTATCTAGAGAGTGGGATAGTTTTAATAACTACCCTAACCCTAATGCGTACTCTAACCCTAACCCCTACCCTAACACTAACACGTACCCTAATCCTAACCCGTACCCTAAACCGAGCCCTAACCCTAACACTAACACTAACCCTAACCCTAACCCATACCCTACGCCGTACCTGAACCCCTCCCCAAACCCGTACCCTAAGCCGTACCCTAAGCCTAACCCTAAGCCTAACACTAACCCTAGGCTACCCTTGACTGCTTCTGCCTCCAATAGATTTCCTAAGCACTAGTGTTTTAAGCAACAGCTTAAAAAGAGAATCCTAATGTGATTTCTTTATAATGGGTGTGTTCCTTATCTTATCCTAGTGTCTAAATTCTTCTCCATTGCTGGAACCCCAAATAATATTCCTTTACGTGCTAAGGGGTATCTAGAGAGTGGGATAGGTTTACTAACTACCCTAACCCTAACGCGTACACTAACCCTAACCCCTACCCTAAACCTAACACGTACCCTAATCCTAACCGTACCCTAAACCGAGCCCTAACCCTAACACTAACCCTAACACTAACCCTAACCCATACCCTACGCCGTACCCGAAACCCTCCCCGAACCCATACCCTAACCGTACCCTAAGCCTAACCCTAACCCTAGGCTACCCTTGACTGCTTCTGCCTCTTATAGATTTCCTAAGCACTAGTGTTTTAAGGAACAGCTTAAAAAGAGAATCCTAATGTGATTTCTTTATAATGGGTGTGTTCCTTATCTTATCCTAGTGTCTAAACTCTTCTCCATGGCTGGACCCTCAAATAATATTCCTTTACGTGCTAAGGGGTATCTAGAGAGTGGGATAGGTTTAATAACTACCCTAACCCTAACGCGTACCCTAACCCTAACCCCTACCCTAACCCTAACACGTACCCTAATCCTAACCCGTACCCTAAACCGAGCCCTAACCCTAACACTAACCCTAACCCTAACCCTAACCCATACCCTACGCCGTACCCGCACCCCTCCCCGAACCCGTAACCTAAGCCGTACCCTAAGCCTAACCCTAAGCCTAACCCTAACCCTAGGCTACCCTTGACTGCTTCTGCCTCCAATAGATTTCCTAAGCACTACTGTTTTAAGGAACAGCTTAAAAAGAGAATCCTAATGTGATTTCTTTATAATGGGTGTGTTCCTTATCTTATCCTAGTGTCTAAACTCTTCTCCATGGCTGCACCCCCAAATAATATTCCCTTACGTGCTAAGGGGTATCTAGAGAGTGGGATAGGTTTAATAACTACCCTAACCCTAACGCGTACCCTAACCCTAACCCCTACCCTAACCCTAACACGTACCCTAATCCTAACCTGTACCCTAAACCGAGCCCTAACCCTAACCCTAACCCTAACCCTAACCCTAACCCATACCCTACGCCGTACCCGCACCCCTCCCCGAACCCGTACCCTAAGCCATACCCTAAACCTAACCCTAAGCCTAACCCTAACCCTAGGCTACCCTTCACTGCTTCTGCCTCCAATTGATTTCCTAAGCAGTAGTGTTTTAAGGAACAGCTTAAAAAGAGAATCCTAAAGTGATTTCTTTATAATGGGTGTGTTCCTTATCTTATCCTAGTGTCTAAACTCTTCTCCATGGCTGGACCCCCAAATAATATTCCTTTACGTGCTAAGGGGGAGCTAGAGAGTGGGATAGGTTTACTAACTACCCTAGCCCTAACGCGTAACCTAACCCTAACCCCTACCCTAACCCTAACACGTACCCTAATCCTAACCCGTACCCTAAACCGAGCCCTAACCCTAACACTAACCCAAACCCTAACCCTAACCCATACCCTACGCCGTACACGAACACCTCCCCGAACCCATACCCCAAGCCGTACCCTAAACCTAACCCTAAGCCTAACCCTAACCCTAGGCTACCCTTGACTGCTTCTGCCTCCAATAGATTTCCTAAGCACTAGTGTTTTAAGGAACAGCTTAAAAAGAGAATCCTAATGTGATTTCTTTATAATGGGTGTGTTCCTTATCTTATCCTAGTGTCTAAACTCTTCTCCATGGCTGCACCCCCAAATAATATTGCCTTACGTGCTAAGGGGTATCTAGAGAGTGGGATAGGTTTAATAACTACCCTAAACCTAATGCGTACTCTAACCCTAACCCCTACCCTAACACTAACACGTACCCTAATCCTAACCCGTACCCTAAACCGAGCCCTAACCCTAACACTAACACTAACCCTAACCCTAACCCATACCCTACGCCGTACCTGAACCCCTCCCCAAACCCGTACCCTAAGCCGTACCCTAAGCCTAACCCTAAGCCTAACACTAACCCTAGGCTACCCTTGACTGCTTCTGCCTCCAATAGATTTCCTAAGCACTAGTGTTTTAAGCAACAGCTTAAAAAGAGAATCCTAATGTGATTTCTTTATAATGGGTGTGTTCCTTATCTTATCCTAGTGTCTAAACTCTTCTCCATGGCTGGACCCTCAAATAATATTCCTTTACGTGCTAAGGGGTATCTAGAGAGTGGGATAGGTTTAATAACTACCCTAACCCTAACGCGTACCCTAACCCTAACCCCTACCCTAACCCTAACACCTACCCTAATCCTAACCCGTACCCTAAACCGAGCCCTAACCCTAACACTAACCCTAACCCTAACCCTAACCCATACCCTACGCCGTACCCGCACCCCTCCCCGAACCCGTAACCTAAGCCGTACCCTAAGCCTAACCCTAAGCCTAACCCTAACCCTAGGCTACCCTTGACTGCTTCTGCCTCCAATTGATTTCCTAAGCAGTAGTGTTTTAAGAAACAGCTTAAAAAGAGAATCCTAATGTGATTTCTTTATAATGGGTGTGTTCCTTATCTTATCCTAGTGTCTAAACTCTTCTCCATGGCTGGACCCCCAAATAATATTCCTTTACGTGCTAAGGGGGAGCTAGAGAGTGGGATAGGTTTAATAACTACCCTAGCCCTAACGCGTAACCTAACCCTAACCCCTACCCTAACCCTAACACGTACCCTAATCCTAACCCGTACCCTAAACCGAGCCCTAACCCTAACACTAACCCAAACCCTAACCCTAACCCATACCCTACGCCGTACACGAACACCTCCCCGAACCCATACCCCAAGCCGTACCCTAACCCTAACCCTAAGCCTAACCCTAACCCTAGGCTACCCTTGACTGCTTCTGCCTCCAATTGATTTCCTAAGCACTAGTGTTTTAAGAACAGCTTAAAAAGAGAATCCTAAAGTGATTTCTTTATAATGGGTGTGTTCCTTATCTTATCCTAGTGTCTAAACTCTTCTCCATGGCTGGACCCCCAAATAATATTCCTTTACGTGCTAAGGGGTATCTAGAGAGTGGGATAGGTTTAATAACTACCCTAACCCTAACGCGTACCCTAACCCTAACCCCTACCCTAACCCTAACACGTACCCTAATCCTAACCCGTACCCTAAACCGAGCCCTAACCCTAACACTAACCCTAACCCTAACCCTAACCCATACCCTACGCCGTACCCGAAACCCTCCCCGAACCCGTACCCTAAGCCATACCCTAAGCCTAACCCTAAGCCTAACACTAACCCTAGGCTACCCTTTACTGCTTCTGCCTCCAATAGATTTCCTAAGCACTAGTGTTTTAAGCAACAGCTTAAAAAGAGAATCCTAATGTGATTTCTTTATAATGGGTGTGTTCCTTATCTTATCCTAGTGTCTAAACTCTTCTCCATGGCTGGACCCCCAAATAATATTCCTTACGTGCTAAGGGGTATCTAGAGAGTGGGATAGGTTTACTAACGACCCTAACCCTAATGCGTACCCTAACCCTAACCCCTACCCTAAACCTAACACGTACCCTAATCCTAACCGTACCCTAAACCGAGCCCTAACCCTAACACAAACCCTAACCCTAACCCTAACCCATACCCTACGCCGTACCCGAAACCCTCCCCGAACCCGTACCCTAAGCCGTACCCTAAGCCTAACCCTAAGCCTAACCCTAACCCTAGGCTACCCTTGACTGCTTCTGTCTCCAATAGATTTCCTAAGCACTAGTGTTTTAAGGAACAGCTTAAAAAGAGAATCCTAAAGTGATTTCTTTATAATGGGTGTGTTCCTTATCTTATCCTAGCGTCTAAACTCTTCTCCATGGCTGGACCCCCAAATAATATTCCTTTACGTGCTAAGGGGTATCTAGAGAGTGGGATAGGTTTAACAACTACCCTAACCCTAACGCGTACCCTAAACCTAACCCCTACCCTAACCCTAACACGTACCCTAATCCTAACCCGTACCCTAAACCGAGCCCTAACCCTAACACTAACCCTAACCCTAACCCTAACCCATACCCTACGCCGTACCCGCACCCCTCCCCGAACCCGTACCCTAAGCCGTACCCTCAGCCGAACCCTAAGCCTAACCCTAGCCCTAGGCTACCCTTGACTGCTTCTGCCTCCAATAGATTTCCTAAGCACTAGTGTTTTAAGGAACAGCTTAAAAAGAGAATCCTAATGTGATTTCTTTATAATGGGTGTGTTCCTTATCTTATCCTAGTGTCTAAACTCTTCTCCATGGCTGCACCCCGAAATAATATTGCCTTACGTGCTAAGGGGTATCTAGAGAGTGGGATAGGTTTAATAACTACCCTAACCCTAATGCGTACTCTAACCCTAACCCCTACCCTAACACTAACACGTACCCTAATCCTAACCCGTACCCTAAACCGAGCCCTAACCCTAACACTAACACTAACCCTAACCCTAACCCATACCCTACGCCGTACCCGAACCCCTCCCCAAACCCGTACCCTAAGCCGTACCCTAAGCCTAACCCTAAGCCTAACACTAACCCTAGGCTACCCTTGACTGCTTCTGCCTCCAATAGATTTCCTAAGCACTAGTGTTTTAAGCAACAGCTTAAAAAGAGAATCCTAATGTGATTTCTTTATAATGGGTGTGTTCCTTATCTTATCCTAGTGTCTAAACTCTTCTCCATGGCTGCACCCCCAAATAATATTCCCTTACGTGCTAAGGGGTATCTAGAGAGTGGGATAGGTTTAATAACTACCCTAACCCTAACACGTACCCTAACCCTAACCCCTACCCTAAACCTAACACGTACCCTAATCCTAACCTGTACCCTAAACCGAGCCCTAACCCTAACACTAACCCTAACCCTAACCCTAACCCATAACCTACGCTGTACCCGCACCCCTCCCCGAACCCGTACCCTAAGACATACCCTAAACCTAACCCTAAGCCTAACCCTAACCCTAGGCTACCCTTGACTGCTTCTGCCTCCAATTGATTTCCTAAGCAGTAGTGTTTTAAGGAACAGCTTAAAAAGAGAATCCTAATGTGATTTCTTTATAATGGGTGTGTTCCTTATCTTATCCTAGTGTCTAAACTCTTCTCCATGGCTGGACCCCCAAATAATATTCCTTTACGTGCTAAGGGGGAGCTAGAGAGTGGGATAGGTTTAATAACTACCCTAGCCCTAACGCGTAACCTAACCCTAACCCCTACCCTAACCCTAACACGTACCCTAATCCTAACCCGTACCCTAAACCGAGCCCTAACCCTAACACTAACCCAAACCCTAACCCTAACCCATACCCTACGCCGTACACGAACACCTCCCCGAACCCATACCCCAAGCCGTACCCTAACCCTAACCCTAAGCCTAACCCTAACCCTAGGCTACCCTTGACTGCTTCTGCCTCCAATAGATTTCCTAAGCACTAGTGTTTTAAGCAACAGCTTAAAAAGAGAATCCTAATGTGATTTCTTTATAATGGGTGTGTTCCTTATCTTATCCTAGTGTCTAAACTCTTCTCCATGGCTGGACCCCCAAATAATATTCCTTTACGTGCTAAGGGGTATCTAGAGAGTGGGATAGGTTTAATAACTACCCTAACCCTAATGCGTACCCTAACCCTAACCCCTACCCTAACCCTAACACGTACCCTAATCCTAACCCGTACCCTAAACCGAGCCCTAACCCTAACCCTAACCCTAACCCATACCCTACGCCGTACCCGAAACCCTCCCCGAACCCGTACCCTAAGCCGTACCCTAAGCCTAACCCTAAGCCTAACCTTACCCTATGCTACCCTTGACTGCTTCTGCCTCCAATAGATTTCCTAAGCACTAGTGTTTTAAGGAACAGCTTAAAAAGAGAATCCTAATGTGATTTCTTTATAATGGGTGTGTTCCTTATCTTATCCTAGTGTCTAAACTCTTCTACATGGCTGCACCCCCAAATAATATTGCCTTACGTGCTAAGGGGTATCTAGAGAGTGGGATAGGTTTAATAACTACCCTAACCCTAATGCGTACTCTAACCCTAACCCCTACCCTAACACTAACACGTACCCTAATCCTAACCCGTACCCTAAACCGAGCCCTAACCCTAACACTAACACTAACCCTAACCCTAACCCATACCCTACGCCGTACCTGAACCCCTCCCCAAACCCGTACCCTAAGCCGTACCCTAAGCCTAACCCTAAGCCTAACACTAACCCTACGCTACCCTTGACTGCTTCTGCCTCCAATAGATTTCCTATGCACTAGTGTTTTAAGCAACAGCTTAAAAAGAGAATCCTAATGTGATTTCTTTATAATGGGTGTGTTCCTTATCTTATCCTAGTGTCTAAATTCTTCTCCATTGCTGGAACCCCAAATAATATTCCTTTACGTGCTAAGGGGTATCTAGAGAGTGGGATAGGTTTACTAACTACCCTAACCCTAACGCGTACCCTAACCCTAACCCCTACCCTAAACCTAACACGTACCCTAATCCTAACCGTACCCTAAACCGAGCCCTAACCCTAACACTAACCCTAAACCTAACCCTAACCCATACCCTATGCCGTACCCGAAACCCTCCCCGAACCCGTACCCTAAGCCGTACCCTAAGCCTAACCCTAAGCCTAACCCTAACCCTAGGCTACCCTTGACTGCTTCTGCCTCTTATAGATTTCCTAAGCACTAGTGTTTTAAGGAACAGCTTAAAAAGAGAATCCTAATGTGATTTCTTTATAATGGGTGTGTTCCTTATCTTATCCTAGTGTCTAAACTCTTCTCCATGGCTGGGCCCTCAAATAATATTCCTTTACGTGCTAAGGGGTATCTAGAGAGTGGGATAGGTTTAATAACTACCCTAACCCTAACGCGTACCCTAACCCTAACCCCTACCCTAACCCTAACACGTACCCTAATCCTAACCCGTACCCTAAACCGAGCCCTAACCCTAACACTAACCCTAACCCTAACCCTAACCCATACCCTACGCCGTACCCGCACCCCTCCCCGAACCCGTAACCTAAGCCGTACCCTAAGCCTAACCCTAAGCCTAACCCTAACCCTAGGCTACCCTTGACTGCTTCTGCCTCCAATAGATTTCCTAAGCACTACTGTTTTAAGGAACAGCTTAAAAAGAGAATCCTAATGTGATTTCTTTATAATGGGTGTGTTCCTTATCTTATCCTAGTGTCTAAACTCTTCTCCATGGCTGCACCCCCAAATAATATTGCCTTACGTGCTAAGGGGTATCTAGAGAGTGGGATAGGTTTAATAACTACCCTAACCCTAATGCGTACTCTAACCCTAACCCCTACCCTAACACTAACACGTACCCTAATCCTAACCGTACCCTAAACCGAGCCCTAACCCTAACAGTAACCCTAACCGTAACCCTAACCCATACCCTACGCCGTACCCGAAACCCTCCCCGAACCCGTACCCTAAGCCGTACCCTAAGCCTAACCCTAAGCCTAACCCTAACCCTAGGCTACCGTTGACTGCTTCTGCCTCCAATAGATTTCCTAAGCACTAGTGTTTTAAGCAACAGCTTAAAAAGAGAATCCTAATGTGATTTCTTTATAATGGGTGTGTTCCTTATCTTATCCTAGTGTCTAAACTCTTCTCCATGGCTGGACCCTCAAATAATATTCCTTTACGTGCTAAGGGGTATCTAGAGAGTGGGATAGGTTTAATAACTACCCTAACCCTAACGCGTACCCTAACCCTAACCCCTACCCTAACCCTAACACGTACCCTAATCCTAACCCGTACCCTAAACCGAGCCCTAACCCTAACACTAACCCTAACCCTAACCCTAACCCATACCCTACGCCGTACCCGCACCCCTCCCCGAACCCGTAACCTAAGCCGTACCCTAAGCCTAACCCTAAGCCTAACCCTAACCCTAGGCTACCCTTGACTGCTTCTGCCTCCAATAGATTTCCTAAGCACTACTGTTTTAAGGAACAGCTTAAAAAGAGAATCCTAATGTGATTTCTTTATAATGGGTGTGTTCCTTATCTTATCCTAGTGTCTAAACTCTTCTCCATGGCTGCACCCCCAAATAATATTCCCTTACGTGCTAAGGGGTATCTAGAGAGTGGGATAGGTTTAATAACTACCCTAACCCTAACGCGTACCCTAACCCTAACCCCTACCCTAACCCTAACACGTACCCTAATCCTAACCGTACCCTAAACCGAGCCCTAACCCTAACACTAACCCTAACCCTAACCCTAACCCATACCCTACGCCGTACCCGCACCCCTCCCCGAACCCGTACCCTAAGCCATACCCTAAACCTAACCCTAAGCCTAACCCTAACCCTAGGCTACCCTTCACTGCTTCTGCCTCCAATTGATTTCCTAAGCAGTAGTGTTTTAAGGAACAGCTTAAAAAGAGAATCCTAAAGTGATTTCTTTATAATGGGTGTGTTCCTTATCTTATCCTAGTGTCTAAACTCTTCTCCATGGCTGGACCCCCAAATAATATTCCTTTACGTGCTAAGGGGGAGCTAGAGAGTGGGATAGGTTTACTAACTACCCTAGCCCTAACGCGTAACCTAACCCTAACCCCTACCCTAACCCTAACACGTACCCTAATCCTAACCCGTACCCTAAACCGAGCCCTAACCCTAACACTAACCCAAACCCTAACCCTAACCCATACCCTACGCCGTACACGAACACCTCCCCGAACCCATACCCCAAGCCGTACCCTAAACCTAACCCTAAGCCTAACCCTAACCCTAGGCTACCCTTGACTGCTTCTGCCTCCAATAGATTTCCTAAGCACTAGTGTTTTAAGGAACAGCTTAAAAAGAGAATCCTAATGTGATTTCTTTATAATGGGTGTGTTCCTTATCTTATCCTAGTGTCTAAACTCTTCTCCATGGCTGCACCCCCAAATAATATTGCCTTACGTGCTAAGGGGTATCTAGAGAGTGGGATAGGTTTAATAACTACCCTAAACCTAATGCGTACTCTAACCCTAACCCCTACCCTAACACTAACACGTACCCTAATCCTAACCCGTACCCTAAACCGAGCCCTAACCCTAACACTAACACTAACCCTAACCCTAACCCATACCCTACGCCGTACCTGAACCCCTCCCCAAACCCGTACCCTAAGCCGTACCCTAAGCCTAACCCTAAGCCTAACACTAACCCTAGGCTACCCTTGACTGCTTCTGCCTCCAATAGATTTCCTAAGCACTAGTGTTTTAAGCAACAGCTTAAAAAGAGAATCCTAATGTGATTTCTTTATAATGGGTGTGTTCCTTATCTTATCCTAGTGTCTAAACTCTTCTCCATGGCTGGACCCTCAAATAATATTCCTTTACGTGCTAAGGGGTATCTAGAGAGTGGGATAGGTTTAATAACTACCCTAACCCTAACGCGTACCCTAACCCTAACCCCTACCCTAACCCTAACACCTACCCTAATCCTAACCCGTACCCTAAACCGAGCCCTAACCCTAACACTAACCCTAACCCTAACCCTAACCCATACCCTACGCCGTACCCGCACCCCTCCCCGAACCCGTAACCTAAGCCGTACCCTAAGCCTAACCCTAAGCCTAACCCTAACCCTAGGCTACCCTTGACTGCTTCTGCCTCCAATTGATTTCCTAAGCAGTAGTGTTTTAAGAAACAGCTTAAAAAGAGAATCCTAATGTGATTTCTTTATAATGGGTGTGTTCCTTATCTTATCCTAGTGTCTAAACTCTTCTCCATGGCTGGACCCCCAAATAATATTCCTTTACGTGCTAAGGGGGAGCTAGAGAGTGGGATAGGTTTAATAACTACCCTAGCCCTAACGCGTAACCTAACCCTAACCCCTACCCTAACCCTAACACGTACCCTAATCCTAACCCGTACCCTAAACCGAGCCCTAACCCTAACACTAACCCAAACCCTAACCCTAACCCATACCCTACGCCGTACACGAACACCTCCCCGAACCCATACCCCAAGCCGTACCCTAACCCTAACCCTAAGCCTAACCCTAACCCTAGGCTACCCTTGACTGCTTCTGCCTCCAATTGATTTCCTAAGCACTAGTGTTTTAAGAACAGCTTAAAAAGAGAATCCTAAAGTGATTTCTTTATAATGGGTGTGTTCCTTATCTTATCCTAGTGTCTAAACTCTTCTCCATGGCTGGACCCCCAAATAATATTCCTTTACGTGCTAAGGGGTATCTAGAGAGTGGGATAGGTTTAATAACTACCCTAACCCTAACGCGTACCCTAACCCTAACCCCTACCCTAACCCTAACACGTACCCTAATCCTAACCCGTACCCTAAACCGAGCCCTAACCCTAACACTAACCCTAACCCTAACCCTAACCCATACCCTACGCCGTACCCGAAACCCTCCCCGAACCCGTACCCTAAGCCATACCCTAAGCCTAACCCTAAGCCTAACACTAACCCTAGGCTACCCTTTACTGCTTCTGCCTCCAATAGATTTCCTAAGCACTAGTGTTTTAAGCAACAGCTTAAAAAGAGAATCCTAATGTGATTTCTTTATAATGGGTGTGTTCCTTATCTTATCCTAGTGTCTAAACTCTTCTCCATGGCTGGACCCCCAAATAATATTCCTTACGTGCTAAGGGGTATCTAGAGAGTGGGATAGGTTTACTAACGACCCTAACCCTAATGCGTACCCTAACCCTAACCCCTACCCTAAACCTAACACGTACCCTAATCCTAACCGTACCCTAAACCGAGCCCTAACCCTAACACAAACCCTAACCCTAACCCTAACCCATACCCTACGCCGTACCCGAAACCCTCCCCGAACCCGTACCCTAAGCCGTACCCTAAGCCTAACCCTAAGCCTAACCCTAACCCTAGGCTACCCTTGACTGCTTCTGTCTCCAATAGATTTCCTAAGCACTAGTGTTTTAAGGAACAGCTTAAAAAGAGAATCCTAAAGTGATTTCTTTATAATGGGTGTGTTCCTTATCTTATCCTAGCGTCTAAACTCTTCTCCATGGCTGGACCCCCAAATAATATTCCTTTACGTGCTAAGGGGTATCTAGAGAGTGGGATAGGTTTAACAACTACCCTAACCCTAACGCGTACCCTAAACCTAACCCCTACCCTAACCCTAACACGTACCCTAATCCTAACCCGTACCCTAAACCGAGCCCTAACCCTAACACTAACCCTAACCCTAACCCTAACCCATACCCTACGCCGTACCCGCACCCCTCCCCGAACCCGTACCCTAAGCCGTACCCTCAGCCGAACCCTAAGCCTAACCCTAGCCCTAGGCTACCCTTGACTGCTTCTGCCTCCAATAGATTTCCTAAGCACTAGTGTTTTAAGGAACAGCTTAAAAAGAGAATCCTAATGTGATTTCTTTATAATGGGTGTGTTCCTTATCTTATCCTAGTGTCTAAACTCTTCTCCATGGCTGCACCCCGAAATAATATTGCCTTACGTGCTAAGGGGTATCTAGAGAGTGGGATAGGTTTAATAACTACCCTAACCCTAATGCGTACTCTAACCCTAACCCCTACCCTAACACTAACACGTACCCTAATCCTAACCCGTACCCTAAACCGAGCCCTAACCCTAACACTAACACTAACCCTAACCCTAACCCATACCCTACGCCGTACCCGAACCCCTCCCCAAACCCGTACCCTAAGCCGTACCCTAAGCCTAACCCTAAGCCTAACACTAACCCTAGGCTACCCTTGACTGCTTCTGCCTCCAATAGATTTCCTAAGCACTAGTGTTTTAAGCAACAGCTTAAAAAGAGAATCCTAATGTGATTTCTTTATAATGGGTGTGTTCCTTATCTTATCCTAGTGTCTAAACTCTTCTCCATGGCTGCACCCCCAAATAATATTCCCTTACGTGCTAAGGGGTATCTAGAGAGTGGGATAGGTTTAATAACTACCCTAACCCTAACACGTACCCTAACCCTAACCCCTACCCTAAACCTAACACGTACCCTAATCCTAACCTGTACCCTAAACCGAGCCCTAACCCTAACACTAACCCTAACCCTAACCCTAACCCATAACCTACGCTGTACCCGCACCCCTCCCCGAACCCGTACCCTAAGACATACCCTAAACCTAACCCTAAGCCTAACCCTAACCCTAGGCTACCCTTGACTGCTTCTGCCTCCAATTGATTTCCTAAGCAGTAGTGTTTTAAGGAACAGCTTAAAAAGAGAATCCTAATGTGATTTCTTTATAATGGGTGTGTTCCTTATCTTATCCTAGTGTCTAAACTCTTCTCCATGGCTGGACCCCCAAATAATATTCCTTTACGTGCTAAGGGGGAGCTAGAGAGTGGGATAGGTTTACTAACTACCCTAGCCCTAACGCGTAACCTAACCCTAACCCCTACCCTAACCCTAACACGTACCCTAATCCTAACCCGTACCCTAAACCGAGCCCTAACCCTAACACTAACCCAAACCCTAACCCTAACCCATACCCTACGCCGTACACGAACACCTCCCCGAACCCATACCCCAAGCCGTACCCTAACCCTAACCCTAAGCCTAACCCTAACCCTAGGCTACCCTTGACTGCTTCTGCCTCCAATAGATTTCCTAAGCACTAGTGTTTTAAGCAACAGCTTAAAAAGAGAATCCTAATGTGATTTCTTTATAATGGGTGTGTTCCTTATCTTATCCTAGTGTCTAAACTCTTCTCCATGGCTGGACCCCCAAATAATATTCCTTTACGTGCTAAGGGGTATCTAGAGAGTGGGATAGGTTTAATAACTACCCTAACCCTAATGCGTACCCTAACCCTAACCCCTACCCTAACCCTAACACGTACCCTAATCCTAACCCGTACCCTAAACCGAGCCCTAACCCTAACCCTAACCCTAACCCATACCCTACGCCGTACCCGAAACCCTCCCCGAACCCGTACCCTAAGCCGTACCCTAAGCCTAACCCTAAGCCTAACCTTACCCTATGCTACCCTTGACTGCTTCTGCCTCCAATAGATTTCCTAAGCACTAGTGTTTTAAGGAACAGCTTAAAAAGAGAATCCTAATGTGATTTCTTTATAATGGGTGTGTTCCTTATCTTATCCTAGTGTCTAAACTCTTCTACATGGCTGCACCCCCAAATAATATTGCCTTACGTGCTAAGGGGTATCTAGAGAGTGGGATAGGTTTAATAACTACCCTAACCCTAATGCGTACTCTAACCCTAACCCCTACCCTAACACTAACACGTACCCTAATCCTAACCCGTACCCTAAACCGAGCCCTAACCCTAACACTAACACTAACCCTAACCCTAACCCATACCCTACGCCGTACCTGAACCCCTCCCCAAACCCGTACCCTAAGCCGTACCCTAAGCCTAACCCTAAGCCTAACACTAACCCTACGCTACCCTTGACTGCTTCTGCCTCCAATAGATTTCCTATGCACTAGTGTTTTAAGCAACAGCTTAAAAAGAGAATCCTAATGTGATTTCTTTATAATGGGTGTGTTCCTTATCTTATCCTAGTGTCTAAATTCTTCTCCATTGCTGGAACCCCAAATAATATTCCTTTACGTGCTAAGGGGTATCTAGAGAGTGGGATAGGTTTACTAACTACCCTAACCCTAACGCGTACCCTAACCCTAACCCCTACCCTAAACCTAACACGTACCCTAATCCTAACCGTACCCTAAACCGAGCCCTAACCCTAACACTAACCCTAAACCTAACCCTAACCCATACCCTATGCCGTACCCGAAACCCTCCCCGAACCCGTACCCTAAGCCGTACCCTAAGCCTAACCCTAAGCCTAACCCTAACCCTAGGCTACCCTTGACTGCTTCTGCCTCTTATAGATTTCCTAAGCACTAGTGTTTTAAGGAACAGCTTAAAAAGAGAATCCTAATGTGATTTCTTTATAATGGGTGTGTTCCTTATCTTATCCTAGTGTCTAAACTCTTCTCCATGGCTGGGCCCTCAAATAATATTCCTTTACGTGCTAAGGGGTATCTAGAGAGTGGGATAGGTTTAATAACTACCCTAACCCTAACGCGTACCCTAACCCTAACCCCTACCCTAACCCTAACACGTACCCTAATCCTAACCCGTACCCTAAACCGAGCCCTAACCCTAACACTAACCCTAACCCTAAACCTAACCCATACCCTACGCCGTACCCGCACCCCTCCCCGAACCCGTAACCTAAGCCGTACCCTAAGCCTAACCCTAAGCCTAACCCTAACCCTAGGCTACCCTTGACTGCTTCTGCCTCCAATAGATTTCCTAAGCACTACTGTTTTAAGGAACAGCTTAAAAAGAGAATCCTAATGTGATTTCTTTATAATGGGTGTGTTCCTTATCTTATCCTAGTGTCTAAACTCTTCTCCATGGCTGCACCCCCAAATAATATTGCCTTACGTGCTAAGGGGTATCTAGAGAGTGGGATAGGTTTAATAACTACCCTAACCCTAATGCGTACTCTAACCCTAACCCCTACCCTAACACTAACACGTACCCTAATCCTAACCGTACCCTAAACCGAGCCCTAACCCTAACAGTAACCCTAACCGTAACCCTAACCCATACCCTACGCCGTACCCGAAACCCTCCCCGAACCCGTACCCTAAGCCGTACCCTAAGCCTAACCCTAAGCCTAACCCTAACCCTAGGCTACCGTTGACTGCTTCTGCCTCCAATAGATTTCCTAAGCACTAGTGTTTTAAGCAACAGCTTAAAAAGAGAATCCTAATGTGATTTCTTTATAATGGGTGTGTTCCTTATCTTATCCTAGTGTCTAAACTCTTCTCCATGGCTGGACCCTCAAATAATATTCCTTTACGTGCTAAGGGGTATCTAGAGAGTGGGATAGGTTTAATAACTACCCTAACCCTAACGCGTACCCTAACCCTAACCCCTACCCTAACCCTAACACGTACCCTAATCCTAACCCGTACCCTAAACCGAGCCCTAACCCTAACACTAACCCTAACCCTAACCCTAACCCATACCCTACGCCGTACCCGCACCCCTCCCCGAACCCGTAACCTAAGCCGTACCCTAAGCCTAACCCTAAGCCTAACCCTAACCCTAGGCTACCCTTGACTGCTTCTGCCTCCAATAGATTTCCTAAGCACTAGTGTTTTAAGCAACAGCTTAAAAAGAGAATCCTAATGTGATTTCTTTATAATGGGTGTGTTCCTTATCTTATCCTAGTGTCTAAACTCTTCTCCATGGC
This sequence comes from Balaenoptera borealis, assembly GCF_965194805.1. Lineage (NCBI taxonomy): Eukaryota > Metazoa > Chordata > Mammalia > Artiodactyla > Balaenopteridae > Balaenoptera > Balaenoptera borealis. The sequence continues at coordinate 249,298 of NW_028123595.1, forward strand.
TGGACCCCCAAATAATATTCCTTTACGTGCTAAGGGGTATCTAGAGAGTGGGATAGGTTTACTAACGACCCTAACCCTAATGCGTACCCTAACCCTAACCCCTACCCTAAACCTAACACGTACCCTAATCCTAACCGTACCCTAAACCGAGCCCTAACCCTAACACAAACCCTAACCCTAACCCTAACCCATACCCTACGCCATACCCGAAACCCTCCCCGAACCCGTACCCTAAGCCGTACCCTAAGCCTAACCCTAAGCCTAACCATAACTCTAGGCTACCCTTGACTGCTTCTGCCTCCAATTGATTTCCTAAGCAGTAGTGTTTTAAGGAACAGCTTAAAAAGAGAATCCTAATGTGATTTCTTTATAATGGGTGTGTTCCTTATCTTATCCTAGTGTCTAAACTCTTCTCCATGGCTGCACCCCCAAATAATATTCCCTTACGTGCTAAGGGGTATCTAGAGAGTGGGATAGGTTTAATAACTACCCTAACCCTAACGCGTACCCTAACCCTAACCCCTACCCTAACCCTAACACGTACCCTAATCCTAACCTGTACCCTAAACCGAGCCCTAACCCTAACCCTAACCCTAACCCTAACCCTAACCCATACCCTACGCCGTACCCGCACCCCTCCCCGAACCCGTACCCTAAGCCATACCCTAAACCTAACCCTAAGCCTAACCCTAACCCTAGGCTACCCTTCACTGCTTCTGCCTCCAATTGATTTCCTAAGCAGTAGTGTTTTAAGGAACAGCTTAAAAAGAGAATCCTAAAGTGATTTCTTTATAATGGGTGTGTTCCTTATCTTATCCTAGTGTCTAAACTCTTCTCCATGGCTGGACCCCCAAATAATATTCCTTTACGTGCTAAGGGGGAGCTAGAGAGTGGGATAGGTTTACTAACTACCCTAGCCCTAACGCGTAACCTAACCCTAACCCCTACCCTAACCCTAACACGTACCCTAATCCTAACCCGTACCCTAAACCGAGCCCTAACCCTAACACTAACCCAAACCCTAACCCTAACCCATACCCTACGCCGTACACGAACACCTCCCCGAACCCATACCCCAAGCCGTACCCTAAACCTAACCCTAAGCCTAACCCTAACCCTAGGCTACCCTTGACTGCTTCTGCCTCCAATAGATTTCCTAAGCACTAGTGTTTTAAGGAACAGCTTAAAAAGAGAATCCTAATGTGATTTCTTTATAATGGGTGTGTTCCTTATCTTATCCTAGTGTCTAAACTCTTCTCCATGGCTGCACCCCCAAATAATATTGCCTTACGTGCTAAGGGGTATCTAGAGAGTGGGATAGGTTTAATAACTACCCTAAACCTAATGCGTACTCTAACCCTAACCCCTACCCTAACACTAACACGTACCCTAATCCTAACCCGTACCCTAAACCGAGCCCTAACCCTAACACTAACACTAACCCTAACCCTAACCCATACCCTACGCCGTACCTGAACCCCTCCCCAAACCCGTACCCTAAGCCGTACCCTAAGCCTAACCCTAAGCCTAACACTAACCCTAGGCTACCCTTGACTGCTTCTGCCTCCAATAGATTTCCTAAGCACTAGTGTTTTAAGCAACAGCTTAAAAAGAGAATCCTAATGTGATTTCTTTATAATGGGTGTGTTCCTTATCTTATCCTAGTGTCTAAACTCTTCTCCATGGCTGGACCCTCAAATAATATTCCTTTACGTGCTAAGGGGTATCTAGAGAGTGGGATAGGTTTAATAACTACCCTAACCCTAACGCGTACCCTAACCCTAACCCCTACCCTAACCCTAACACCTACCCTAATCCTAACCCGTACCCTAAACCGAGCCCTAACCCTAACACTAACCCTAACCCTAACCCTAACCCATACCCTACGCCGTACCCGCACCCCTCCCCGAACCCGTAACCTAAGCCGTACCCTAAGCCTAACCCTAAGCCTAACCCTAACCCTAGGCTACCCTTGACTGCTTCTGCCTCCAATTGATTTCCTAAGCAGTAGTGTTTTAAGAAACAGCTTAAAAAGAGAATCCTAATGTGATTTCTTTATAATGGGTGTGTTCCTTATCTTATCCTAGTGTCTAAACTCTTCTCCATGGCTGGACCCCCAAATAATATTCCTTTACGTGCTAAGGGGGAGCTAGAGAGTGGGATAGGTTTAATAACTACCCTAGCCCTAACGCGTAACCTAACCCTAACCCCTACCCTAACCCTAACACGTACCCTAATCCTAACCCGTACCCTAAACCGAGCCCTAACCCTAACACTAACCCAAACCCTAACCCTAACCCATACCCTACGCCGTACACGAACACCTCCCCGAACCCATACCCCAAGCCGTACCCTAACCCTAACCCTAAGCCTAACCCTAACCCTAGGCTACCCTTGACTGCTTCTGCCTCCAATTGATTTCCTAAGCACTAGTGTTTTAAGAACAGCTTAAAAAGAGAATCCTAAAGTGATTTCTTTATAATGGGTGTGTTCCTTATCTTATCCTAGTGTCTAAACTCTTCTCCATGGCTGGACCCCCAAATAATATTCCTTTACGTGCTAAGGGGTATCTAGAGAGTGGGATAGGTTTAATAACTACCCTAACCCTAACGCGTACCCTAACCCTAACCCCTACCCTAACCCTAACACGTACCCTAATCCTAACCCGTACCCTAAACCGAGCCCTAACCCTAACACTAACCCTAACCCTAACCCTAACCCATACCCTACGCCGTACCCGAAACCCTCCCCGAACCCGTACCCTAAGCCATACCCTAAGCCTAACCCTAAGCCTAACACTAACCCTAGGCTACCCTTTACTGCTTCTGCCTCCAATAGATTTCCTAAGCACTAGTGTTTTAAGCAACAGCTTAAAAAGAGAATCCTAATGTGATTTCTTTATAATGGGTGTGTTCCTTATCTTATCCTAGTGTCTAAACTCTTCTCCATGGCTGGACCCCCAAATAATATTCCTTACGTGCTAAGGGGTATCTAGAGAGTGGGATAGGTTTACTAACGACCCTAACCCTAATGCGTACCCTAACCCTAACCCCTACCCTAAACCTAACACGTACCCTAATCCTAACCGTACCCTAAACCGAGCCCTAACCCTAACACAAACCCTAACCCTAACCCTAACCCATACCCTACGCCGTACCCGAAACCCTCCCCGAACCCGTACCCTAAGCCGTACCCTAAGCCTAACCCTAAGCCTAACCCTAACCCTAGGCTACCCTTGACTGCTTCTGTCTCCAATAGATTTCCTAAGCACTAGTGTTTTAAGGAACAGCTTAAAAAGAGAATCCTAAAGTGATTTCTTTATAATGGGTGTGTTCCTTATCTTATCCTAGCGTCTAAACTCTTCTCCATGGCTGGACCCCCAAATAATATTCCTTTACGTGCTAAGGGGTATCTAGAGAGTGGGATAGGTTTAACAACTACCCTAACCCTAACGCGTACCCTAAACCTAACCCCTACCCTAACCCTAACACGTACCCTAATCCTAACCCGTACCCTAAACCGAGCCCTAACCCTAACACTAACCCTAACCCTAACCCTAACCCATACCCTACGCCGTACCCGCACCCCTCCCCGAACCCGTACCCTAAGCCGTACCCTCAGCCGAACCCTAAGCCTAACCCTAGCCCTAGGCTACCCTTGACTGCTTCTGCCTCCAATAGATTTCCTAAGCACTAGTGTTTTAAGGAACAGCTTAAAAAGAGAATCCTAATGTGATTTCTTTATAATGGGTGTGTTCCTTATCTTATCCTAGTGTCTAAACTCTTCTCCATGGCTGCACCCCGAAATAATATTGCCTTACGTGCTAAGGGGTATCTAGAGAGTGGGATAGGTTTAATAACTACCCTAACCCTAATGCGTACTCTAACCCTAACCCCTACCCTAACACTAACACGTACCCTAATCCTAACCCGTACCCTAAACCGAGCCCTAACCCTAACACTAACACTAACCCTAACCCTAACCCATACCCTACGCCGTACCCGAACCCCTCCCCAAACCCGTACCCTAAGCCGTACCCTAAGCCTAACCCTAAGCCTAACACTAACCCTAGGCTACCCTTGACTGCTTCTGCCTCCAATAGATTTCCTAAGCACTAGTGTTTTAAGCAACAGCTTAAAAAGAGAATCCTAATGTGATTTCTTTATAATGGGTGTGTTCCTTATCTTATCCTAGTGTCTAAACTCTTCTCCATGGCTGCACCCCCAAATAATATTCCCTTACGTGCTAAGGGGTATCTAGAGAGTGGGATAGGTTTAATAACTACCCTAACCCTAACACGTACCCTAACCCTAACCCCTACCCTAAACCTAACACGTACCCTAATCCTAACCTGTACCCTAAACCGAGCCCTAACCCTAACACTAACCCTAACCCTAACCCTAACCCATAACCTACGCTGTACCCGCACCCCTCCCCGAACCCGTACCCTAAGACATACCCTAAACCTAACCCTAAGCCTAACCCTAACCCTAGGCTACCCTTGACTGCTTCTGCCTCCAATTGATTTCCTAAGCAGTAGTGTTTTAAGGAACAGCTTAAAAAGAGAATCCTAATGTGATTTCTTTATAATGGGTGTGTTCCTTATCTTATCCTAGTGTCTAAACTCTTCTCCATGGCTGGACCCCCAAATAATATTCCTTTACGTGCTAAGGGGGAGCTAGAGAGTGGGATAGGTTTAATAACTACCCTAGCCCTAACGCGTAACCTAACCCTAACCCCTACCCTAACCCTAACACGTACCCTAATCCTAACCCGTACCCTAAACCGAGCCCTAACCCTAACACTAACCCAAACCCTAACCCTAACCCATACCCTACGCCGTACACGAACACCTCCCCGAACCCATACCCCAAGCCGTACCCTAACCCTAACCCTAAGCCTAACCCTAACCCTAGGCTACCCTTGACTGCTTCTGCCTCCAATAGATTTCCTAAGCACTAGTGTTTTAAGCAACAGCTTAAAAAGAGAATCCTAATGTGATTTCTTTATAATGGGTGTGTTCCTTATCTTATCCTAGTGTCTAAACTCTTCTCCATGGCTGGACCCCCAAATAATATTCCTTTACGTGCTAAGGGGTATCTAGAGAGTGGGATAGGTTTAATAACTACCCTAACCCTAATGCGTACCCTAACCCTAACCCCTACCCTAACCCTAACACGTACCCTAATCCTAACCCGTACCCTAAACCGAGCCCTAACCCTAACCCTAACCCTAACCCATACCCTACGCCGTACCCGAAACCCTCCCCGAACCCGTACCCTAAGCCGTACCCTAAGCCTAACCCTAAGCCTAACCTTACCCTATGCTACCCTTGACTGCTTCTGCCTCCAATAGATTTCCTAAGCACTAGTGTTTTAAGGAACAGCTTAAAAAGAGAATCCTAATGTGATTTCTTTATAATGGGTGTGTTCCTTATCTTATCCTAGTGTCTAAACTCTTCTACATGGCTGCACCCCCAAATAATATTGCCTTACGTGCTAAGGGGTATCTAGAGAGTGGGATAGGTTTAATAACTACCCTAACCCTAATGCGTACTCTAACCCTAACCCCTACCCTAACACTAACACGTACCCTAATCCTAACCCGTACCCTAAACCGAGCCCTAACCCTAACACTAACACTAACCCTAACCCTAACCCATACCCTACGCCGTACCTGAACCCCTCCCCAAACCCGTACCCTAAGCCGTACCCTAAGCCTAACCCTAAGCCTAACACTAACCCTACGCTACCCTTGACTGCTTCTGCCTCCAATAGATTTCCTATGCACTAGTGTTTTAAGCAACAGCTTAAAAAGAGAATCCTAATGTGATTTCTTTATAATGGGTGTGTTCCTTATCTTATCCTAGTGTCTAAATTCTTCTCCATTGCTGGAACCCCAAATAATATTCCTTTACGTGCTAAGGGGTATCTAGAGAGTGGGATAGGTTTACTAACTACCCTAACCCTAACGCGTACCCTAACCCTAACCCCTACCCTAAACCTAACACGTACCCTAATCCTAACCGTACCCTAAACCGAGCCCTAACCCTAACACTAACCCTAAACCTAACCCTAACCCATACCCTATGCCGTACCCGAAACCCTCCCCGAACCCGTACCCTAAGCCGTACCCTAAGCCTAACCCTAAGCCTAACCCTAACCCTAGGCTACCCTTGACTGCTTCTGCCTCTTATAGATTTCCTAAGCACTAGTGTTTTAAGGAACAGCTTAAAAAGAGAATCCTAATGTGATTTCTTTATAATGGGTGTGTTCCTTATCTTATCCTAGTGTCTAAACTCTTCTCCATGGCTGGGCCCTCAAATAATATTCCTTTACGTGCTAAGGGGTATCTAGAGAGTGGGATAGGTTTAATAACTACCCTAACCCTAACGCGTACCCTAACCCTAACCCCTACCCTAACCCTAACACGTACCCTAATCCTAACCCGTACCCTAAACCGAGCCCTAACCCTAACACTAACCCTAACCCTAACCCTAACCCATACCCTACGCCGTACCCGCACCCCTCCCCGAACCCGTAACCTAAGCCGTACCCTAAGCCTAACCCTAAGCCTAACCCTAACCCTAGGCTACCCTTGACTGCTTCTGCCTCCAATAGATTTCCTAAGCACTACTGTTTTAAGGAACAGCTTAAAAAGAGAATCCTAATGTGATTTCTTTATAATGGGTGTGTTCCTTATCTTATCCTAGTGTCTAAACTCTTCTCCATGGCTGCACCCCCAAATAATATTGCCTTACGTGCTAAGGGGTATCTAGAGAGTGGGATAGGTTTAATAACTACCCTAACCCTAATGCGTACTCTAACCCTAACCCCTACCCTAACACTAACACGTACCCTAATCCTAACCGTACCCTAAACCGAGCCCTAACCCTAACAGTAACCCTAACCGTAACCCTAACCCATACCCTACGCCGTACCCGAAACCCTCCCCGAACCCGTACCCTAAGCCGTACCCTAAGCCTAACCCTAAGCCTAACCCTAACCCTAGGCTACCGTTGACTGCTTCTGCCTCCAATAGATTTCCTAAGCACTAGTGTTTTAAGCAACAGCTTAAAAAGAGAATCCTAATGTGATTTCTTTATAATGGGTGTGTTCCTTATCTTATCCTAGTGTCTAAACTCTTCTCCATGGCTGGACCCTCAAATAATATTCCTTTACGTGCTAAGGGGTATCTAGAGAGTGGGATAGGTTTAATAACTACCCTAACCCTAACGCGTACCCTAACCCTAACCCCTACCCTAACCCTAACACGTACCCTAATCCTAACCCGTACCCTAAACCGAGCCCTAACCCTAACACTAACCCTAACCCTAACCCTAACCCATACCCTACGCCGTACCCGCACCCCTCCCCGAACCCGTAACCTAAGCCGTACCCTAAGCCTAACCCTAAGCCTAACCCTAACCCTAGGCTACCCTTGACTGCTTCTGCCTCCAATAGATTTCCTAAGCACTACTGTTTTAAGGAACAGCTTAAAAAGAGAATCCTAATGTGATTTCTTTATAATGGGTGTGTTCCTTATCTTATCCTAGTGTCTAAACTCTTCTCCATGGCTGCACCCCCAAATAATATTCCCTTACGTGCTAAGGGGTATCTAGAGAGTGGGATAGGTTTAATAACTACCCTAACCCTAACGCGTACCCTAACCCTAACCCCTACCCTAACCCTAACACGTACCCTAATCCTAACCTGTACCCTAAACCGAGCCCTAACCCTAACACTAACCCTAACCCTAACCCTAACCCATACCCTACGCCGTACCCGCACCCCTCCCCGAACCCGTACCCTAAGCCATACCCTAAACCTAACCCTAAGCCTAACCCTAACCCTAGGCTACCCTTCACTGCTTCTGCCTCCAATTGATTTCCTAAGCAGTAGTGTTTTAAGGAACAGCTTAAAAAGAGAATCCTAAAGTGATTTCTTTATAATGGGTGTGTTCCTTATCTTATCCTAGTGTCTAAACTCTTCTCCATGGCTGGACCCCCAAATAATATTCCTTTACGTGCTAAGGGGGAGCTAGAGAGTGGGATAGGTTTACTAACTACCCTAGCCCTAACGCGTAACCTAACCCTAACCCCTACCCTAACCCTAACACGTACCCTAATCCTAACCCGTACCCTAAACCGAGCCCTAACCCTAACACTAACCCAAACCCTAACCCTAACCCATACCCTACGCCGTACACGAACACCTCCCCGAACCCATACCCCAAGCCGTACCCTAAACCTAACCCTAAGCCTAACCCTAACCCTAGGCTACCCTTGACTGCTTCTGCCTCCAATAGATTTCCTAAGCACTAGTGTTTTAAGGAACAGCTTAAAAAGAGAATCCTAATGTGATTTCTTTATAATGGGTGTGTTCCTTATCTTATCCTAGTGTCTAAACTCTTCTCCATGGCTGCACCCCCAAATAATATTGCCTTACGTGCTAAGGGGTATCTAGAGAGTGGGATAGGTTTAATAACTACCCTAAACCTAATGCGTACTCTAACCCTAACCCCTACCCTAACACTAACACGTACCCTAATCCTAACCCGTACCCTAAACCGAGCCCTAACCCTAACACTAACACTAACCCTAACCCTAACCCATACCCTACGCCGTACCTGAACCCCTCCCCAAACCCGTACCCTAAGCCGTACCCTAAGCCTAACCCTAAGCCTAACACTAACCCTAGGCTACCCTTGACTGCTTCTGCCTCCAATAGATTTCCTAAGCACTAGTGTTTTAAGCAACAGCTTAAAAAGAGAATCCTAATGTGATTTCTTTATAATGGGTGTGTTCCTTATCTTATCCTAGTGTCTAAACTCTTCTCCATGGCTGGACCCTCAAATAATATTCCTTTACGTGCTAAGGGGTATCTAGAGAGTGGGATAGGTTTAATAACTACCCTAACCCTAACGCGTACCCTAACCCTAACCCCTACCCTAACCCTAACACCTACCCTAATCCTAACCCGTACCCTAAACCGAGCCCTAACCCTAACACTAACCCTAACCCTAACCCTAACCCATACCCTACGCCGTACCCGCACCCCTCCCCGAACCCGTAACCTAAGCCGTACCCTAAGCCTAACCCTAAGCCTAACCCTAACCCTAGGCTACCCTTGACTGCTTCTGCCTCCAATTGATTTCCTAAGCAGTAGTGTTTTAAGAAACAGCTTAAAAAGAGAATCCTAATGTGATTTCTTTATAATGGGTGTGTTCCTTATCTTATCCTAGTGTCTAAACTCTTCTCCATGGCTGGACCCCCAAATAATATTCCTTTACGTGCTAAGGGGGAGCTAGAGAGTGGGATAGGTTTAATAACTACCCTAGCCCTAACGCGTAACCTAACCCTAACCCCTACCCTAACCCTAACACGTACCCTAATCCTAACCCGTACCCTAAACCGAGCCCTAACCCTAACACTAACCCAAACCCTAACCCTAACCCATACCCTACGCCGTACACGAACACCTCCCCGAACCCATACCCCAAGCCGTACCCTAACCCTAACCCTAAGCCTAACCCTAACCCTAGGCTACCCTTGACTGCTTCTGCCTCCAATTGATTTCCTAAGCACTAGTGTTTTAAGAACAGCTTAAAAAGAGAATCCTAAAGTGATTTCTTTATAATGGGTGTGTTCCTTATCTTATCCTAGTGTCTAAACTCTTCTCCATGGCTGGACCCCCAAATAATATTCCTTTACGTGCTAAGGGGTATCTAGAGAGTGGGATAGGTTTAATAACTACCCTAACCCTAACGCGTACCCTAACCCTAACCCCTACCCTAACCCTAACACGTACCCTAATCCTAACCCGTACCCTAAACCGAGCCCTAACCCTAACACTAACCCTAACCCTAACCCTAACCCATACCCTACGCCGTACCCGAAACCCTCCCCGAACCCGTACCCTAAGCCATACCCTAAGCCTAACCCTAAGCCTAACACTAACCCTAGGCTACCCTTTACTGCTTCTGCCTCCAATAGATTTCCTAAGCACTAGTGTTTTAAGCAACAGCTTAAAAAGAGAATCCTAATGTGATTTCTTTATAATGGGTGTGTTCCTTATCTTATCCTAGTGTCTAAACTCTTCTCCATGGCTGGACCCCCAAATAATATTCCTTACGTGCTAAGGGGTATCTAGAGAGTGGGATAGGTTTACTAACGACCCTAACCCTAATGCGTACCCTAACCCTAACCCCTACCCTAAACCTAACACGTACCCTAATCCTAACCGTACCCTAAACCGAGCCCTAACCCTAACACAAACCCTAACCCTAACCCTAACCCATACCCTACGCCGTACCCGAAACCCTCCCCGAACCCGTACCCTAAGCCGTACCCTAAGCCTAACCCTAAGCCTAACCCTAACCCTAGGCTACCCTTGACTGCTTCTGTCTCCAATAGATTTCCTAAGCACTAGTGTTTTAAGGAACAGCTTAAAAAGAGAATCCTAAAGTGATTTCTTTATAATGGGTGTGTTCCTTATCTTATCCTAGCGTCTAAACTCTTCTCCATGGCTGGACCCCCAAATAATATTCCTTTACGTGCTAAGGGGTATCTAGAGAGTGGGATAGGTTTAACAACTACCCTAACCCTAACGCGTACCCTAAACCTAACCCCTACCCTAACCCTAACACGTACCCTAATCCTAACCCGTACCCTAAACCGAGCCCTAACCCTAACACTAACCCTAACCCTAACCCTAACCCATACCCTACGCCGTACCCGCACCCCTCCCCGAACCCGTACCCTAAGCCGTACCCTCAGCCGAACCCTAAGCCTAACCCTAGCCCTAGGCTACCCTTGACTGCTTCTGCCTCCAATAGATTTCCTAAGCACTAGTGTTTTAAGGAACAGCTTAAAAAGAGAATCCTAATGTGATTTCTTTATAATGGGTGTGTTCCTTATCTTATCCTAGTGTCTAAACTCTTCTCCATGGCTGCACCCCGAAATAATATTGCCTTACGTGCTAAGGGGTATCTAGAGAGTGGGATAGGTTTAATAACTACCCTAACCCTAATGCGTACTCTAACCCTAACCCCTACCCTAACACTAACACGTACCCTAATCCTAACCCGTACCCTAAACCGAGCCCTAACCCTAACACTAACACTAACCCTAACCCTAACCCATACCCTACGCCGTACCCGAACCCCTCCCCAAACCCGTACCCTAAGCCGTACCCTAAGCCTAACCCTAAGCCTAACACTAACCCTAGGCTACCCTTGACTGCTTCTGCCTCCAATAGATTTCCTAAGCACTAGTGTTTTAAGCAACAGCTTAAAAAGAGAATCCTAATGTGATTTCTTTATAATGGGTGTGTTCCTTATCTTATCCTAGTGTCTAAACTCTTCTCCATGGCTGCACCCCCAAATAATATTCCCTTACGTGCTAAGGGGTATCTAGAGAGTGGGATAGGTTTAATAACTACCCTAACCCTAACACGTACCCTAACCCTAACCCCTACCCTAAACCTAACACGTACCCTAATCCTAACCTGTACCCTAAACCGAGCCCTAACCCTAACACTAACCCTAACCCTAACCCTAACCCATAACCTACGCTGTACCCGCACCCCTCCCCGAACCCGTACCCTAAGACATACCCTAAACCTAACCCTAAGCCTAACCCTAACCCTAGGCTACCCTTGACTGCTTCTGCCTCCAATTGATTTCCTAAGCAGTAGTGTTTTAAGGAACAGCTTAAAAAGAGAATCCTAATGTGATTTCTTTATAATGGGTGTGTTCCTTATCTTATCCTAGTGTCTAAACTCTTCTCCATGGCTGGACCCCCAAATAATATTCCTTTACGTGCTAAGGGGGAGCTAGAGAGTGGGATAGGTTTACTAACTACCCTAGCCCTAACGCGTAACCTAACCCTAACCCCTACCCTAACCCTAACACGTACCCTAATCCTAACCCGTACCCTAAACCGAGCCCTAACCCTAACACTAACCCAAACCCTAACCCTAACCCATACCCTACGCCGTACACGAACACCTCCCCGAACCCATACCCCAAGCCGTACCCTAACCCTAACCCTAAGCCTAACCCTAACCCTAGGCTACCCTTGACTGCTTCTGCCTCCAATAGATTTCCTAAGCACTAGTGTTTTAAGCAACAGCTTAAAAAGAGAATCCTAATGTGATTTCTTTATAATGGGTGTGTTCCTTATCTTATCCTAGTGTCTAAACTCTTCTCCATGGCTGGACCCCCAAATAATATTCCTTTACGTGCTAAGGGGTATCTAGAGAGTGGGATAGGTTTAATAACTACCCTAACCCTAATGCGTACCCTAACCCTAACCCCTACCCTAACCCTAACACGTACCCTAATCCTAACCTGTACCCTAAACCGAGCCCTAACCCTAACCCTAACCCTAACCCATACCCTACGCCGTACCCGAAACCCTCCCCGAACCCGTACCCTAAGCCGTACCCTAAGCCTAACCCTAAGCCTAACCTTACCCTATGCTACCCTTGACTGCTTCTGCCTCCAATAGATTTCCTAAGCACTAGTGTTTTAAGGAACAGCTTAAAAAGAGAATCCTAATGTGATTTCTTTATAATGGGTGTGTTCCTTATCTTATCCTAGTGTCTAAACTCTTCTACATGGCTGCACCCCCAAATAATATTGCCTTACGTGCTAAGGGGTATCTAGAGAGTGGGATAGGTTTAATAACTACCCTAACCCTAATGCGTACTCTAACCCTAACCCCTACCCTAACACTAACACGTACCCTAATCCTAACCCGTACCCTAAACCGAGCCCTAACCCTAACACTAACACTAACCCTAACCCTAACCCATACCCTACGCCGTACCTGAACCCCTCCCCAAACCCGTACCCTAAGCCGTACCCTAAGCCTAACCCTAAGCCTAACACTAACCCTACGCTACCCTTGACTGCTTCTGCCTCCAATAGATTTCCTATGCACTAGTGTTTTAAGCAACAGCTTAAAAAGAGAATCCTAATGTGATTTCTTTATAATGGGTGTGTTCCTTATCTTATCCTAGTGTCTAAATTCTTCTCCATTGCTGGAACCCCAAATAATATTCCTTTACGTGCTAAGGGGTATCTAGAGAGTGGGATAGGTTTACTAACTACCCTAACCCTAACGCGTACCCTAACCCTAACCCCTACCCTAAACCTAACACGTACCCTAATCCTAACCGTACCCTAAACCGAGCCCTAACCCTAACACTAACCCTAAACCTAACCCTAACCCATACCCTATGCCGTACCCGAAACCCTCCCCGAACCCGTACCCTAAGCCGTACCCTAAGCCTAACCCTAAGCCTAACCCTAACCCTAGGCTACCCTTGACTGCTTCTGCCTCTTATAGATTTCCTAAGCACTAGTGTTTTAAGGAACAGCTTAAAAAGAGAATCCTAATGTGATTTCTTTATAATGGGTGTGTTCCTTATCTTATCCTAGTGTCTAAACTCTTCTCCATGGCTGGGCCCTCAAATAATATTCCTTTACGTGCTAAGGGGTATCTAGAGAGTGGGATAGGTTTAATAACTACCCTAACCCTAACGCGTACCCTAACCCTAACCCCTACCCTAACCCTAACACGTACCCTAATCCTAACCCGTACCCTAAACCGAGCCCTAACCCTAACACTAACCCTAACCCTAAACCTAACCCATACCCTACGCCGTACCCGCACCCCTCCCCGAACCCGTAACCTAAGCCGTACCCTAAGCCTAACCCTAAGCCTAACCCTAACCCTAGGCTACCCTTGACTGCTTCTGCCTCCAATAGATTTCCTAAGCACTACTGTTTTAAGGAACAGCTTAAAAAGAGAATCCTAATGTGATTTCTTTATAATGGGTGTGTTCCTTATCTTATCCTAGTGTCTAAACTCTTCTCCATGGCTGCACCCCCAAATAATATTGCCTTACGTGCTAAGGGGTATCTAGAGAGTGGGATAGGTTTAATAACTACCCTAACCCTAATGCGTACTCTAACCCTAACCCCTACCCTAACACTAACACGTACCCTAATCCTAACCGTACCCTAAACCGAGCCCTAACCCTAACAGTAACCCTAACCGTAACCCTAACCCATACCCTACGCCGTACCCGAAACCCTCCCCGAACCCGTACCCTAAGCCGTACCCTAAGCCTAACCCTAAGCCTAACCCTAACCCTAGGCTACCGTTGACTGCTTCTGCCTCCAATAGATTTCCTAAGCACTAGTGTTTTAAGCAACAGCTTAAAAAGAGAATCCTAATGTGATTTCTTTATAATGGGTGTGTTCCTTATCTTATCCTAGTGTCTAAACTCTTCTCCATGGCTGGACCCTCAAATAATATTCCTTTACGTGCTAAGGGGTATCTAGAGAGTGGGATAGGTTTAATAACTACCCTAACCCTAACGCGTACCCTAACCCTAACCCCTACCCTAACCCTAACACGTACCCTAATCCTAACCCGTACCCTAAACCGAGCCCTAACCCTAACACTAACCCTAACCCTAACCCTAACCCATACCCTACGCCGTACCCGCACCCCTCCCCGAACCCGTAACCTAAGCCGTACCCTAAGCCTAACCCTAAGCCTAACCCTAACCCTAGGCTACCCTTGACTGCTTCTGCCTCCAATAGATTTCCTAAGCACTAGTGTTTTAAGCAACAGCTTAAAAAGAGAATCCTAATGTGATTTCTTTATAATGGGTGTGTTCCTTATCTTATCCTAGTGTCTAAACTCTTCTCCATGGCTGGACCCCCAAATAATATTCCTTTACGTGCTAAGGGGTATCTAGAGAGTGGGATAGGTTTACTAACGACCCTAACCCTAATGCGTACCCTAACCCTAACCCCTACCCTAAACCTAACACGTACCCTAATCCTAACCGTACCCTAAACCGAGCCCTAACCCTAACACAAACCCTAACCCTAACCCTAACCCATACCCTACGCCATACCCGAAACCCTCCCCGAACCCGTACCCTAAGCCGTACCCTAAGCCTAACCCTAAGCCTAACCATAACTCTAGGCTACCCTTGACTGCTTCTGCCTCCAATTGATTTCCTAAGCAGTAGTGTTTTAAGGAACAGCTTAAAAAGAGAATCCTAATGTGATTTCTTTATAATGGGTGTGTTCCTTATCTTATCCTAGTGTCTAAACTCTTCTCCATGGCTGGACCCCCAAATAATATTCCTTTACGTGCTAAGGGGTATCTAGAGAGTGGGATAGGTTTAATAACTACCCTAACCCTAACACGTACCCTAACCCTAACCCCTACCCTAAACCTAACACGTACCCTAATCCTAACCTGTACCCTAAACCGAGCCCTAACCCTAACACTAACCCTAACCCTAACCCTAACCCATACCCTACGCCGTACCCGCACCCCTCCCCGAACCCGTACCCTAAGACATACCCTAAACCTAACCCTAAGCCTAACCCTAACCCTAGGCTACCCTTGACTGCTTCTGCCTCCAATTGATTTCCTAAGCAGTAGTGTTTTAAGGAACAGCTTAAAAAGAGAATCTGAAAGTGATTTCTTTATAATGAGTGTGTTCCTTATCTTATCCTAGTGTCTAAACTCTTCTCCATGGCTGGACCCCCAAATAATATTCCTTTACGTGCTAAGGGGTATCTAGAGAGTGGGATAGGTTTAATAACTACCCGAACCCTAATGCGTACCCTAACCCTAACCCCTACCCTAACCCTAACACGTACCCTAATCCTAATCCGTACCCTAAACCGAGCCCTAACCCTAACACAAACCCTAACCCTAACCCATACCCTACGCCGTACCCGAAACCCTTCCCGAACCCGTACCCTAAGCCGTACCCTAAGCCTAACCCTAAGCCTAACCTTACCCTAGGCTACCCTTGACTGCTTCTGCCTCCAATAGATTTCCTAAGCACTAGTGTTTTAAGGAACAGCTTAAAAAGAGAATCCTAATGTGATTTCTTTATAATGGGTCTGTTCCTTATCTTATCCTAGTGTCTAAACTCTTCTACATGGCTGCACCCCCAAATAATATTGCCTTACGTGCTAAGGGGTATCTAGAGAGTGGGATAGGTTTAATAACTACCCTAACCCTAATGCGTACTCTAACCCTAACCCCTACCCTAACACTAACACGTACCCTAATCCTAACCCGTACCCTAAACCGAGCCCTAACCCTAACACTAACACTAACCCTAACCCTAACCCATACCCTACGCCGTACCTGAACCCCTCCCCAAACCCGTACCCTAAGCCGTACCCTAAGCCTAACCCTAAGCCTAACACTAACCCTAGGCTACCCTTGACTGCTTCTGCCTCCAATAGATTTCCTAAGCACTAGTGTTTTAAGCAACAGCTTAAAAAGAGAATCCTAATGTGATTTCTTTATAATGGGTGTGTTCCTTATCTTATCCTAGTGTCTAAATTCTTCTCCATTGCTGGAACCCCAAATAATATTCCTTTACGTGCTAAGGGGTATCTAGAGAGTGGGATAGGTTTACTAACTACCCTAACCCTAACGCGTACACTAACCCTAACCCCTACCCTAAACCTAACACGTACCCTAATCCTAACCGTACCCTAAACCGAGCCCTAACCCTAACACTAACCCTAACACTAACCCTAACCCATACCCTACGCCGTACCCGAAACCCTCCCCGAACCCATACCCTAAGCCGTACCCTAAGCCTAACCCTAACCCTAGGCTACCCTTGACTGCTTCTGCCTCTTATAGATTTCCTAAGCACTAGTGTTTTAAGGAACAGCTTAAAAAGAGAATCCTAATGTGATTTCTTTATAATGGGTGTGTTCCTTATCTTATCCTAGTGTCTAAACTCTTCTCCATGGCTGGACCCTCAAATAATATTCCTTTACGTGCTAAGGGGTATCTAGAGAGTGGGATAGGTTTAATAACTACCCTAACCCTAACGCGTACCCTAACCCTAACCCCTACCCTAACCCTAACACGTACCCTAATCCTAACCCGTACCCTAAACCGAGCCCTAACCCTAACACTAACCCTAACCCTAACCCTAACCCATACCCTACGCCTTACCCGCACCCCTCCCCGAACCCGTAACCTAAGCCGTACCCTAAGCCTAACCCTAAGCCTAACCCTAACCCTAGGCTACCCTTGACTGCTTCTGCCTCCAATAGATTTCCTAAGCACTACTGTTTTAAGGAACAGCTTAAAAAGAGAATCCTAATGTGATTTCTTTATAATGGGTGTGTTCCTTATCTTATCCTAGTGTCTAAACTCTTCTCCATGGCTGCACCCCCAAATAATATTCCCTTACGTGCTAAGGGGTATCTAGAGAGTGGGATAGGTTTAATAACTACCCTAACCCTAACGCGTACCCTAACCCTAACCCCTACCCTAACCCTAACACGTACCCTAATCCTAACCTGTACCCTAAACCGAGCCCTAACCCTAACCCTAACCCTAACCCTAACCCTAACCCATACCCTACGCCGTACCCGCACCCCTCCCCGAACCCGTACCCTAAGCCATACCCTAAACCTAACCCTAAGCCTAACCCTAACCCTAGGCTACCCTTCACTGCTTCTGCCTCCAATTGATTTCCTAAGCAGTAGTGTTTTAAGGAACAGCTTAAAAAGAGAATCCTAAAGTGATTTCTTTATAATGGGTGTGTTCCTTATCTTATCCTAGTGTCTAAACTCTTCTCCATGGCTGGACCCCCAAATAATATTCCTTTACGTGCTAAGGGGGAGCTAGAGAGTGGGATAGGTTTACTAACTACCCTAGCCCTAACGCGTAACCTAACCCTAACCCCTACCCTAACCCTAACACGTACCCTAATCCTAACCCGTACCCTAAACCGAGCCCTAACCCTAACACTAACCCAAACCCTAACCCTAACCCATACCCTACGCCGTACACGAACACCTCCCCGAACCCATACCCCAAGCCGTACCCTAAACCTAACCCTAAGCCTAACCCTAACCCTAGGCTACCCTTGACTGCTTCTGCCTCCAATAGATTTCCTAAGCACTAGTGTTTTAAGGAACAGCTTAAAAAGAGAATCCTAATGTGATTTCTTTATAATGGGTGTGTTCCTTATCTTATCCTAGTGTCTAAACTCTTCTCCATGGCTGCACCCCCAAATAATATTGCCTTACGTGCTAAGGGGTATCTAGAGAGTGGGATAGGTTTAATAACTACCCTAAACCTAATGCGTACTCTAACCCTAACCCCTACCCTAACACTAACACGTACCCTAATCCTAACCCGTACCCTAAACCGAGCCCTAACCCTAACACTAACACTAACCCTAACCCTAACCCATACCCTACGCCGTACCTGAACCCCTCCCCAAACCCGTACCCTAAGCCGTACCCTAAGCCTAACCCTAAGCCTAACACTAACCCTAGGCTACCCTTGACTGCTTCTGCCTCCAATAGATTTCCTAAGCACTAGTGTTTTAAGCAACAGCTTAAAAAGAGAATCCTAATGTGATTTCTTTATAATGGGTGTGTTCCTTATCTTATCCTAGTGTCTAAACTCTTCTCCATGGCTGGACCCTCAAATAATATTCCTTTACGTGCTAAGGGGTATCTAGAGAGTGGGATAGGTTTAATAACTACCCTAACCCTAACGCGTACCCTAACCCTAACCCCTACCCTAACCCTAACACCTACCCTAATCCTAACCCGTACCCTAAACCGAGCCCTAACCCTAACACTAACCCTAACCCTAACCCTAACCCATACCCTACGCCGTACCCGCACCCCTCCCCGAACCCGTAACCTAAGCCGTACCCTAAGCCTAACCCTAAGCCTAACCCTAACCCTAGGCTACCCTTGACTGCTTCTGCCTCCAATTGATTTCCTAAGCAGTAGTGTTTTAAGAAACAGCTTAAAAAGAGAATCCTAATGTGATTTCTTTATAATGGGTGTGTTCCTTATCTTATCCTAGTGTCTAAACTCTTCTCCATGGCTGGACCCCCAAATAATATTCCTTTACGTGCTAAGGGGGAGCTAGAGAGTGGGATAGGTTTAATAACTACCCTAGCCCTAACGCGTAACCTAACCCTAACCCCTACCCTAACCCTAACACGTACCCTAATCCTAACCCGTACCCTAAACCGAGCCCTAACCCTAACACTAACCCAAACCCTAACCCTAACCCATACCCTACGCCGTACACGAACACCTCCCCGAACCCATACCCCAAGCCGTACCCTAACCCTAACCCTAAGCCTAACCCTAACCCTAGGCTACCCTTGACTGCTTCTGCCTCCAATTGATTTCCTAAGCACTAGTGTTTTAAGAACAGCTTAAAAAGAGAATCCTAAAGTGATTTCTTTATAATGGGTGTGTTCCTTATCTTATCCTAGTGTCTAAACTCTTCTCCATGGCTGGACCCCCAAATAATATTCCTTTACGTGCTAAGGGGTATCTAGAGAGTGGGATAGGTTTAATAACTACCCTAACCCTAACGCGTACCCTAACCCTAACCCCTACCCTAACCCTAACACGTACCCTAATCCTAACCCGTACCCTAAACCGAGCCCTAACCCTAACACTAACCCTAACCCTAACCCTAACCCATACCCTACGCCGTACCCGAAACCCTCCCCGAACCCGTACCCTAAGCCATACCCTAAGCCTAACCCTAAGCCTAACACTAACCCTAGGCTACCCTTTACTGCTTCTGCCTCCAATAGATTTCCTAAGCACTAGTGTTTTAAGCAACAGCTTAAAAAGAGAATCCTAATGTGATTTCTTTATAATGGGTGTGTTCCTTATCTTATCCTAGTGTCTAAACTCTTCTCCATGGCTGGACCCCCAAATAATATTCCTTACGTGCTAAGGGGTATCTAGAGAGTGGGATAGGTTTACTAACGACCCTAACCCTAATGCGTACCCTAACCCTAACCCCTACCCTAAACCTAACACGTACCCTAATCCTAACCGTACCCTAAACCGAGCCCTAACCCTAACACAAACCCTAACCCTAACCCTAACCCATACCCTACGCCGTACCCGAAACCCTCCCCGAACCCGTACCCTAAGCCGTACCCTAAGCCTAACCCTAAGCCTAACCCTAACCCTAGGCTACCCTTGACTGCTTCTGTCTCCAATAGATTTCCTAAGCACTAGTGTTTTAAGGAACAGCTTAAAAAGAGAATCCTAAAGTGATTTCTTTATAATGGGTGTGTTCCTTATCTTATCCTAGCGTCTAAACTCTTCTCCATGGCTGGACCCCCAAATAATATTCCTTTACGTGCTAAGGGGTATCTAGAGAGTGGGATAGGTTTAACAACTACCCTAACCCTAACGCGTACCCTAAACCTAACCCCTACCCTAACCCTAACACGTACCCTAATCCTAACCCGTACCCTAAACCGAGCCCTAACCCTAACACTAACCCTAACCCTAACCCTAACCCATACCCTACGCCGTACCCGCACCCCTCCCCGAACCCGTACCCTAAGCCGTACCCTCAGCCGAACCCTAAGCCTAACCCTAGCCCTAGGCTACCCTTGACTGCTTCTGCCTCCAATAGATTTCCTAAGCACTAGTGTTTTAAGGAACAGCTTAAAAAGAGAATCCTAATGTGATTTCTTTATAATGGGTGTGTTCCTTATCTTATCCTAGTGTCTAAACTCTTCTCCATGGCTGCACCCCGAAATAATATTGCCTTACGTGCTAAGGGGTATCTAGAGAGTGGGATAGGTTTAATAACTACCCTAACCCTAATGCGTACTCTAACCCTAACCCCTACCCTAACACTAACACGTACCCTAATCCTAACCCGTACCCTAAACCGAGCCCTAACCCTAACACTAACACTAACCCTAACCCTAACCCATACCCTACGCCGTACCCGAACCCCTCCCCAAACCCGTACCCTAAGCCGTACCCTAAGCCTAACCCTAAGCCTAACACTAACCCTAGGCTACCCTTGACTGCTTCTGCCTCCAATAGATTTCCTAAGCACTAGTGTTTTAAGCAACAGCTTAAAAAGAGAATCCTAATGTGATTTCTTTATAATGGGTGTGTTCCTTATCTTATCCTAGTGTCTAAACTCTTCTCCATGGCTGCACCCCCAAATAATATTCCCTTACGTGCTAAGGGGTATCTAGAGAGTGGGATAGGTTTAATAACTACCCTAACCCTAACACGTACCCTAACCCTAACCCCTACCCTAAACCTAACACGTACCCTAATCCTAACCTGTACCCTAAACCGAGCCCTAACCCTAACACTAACCCTAACCCTAACCCTAACCCATAACCTACGCTGTACCCGCACCCCTCCCCGAACCCGTACCCTAAGACATACCCTAAACCTAACCCTAAGCCTAACCCTAACCCTAGGCTACCCTTGACTGCTTCTGCCTCCAATTGATTTCCTAAGCAGTAGTGTTTTAAGGAACAGCTTAAAAAGAGAATCCTAATGTGATTTCTTTATAATGGGTGTGTTCCTTATCTTATCCTAGTGTCTAAACTCTTCTCCATGGCTGGACCCCCAAATAATATTCCTTTACGTGCTAAGGGGGAGCTAGAGAGTGGGATAGGTTTACTAACTACCCTAGCCCTAACGCGTAACCTAACCCTAACCCCTACCCTAACCCTAACACGTACCCAATCCTAACCCGTACCCTAAACCGAGCCCTAACCCTAACACTAACCCAAACCCTAACCCTAACCCATACCCTACGCCGTACACGAACACCTCCCCGAACCCATACCCCAAGCCGTACCCTAACCCTAACCCTAAGCCTAACCCTAACCCTAGGCTACCCTTGACTGCTTCTGCCTCCAATAGATTTCCTAAGCACTAGTGTTTTAAGCAACAGCTTAAAAAGAGAATCCTAATGTGATTTCTTTATAATGGGTGTGTTCCTTATCTTATCCTAGTGTCTAAACTCTTCTCCATGGCTGGACCCCCAAATAATATTCCTTTACGTGCTAAGGGGTATCTAGAGAGTGGGATAGGTTTAATAACTACCCTAACCCTAATGCGTACCCTAACCCTAACCCCTACCCTAACCCTAACACGTACCCTAATCCTAACCCGTACCCTAAACCGAGCCCTAACCCTAACCCTAACCCTAACCCATACCCTACGCCGTACCCGAAACCCTCCCCGAACCCGTACCCTAAGCCGTACCCTAAGCCTAACCCTAAGCCTAACCTTACCCTATGCTACCCTTGACTGCTTCTGCCTCCAATAGATTTCCTAAGCACTAGTGTTTTAAGGAACAGCTTAAAAAGAGAATCCTAATGTGATTTCTTTATAATGGGTGTGTTCCTTATCTTATCCTATTGTCTAAACTCTTCTACATGGCTGCACCCCCAAATAATATTGCCTTACGTGCTAAGGGGTATCTAGAGAGTGGGATAGGTTTAATAACTACCCTAACCCTAATGCGTACTCTAACCCTAACCCCTACCCTAACACTAACACGTACCCTAATCCTAACCCGTACCCTAAACCGAGCCCTAACCCTAACACTAACACTAACCCTAACCCTAACCCATACCCTACGCCGTACCTGAACCCCTCCCCAAACCCGTACCCTAAGCCGTACCCTAAGCCTAACCCTAAGCCTAACACTAACCCTAGGCTACCCTTGACTGCTTCTGCCTCCAATAGATTTCCTAAGCACTAGTGTTTTAAGCAACAGCTTAAAAAGAGAATCCTAATGTGATTTCTTTATAATGGGTGTGTTCCTTATCTTATCCTAGTGTCTAAATTCTTCTCCATTGCTGGAACCCCAAATAATATTCCTTTACGTGCTAAGGGGTATCTAGAGAGTGGGATAGGTTTACTAACTACCCTAACCCTAACGCGTACACTAACCCTAACCCCTACCCTAAACCTAACACGTACCCTAATCCTAACCGTACCCTAAACCGAGCCCTAACCCTAACACTAACCCTAACCCTAACCCTAACCCATACCCTACGCCGTACCCGAAACCCTCCCCGAACCCATACCCTAAGCCGTACCCTAAGCCTAACCCTAACCCTAGGCTACCCTTGACTGCTTCTGCCTCTTATAGATTTCCTAAGCACTAGTGTTTTAAGGAACAGCTTAAAAAGAGAATCCTAATGTGATTTCTTTATAATGGGTGTGTTCCTTATCTTATCCTAGTGTCTAAACTCTTCTCCATGGCTGGACCCTCAAATAATATTCCTTTACGTGCTAAGGGGTATCTAGAGAGTGGGATAGGTTTAATAACTACCCTAACCCTAACGCGTACCCTAACCCTAACCCCTACCCTAACCCTAACACGTACCCTAATCCTAACCCGTACCCTAAACCGAGCCCTAACCCTAACACTAACCCTAACCCTAACCCTAACCCATACCCTACGCCGTACCCGCACCCCTCCCCGAACCCGTAACCTAAGCCGTACCCTAAGCCTAACCCTAAGCCTAACCCTAACCCTAGGCTACCCTTGACTGCTTCTGCCTCCAATAGATTTCCTAAGCACTACTGTTTTAAGGAACAGCTTAAAAAGAGAATCCTAATGTGATTTCTTTATAATGGGTGTGTTCCTTATCTTATCCTAGTGTCTAAACTCTTCTCCATGGCTGCACCCCCAAATAATATTCCCTTACGTGCTAAGGGGTATCTAGAGAGTGGGATAGGTTTAATAACTACCCTAACCCTAACGCGTACCCTAACCCTAACCCCTACCCTAACCCTAACACGTACCCTAATCCTAACCTGTACCCTAAACCGAGCCCTAACCCTAACACTAACCCTAACCCTAACCCTAACCCATACCCTACGCCGTACCCGCACCCCTCCCCGAACCCGTACCCTAAGCCATACCCTAAACCTAACCCTAAGCCTAACCCTAACCCTAGGCTACCCTTCACTGCTTCTGCCTCCAATTGATTTCCTAAGCAGTAGTGTTTTAAGGAACAGCTTAAAAAGAGAATCCTAAAGTGATTTCTTTATAATGGGTGTGTTCCTTATCTTATCCTAGTGTCTAAACTCTTCTCCATGGCTGGACCCCCAAATAATATTCCTTTACGTGCTAAGGGGGAGCTAGAGAGTGGGATAGGTTTACTAACTACCCTAGCCCTAACGCGTAACCTAACCCTAACCCCTACCCTAACCCTAACACGTACCCTAATCCTAACCCGTACCCTAAACCGAGCCCTAACCCTAACACTAACCCAAACCCTAACCCTAACCCATACCCTACGCCGTACACGAACACCTCCCCGAACCCATACCCCAAGCCGTACCCTAAACCTAACCCTAAGCCTAACCCTAACCCTAGGCTACCCTTGACTGCTTCTGCCTCCAATAGATTTCCTAAGCACTAGTGTTTTAAGGAACAGCTTAAAAAGAGAATCCTAATGTGATTTCTTTATAATGGGTGTGTTCCTTATCTTATCCTAGTGTCTAAACTCTTCTCCATGGCTGCACCCCCAAATAATATTGCCTTACGTGCTAAGGGGTATCTAGAGAGTGGGATAGGTTTAATAACTACCCTAACCCTAATGCGTACTCTAACCCTAACCCCTACCCTAACACTAACACGTACCCTAATCCTAACCCGTACCCTAAACCGAGCCCTAACCCTAACACTAACACTAACCCTAACCCTAACCCATACTCTACGCTGTACCTGAACCCCTCCCCAAACCCGTACCCTAAGCCGTACCCTAAGCCTAACCCTAAGCCTAACACTAACCCTAGGCTACCCTTGACTGCTTCTGCCTCCAATAGATTTCCTAAGCACTAGTGTTTTAAGCAACAGCTTAAAAAGAGAATCCTAATGTGATTTCTTTATAATGGGTGTGTTCCTTATCTTATCCTAGTGTCTAAACTCTTCTCCATGGCTGGACCCTCAAATAATATTCCTTTACGTGCTAAGGGGTATCTAGAGAGTGGGATAGGTTTACTAACTACCCTAACCCTAACGCGTACCCTAACCCTAACCCCTACCCTAACCCTAACACCTACCCTAATCCTAACCCGTACCCTAAACCGAGCCCTAACCCTAACACTAACCCTAACCCTAACCCATACCCTACGCCGTACCCGCACCCCTCCCCGAACCCGTAACCTAAGCCGTACCCTAAGCCTAACCCTAAGCCTAACCCTAACCCTAGGCTACCCTTGACTGCTTCTGCCTCCAATTGATTTCCTAAGCAGTAGTGTTTTAAGAAACAGCTTAAAAAGAGAATCCTAATGTGATTTCTTTATAATGGGTGTGTTCCTTATCTTATCCTAGTGTCTAAACTCTTCTCCATGGCTGGACCCCCAAATAATATTCCTTTACGTGCTAAGGGGGAGCTAGAGAGTGGGATAGGTTTAATAACTACCCTAGCCCTAACGCGTAACCTAACCCTAACCCCTACCCTAACCCTAACACGTACCCTAATCCTAACCCGTACCCTAAACCGAGCCCTAACCCTAACACTAACCCAAACCCTAACCCTAACCCATACCCTACGCCGTACACGAACACCTCCCCGAACCCATACCCCAAGCCGTACCCTAACCCTAACCCTAAGCCTAACCCTAACCCTAGGCTACCCTTGACTGCTTCTGCCTCCAATTGATTTCCTAAGCACTAGTGTTTTAAGAACAGCTTAAAAAGAGAATCCTAAAGTGATTTCTTTATAATGGGTGTGTTCCTTATCTTATCCTAGTGTCTAAACTCTTCTCCATGGCTGGACCCCCAAATAATATTCCTTTACGTGCTAAGGGGTATCTAGAGAGTGGGATAGGTTTAATAACTACCCTAACCCTAACGCGTACCCTAACCCTAACCCCTACCCTAACCCTAACACGTACCCTAATCCTAACCCGTACCCTAAACCGAGCCCTAACCCTAACACTAACCCTAACCCTAACCCTAACCCATACCCTACGCCGTACCCGAAACCCTCCCCGAACCCGTACCCTAAGCCATACCCTAAGCCTAACCCTAAGCCTAACACTAACCCTAGGCTACCCTTTACTGCTTCTGCCTCCAATAGATTTCCTAAGCACTAGTGTTTTAAGCAACAGCTTAAAAAGAGAATCCTAATGTGATTTCTTTATAATGGGTGTGTTCCTTATCTTATCCTAGTGTCTAAACTCTTCTCCATGGCTGGACCCCCAAATAATATTCCTTACGTGCTAAGGGGTATCTAGAGAGTGGGATAGGTTTACTAACGACCCTAACCCTAATGCGTACCCTAACCCTAACCCCTACCCTAAACCTAACACGTACCCTAATCCTAACCTGTACCCTAAACCGAGCCCTAACCCTAACACTAACCCTAACCCTAACCCTAACCCATACCCTACGCCGTACCCGCACCCCTCCCCGAACCCGTACCCTAAGACATACCCTAAACCTAACCCTAAGCCTAACCCTAACCCTAGGCTACCCTTGACTGCTTCTGCCTCCAATTGATTTCCTAAGCAGTAGTGTTTTAAGGAACAGCTTAAAAAGAGAATCCTAATGTGATTTCTTTATAATGGGTGTGTTCCTTATCTTATCCTAGTGTCTAAACTCTTCTCCATGGCTGGACCCCCAAATAATATTCCTTTACGTGCTAAGGGGGAGCTAGAGAGTGGGATAGGTTTACTAACTACCCTAGCCCTAACGCGTAACCTAACCCTAACCCCTACCCTAACCCTAACACGTACCCTAATCCTAACCCGTACCCTAAACCGAGCCCTAACCCTAACACTAACCCAAACCCTAACCCTAACCCATACCCTACGCCGTACACGAACACCTCCCCGAACCCATACCCCAAGCCGTACCCTAACCCTAACCCTAAGCCTAACCCTAACCCTAGGCTACCCTTGACTGCTTCTGCCTCCAATAGATTTCCTAAGCACTAGTGTTTTAAGCAACAGCTTAAAAAGAGAATCCTAATGTGATTTCTTTATAATGGGTGTGTTCCTTATCTTATCCTAGTGTCTAAACTCTTCTCCATGGCTGGACCCCCAAATAATATTCCTTTACGTGCTAAGGGGTATCTAGAGAGTGGGATAGGTTTAATAACTACCCTAACCCTAATGCGTACCCTAACCCTAACCCCTACCCTAACCCTAACACGTACCCTAATCCTAACCCGTACCCTAAACCGAGCCCTAACCCTAACACTAACCCTAACCCATACCCTACGCCGTACCCGAATCCCTCCCCGAACCCGTACCCTAAGCCGTACCCTAAGCCTAACTCTAAGCCTAACCTTACCCTATGCTACCCTTGACTGCTTCTGCCTCCAATAGATTTCCTAAGCACTAGTGTTTTAAGGAACAGCTTAAAAAGAGAATCCTAATGTGATTTCTTTATAATGGGTGTGTTCCTTATCTTATCCTAGTGTCTAAACTCTTCTACATGGCTGCACCCCCAAATAATATTGCCTTACGTGCTAAGGGGTATCTAGAGAGTGGGATAGGTTTAATAACTACCCTAACCCTAATGCGTACTCTAACCCTAACCCCTACCCTAACACTAACACGTACCCTAATCCTAACCCGTACCCTAAACCGAGCCCTAACCCTAACACTAACACTAACCCTAACCCTAACCCATACCCTACGCCGTACCTGAACCCCTCCCCAAACCCGTACCCTAAGCCGTACCCTAAGCCTAACCCTAAGCCTAACACTAACCCTACGCTACCCTTGACTGCTTCTGCCTCCAATAGATTTCCTATGCACTAGTGTTTTAAGCAACAGCTTAAAAAGAGAATCCTAATGTGATTTCTTTATAATGGGTGTGTTCCTTATCTTATCCTAGTGTCTAAATTCTTCTCCATTGCTGGAACCCCAAATAATATTCCTTTACGTGCTAAGGGGTATCTAGAGAGTGGGATAGGTTTACTAACTACCCTAACCCTAACGCGTACCCTAACCCTAACCCCTACCCTAAACCTAACACGTACCCTACTCCTAACCGTACCCTAAACCGAGCCCTAACCCTAACACTAACCCTAAACCTAACCCTAACCCATACCCTATGCCGTACCCGAAACCCTCCCCGAACCCGTACCCTAAGCCGTACCCTAAGCCTAACCCTAAGCCTAACCCTAACCCTAGGCTACCCTTGACTGCTTCTGCCTCTTATAGATTTCCTAAGCACTAGTGTTTTAAGGAACAGCTTAAAAAGAGAATCCTAATGTGATTTCTTTATAATGGGTGTGTTCCTTATCTTATCCTAGTGTCTAAACTCTTCTCCATGGCTGGGCCCTCAAATAATATTCCTTTACGTGCTAAGGGGTATCTAGAGAGTGGGATAGGTTTAATAACTACCCTAACCCTTACGCGTACCCTAACCCTAACCCCTACCCTAACCCTAACACGTACCCTAATCCTAACCCGTACCCTAAACCGAGCCCTAACCCTAACACTAACCCTAACCCTAACCCTAACCCATACCCTACGCCGTACCCGCACCCCTCCCCGAACCCGTAACCTAAGCCGTACCCTAAGCCTAACCCTAAGCCTAACCCTAACCCTAGGCTACCCTTGACTGCTTCTGCCTCCAATAGATTTCCTAAGCACTAGTGTTTTAAGCAACAGCTTAAAAAGAGAATCCTAATGTGATTTCTTTATAATGGGTGTGTTCCTTATCTTATCCTAGTGTCTAAACTCTTCTCCATGGCTGGACCCCCAAATAATATTCCTTTACGTGCTAAGGGGTATCTAGAGAGTGGGATAGGTTTACTAACGACCCTAACCCTAATGCGTACCCTAACCCTAACCCCTACCCTAAACCTAACACGTACCCTAATCCTAACCGTACCCTAAACCGAGCCCTAACCCTAACACAAACCCTAACCCTAACCCTAACCCATACCCTACGCCATACCCGAAACCCTCCCCGAACCCGTACCCTAAGCCGTACCCTAAGCCTAACCCTAAGCCTAACCATAACTCTAGGCTACCCTTGACTGCTTCTGCCTCCAATTGATTTCCTAAGCAGTAGTGTTTTAAGGAACAGCTTAAAAAGAGAATCCTAATGTGATTTCTTTATAATGGGTGTGTTCCTTATCTTATCCTAGTGTCTAAACTCTTCTCCATGGCTGGACCCCCAAATAATATTCCTTTACGTGCTAAGGGGTATCTAGAGAGTGGGATAGGTTTAATAACTACCCTAACCCTAACACGTACCCTAACCCTAACCCCTACCCTAAACCTAACACGTACCCTAATCCTAACCTGTACCCTAAACCGAGCCCTAACCCTAACACTAACCCTAACCCTAACCCTAACCCATACCCTACGCCGTACCCACACCCCTCCCCGAACCCGTACCCTAAGACATACCCTAAACCTAACCCTAAGCCTAACCCTAACCCTAGGCTACCCTTGACTGCTTCTGCCTCCAATTGATTTCCTAAGCAGTAGTGTTTTAAGGAACAGCTTAAAAAGAGAATCTGAAAGTGATTTCTTTATAATGGGTGTGTTCCTTATCTTATCCTAGTGTCTAAACTCTTCTCCATGGCTGCACCCCCAAATAATATTGCCTTACGTGCTAAGGGGTATCTAGAGAGTGGGATAGGTTTAATAACTACCCTAACCCTAATGCGTACTCTAACCCTAACCCCTACCCTAACACTAACACGTACCCTAATCCTAACCCGTACCCTAAACCGAGCCCTAACCCTAACACTAACACTAACCCTAACCCTAACCCATACCCTACGCCGTACCTGAACCCCTCCCCAAACCCGTACCCTAAGCCGTACCCTAAGCCTAACCCTAAGCCTAACACTAACCCTAGGCTACCCTTGACTGCTTCTGCCTCCAATAGATTTCCTAAGCACTAGTGTTTTAAGCAACAGCTTAAAAAGAGAATCCTAATGTGATTTCTTTATAATGGGTGTGTTCCTTATCTTATCCTAGTGTCTAAACTCTTCTCCATGGCTGGACCCTCAAATAATATTCCTTTACGTGCTAAGGGGTATCTAGAGAGTGGGATAGGTTTAATAACTACCCTAACCCTAACGCGTACCCTAACCCTAACCCCTACCCTAACCCTAACACCTACCCTAATCCTAACCCGTAACCTAAACCGAGCCCTAACCCTAACACTAACCCTAACCCTAACCCTAACCCATACCCTACGCCGTACCCGCACCCCTCCCCGAACCCGTAACCTAAGCCGTACCCTAAGCCTAACCCTAAGCCTAACCCTAACCCTAGGCTACCCTTGACTGCTTCTGCCTCCAATTGATTTCCTAAGCAGTAGTGTTTTAAGAAACAGCTTAAAAAGAGAATCCTAATGTGATTTCTTTATAATGGGTGTGTTCCTTATCTTATCCTAGTGTCTAAACTCTTCTCCATGGCTGGACCCCCAAATAATATTCCTTTACGTGCTAAGGGGGAGCTAGAGAGTGGGATAGGTTTAATAACTACCCTAGCCCTAACGCGTAACCTAACCCTAACCCCTACCCTAACCCTAACACGTACCCTAATCCTAACCCGTACCCTAAACCGAGCCCTAACCCTAACACTAACCCAAACCCTAACCCTAACCCATACCCTACGCCGTACACGAACACCTCCCCGAACCCATACCCCAAGCCGTACCCTAACCCTAACCCTAAGCCTAACCCTAACCCTAGGCTACCCTTGACTGCTTCTGCCTCCAATTGATTTCCTAAGCACTAGTGTTTTAAGAACAGCTTAAAAAGAGAATCCTAAAGTGATTTCTTTATAATGGGTGTGTTCCTTATCTTATCCTAGTGTCTAAACTCTTCTCCATGGCTGGACCCCCAAATAATATTCCTTTACGTGCTAAGGGGTATCTAGAGAGTGGGATAGGTTTAATAACTACCCTAACCCTAACGCGTACCCTAACCCTAACCCCTACCCTAACCCTAACACGTACCCTAATCCTAACCCGTACCCTAAACCGAGCCCTAACCCTAACACTAACCCTAACCCTAACCCTAACCCATACCCTACGCCGTACCCGAAACCCTCCCCGAACCCGTACCCTAAGCCATACCCTAAGCCTAACCCTAAGCCTAACACTAACCCTAGGCTACCCTTTACTGCTTCTGCCTCCAATAGATTTCCTAAGCACTAGTGTTTTAAGCAACAGCTTAAAAAGAGAATCCTAATGTGATTTCTTTATAATGGGTGTGTTCCTTATCTTATCCTAGTGTCTAAACTCTTCTCCATGGCTGCACCCCGAAATAATATTGCCTTACGTGCTAAGGGGTATCTAGAGAGTGGGATAGGTTTAATAACTACCCTAACCCTAATGCGTACTCTAACCCTAACCCCTACCCTAACACTAACACGTACCCTAATCCTAACCCGTACCCTAAACCGAGCCCTAACCCTAACACTAACACTAACCCTAACCCTAACCCATACCCTACGCCGTACCCGAACCCCTCCCCAAACCCGTACCCTAAGCCGTACCCTAAGCCTAACCCTAAGCCTAACACTAACCCTAGGCTACCCTTGACTGCTTCTGCCTCCAATAGATTTCCTAAGCACTAGTGTTTTAAGCAACAGCTTAAAAAGAGAATCCTAATGTGATTTCTTTATAATGGGTGTGTTCCTTATCTTATCCTAGTGTCTAAACTCTTCTCCATGGCTGCACCCCCAAATAATATTCCCTTACGTGCTAAGGGGTATCTAGAGAGTGGGATAGGTTTAATAACTACCCTAACCCTAACACGTACCCTAACCCTAACCCCTACCCTAAACCTAACACGTACCCTAATCCTAACCTGTACCCTAAACCGAGCCCTAAGCCTAACACTAACCCTAACCCTAACCCTAACCCATACCCTACGCCGTACCCGCACCCCTCCCCGAACCCGTACCCTAAGACATACCCTAAACCTAACCCTAAGCCTAACCCTAACCCTAGGCTACCCTTGACTGCTTCTGCCTCCAATTGATTTCCTAAGCAGTAGTGTTTTAAGGAACAGCTTAAAAAGAGAATCCTAATGTGATTTCTTTATAATGGGTGTGTTCCTTATCTTATCCTAGTGTCTAAACTCTTCTCCATGGCTGGACCCCCAAATAATATTCCTTTACGTGCTAAGGGGGAGCTAGAGAGTGGGATAGGTTTACTAACTACCCTAGCCCTAACGCGTAACCTAACCCTAACCCCTACCCTAACCCTAACACGTACCCTAATCCTAACCCGTACCCTAAACCGAGCCCTAACCCTAACACTAACCCAAACCCTAACCCTAACCCATACCCTACGCCATACACGAACACCTCCCCGAACCCATACCCCAAGCCGTACCCTAACCCTAACCCTAAGCCTAACCCTAACCCTAGGCTACCCTTGACTGCTTCTGCCTCCAATAGATTTCCTAAGCACTAGTGTTTTAAGCAACAGCTTAAAAAGAGAATCCTAATGTGATTTCTTTATAATGGGTGTGTTCCTTATCTTATCCTAGTGTCTAAACTCTTCTCCATGGCTGGACCCCCAAATAATATTCCTTTACGTGCTAAGGGGTATCTAGAGAGTGGGATAGGTTTAATAACTACCCTAACCCTAATGCGTACCCTAACCCTAACCCCTACCCTAACCCTAACACGTACCCTAATCCTAACCCGTACCCTAAACCGAGCCCTAACCCTAACCCTAACCCTAACCCATACCCTACGCCGTACCCGAAACCCTCCCCGAACCCGTACCCTAAGCCGTACCCTAAGCCTAACCCTAAGCCTAACCTTACCCTATGCTACCCTTGACTGCTTCTGCCTCCAATAGATTTCCTAAGCACTAGTGTTTTAAGGAACAGCTTAAAAAGAGAATCCTAATGTGATTTCTTTATAATGGGTGTGTTCCTTATCTTATCCTAGTGTCTAAACTCTTCTACATGGCTGCACCCCCAAATAATATTGCCTTACGTGCTAAGGGGTATCTAGAGAGTGGGATAGGTTTAATAACTACCCTAACCCTAATGCGTACTCTAACCCTAACCCCTACCCTAACACTAACACGTACCCTAATCCTAACCCGTACCCTAAACCGAGCCCTAAACCTAACACTAACACTAACCCTAACCCTAACCCATACCCTACGCCGTACCTGAACCCCTCCCCAAACCCGTACCCTAAGCCGTACCCTAAGCCTAACCCTAAGCCTAACACTAACCCTACGCTACCCTTGACTGCTTCTGCCTCCAATAGATTTCCTAAGCACTAGTGTTTTAAGCAACAGCTTAAAAAGAGAATCCTAATGTGATTTCTTTATAATGGGTGTGTTCCTTATCTTATCCTAGTGTCTAAACTCTTCTCCATGGCTGGACCCCCAAATAATATTCCTTTACGTGCTAAGGGGTATCTAGAGAGTGGGATAGGTTTACTAACGACCCTAACCCTAATGCGTACCCTAACCCTAACCCCTACCCTAAACCTAACACGTACCCTAATCCTAACCGTACCCTAAACCGAGCCCTAACCCTAACACAAACCCTAACCCTAACCCTAACCCATACCCTACGCCGTACCCGAAACCCTCCCCGAACCCGTACCCTAAGCCGTACCCTAAGCCTAACCCTAACCCTAGGCTACCCTTGACTGCTTCTGCCTCCAATAGATTTCCTAAGCACTAGTGTTTTAAGGAACAGCTTAAAAAGAGAATCCTAAAGTGATTTCTTTATAATGGGTGTGTTCCTTATCTTATCCTAGCGTCTAAACTCTTCTCCATGGCTGGACCCCCAAATAATATTCCTTTACGTGCTAAGGGGTATCTAGAGAGTGGGATAGGTTTAACAACTACCCTAACCCTAACGCGTACCCTAAACCTAACCCCTACCCTAACCCTAACACGTACCCTAATCCTAACCCGTACCCTAAACCGAGCCCTAACCCTAACACTAACCCTAACCCTAACCCTAACCCATACCCTACGCCGTACCCGCACCCCTCCCCGAACCCGTACCCTAAGCCGTACCCTCAGCCGAACCCTAAGCCTAACCCTAACCCTAGGCTACCCTTGACTGCTTCTGCCTCCAATAGATTTCCTAAGCACTAGTGTTTTAAGGAACAGCTTAAAAAGAGAATCCTAATGTGATTTCTTTATAATGGGTGTGTTCCTTATCTTATCCTAGTGTCTAAACTCTTCTCCATGGCTGCACCCCGAAATAATATTGCCTTACGTGCTAAGGGGTATCTAGAGAGTGGGATAGGTTTAATAACTACCCTAACCCTAATGCGTACCCTAACCCTAACCCCTACCCTAACACTAACACGTACCCTAATCCTAACCCGTACCCTAAACCGAGCCCTAACCCTAACACTAACACTAACCCTAACCCTAACCCATACCCTACGCCGTACCCGAACCCCTCCCCAAACCCGTACCCTAAGCCATACCCTAAGCCTAACCCTAAGCCTAACACTAACCCTAGGCTACCCTTGACTGCTTCTGCCTCCAATAGATTTCCTAAGCACTAGTGTTTTAAGCAACAGCTTAAAAAGAGAATCCTAATGTGATTTCTTTATAATGGGTGTGTTCCTTATCTTATCCTAGTGTCTAAACTCTTCTCCATGGCTGCACCCCCAAATAATATTCCCTTACGTGCTAAGGGGTATCTAGAGAGTGGGATAGGTTTAATAACTACCCTAACCCTAACACGTACCCTAACCCTAACCCCTACCCTAAACCTAACACGTACCCTAATCCTAACCTGTACCCTAAACCGAGCCCTAACCCTAACACTAACCCTAACCCTAACCCTAACCCATACCCTACGCCGTACCCGCACCCCTCCCCGAACCCGTACCCTAAGACATACCCTAAACCTAACCCTAAGCCTAACCCTAACCCTAGGCTACCCTTGACTGCTTCTGCCTCCAATTGATTTCCTAAGCAGTAGTGTTTTAAGGAACAGCTTAAAAAGAGAATCCTAATGTGATTTCTTTATAATGGGTGTGTTCCTTATCTTATCCTAGTGTCTAAACTCTTCTCCATGGCTGGACCCCCAAATAATATTCCTTTACGTGCTAAGGGGGAGCTAGAGAGTGGGATAGGTTTACTAACTACCCTAGCCCTAACGCGTAACCTAACCCTAACCCCTACCCTAACCCTAACACGTACCCTAATCCTAACCCGTACCCTAAACCGAGCCCTAACCCTAACACTAACCCAAACCCTAACCCTAACCCATACCCTACGCCGTACACGAACACCTCCCCGAACCCATACCCCAAGCCGTACCCTAACCCTAACCCTAAGCCTAACCCTAACCCTAGGCTACCCTTGACTGCTTCTGCCTCCAATAGATTTCCTAAGCACTAGTGTTTTAAGCAACAGCTTAAAAAGAGAATCCTAATGTGATTTCTTTATAATGGGTGTGTTCCTTATCTTATCCTAGTGTCTAAACTCTTCTCCATGGCTGGACCCCCAAATAATATTCCTTTACGTGCTAAGGGGTATCTAGAGAGTGGGATAGGTTTAATAACTACCCTAACCCTAATGCGTACCCTAACCCTAACCCCTACCCTAACCCTAACACGTACCCTAATCCTAACCCGTACCCTAAACCGAGCCCTAACCCTAACCCTAACCCTAACCCATACCCTACGCCGTACCCGAAACCCTCCCCGAACCCGTACCCTAAGCCGTACCCTAAGCCTAACCCTAAGCCTAACCTTACCCTATGCTACCCTTGACTGCTTCTGCCTCCAATAGATTTCCTAAGCACTAGTGTTTTAAGGAACAGCTTAAAAAGAGAATCCTAATGTGATTTCTTTATAATGGGTGTGTTCCTTATCTTATCCTAGTGTCTAAACTCTTCTACATGGCTGCACCCCCAAATAATATTGCCTTACGTGCTAAGGGGTATCTAGAGAGTGGGATAGGTTTAATAACTACCCTAACCCTAATGCGTACTCTAACCCTAACCCCTACCCTAACACTAACACGTACCCTAATCCTAACCCGTACCCTAAACCGAGCCCTAACCCTAACACTAACACTAACCCTAACCCTAACCCATACCCTACGCCGTACCTGAACCCCTCCCCAAACCCGTACCCTAAGCCGTACCCTAAGCCTAACCCTAAGCCTAACACTAACCCTACGCTACCCTTGACTGCTTCTGCCTCCAATAGATTTCCTATGCACTAGTGTTTTAAGCAACAGCTTAAAAAGAGAATCCTAATGTGATTTCTTTATAATGGGTGTGTTCCTTATCTTATCCTAGTGTCTAAATTCTTCTCCATTGCTGGAACCCCAAATAATATTCCTTTACGTGCTAAGGGGTATCTAGAGAGTGGGATAGGTTTACTAACTACCCTAACCCTAACGCGTACCCTAACCCTAACCCCTACCCTAAACCTAACACGTACCCTAATCCTAACCGTACCCTAAACCGAGCCCTAACCCTAACACTAACCCTAAACCTAACCCTAACCCATACCCTATGCCGTACCCGAAACCCTCCCCGAACCCGTACCCTAAGCCGTACCCTAAGCCTAACCCTAAGCCTAACCCTAACCCTAGGCTACCCTTGACTGCTTCTGCCTCTTATAGATTTCCTAAGCACTAGTGTTTTAAGGAACAGCTTAAAAAGAGAATCCTAATGTGATTTCTTTATAATGGGTGTGTTCCTTATCTTATCCTAGTGTCTAAACTCTTCTCCATGGCTGGACCCTCAAATAATATTCCTTTACGTGCTAAGGGGTATCTAGAGAGTGGGATAGGTTTAATAACTACCCTAACCCTAACGCGTACCCTAACCCTAACCCCTACCCTAACCCTAACACGTACCCTAATCCTAACCCGTACCCTAAACCGAGCCCTAACCCTAACACTAACCCTAACCCTAACCCTAACCCATACCCTACGCCGTACCCGCACCCCTCCCCGAACCCGTAACCTAAGCCGTACCCTAAGCCTAACCCTAAGCCTAACCCTAACCCTAGGCTACCCTTGACTGCTTCTGCCTCCAATAGATTTCCTAAGCACTACTGTTTTAAGGAACAGCTTAAAAAGAGAATCCTAATGTGATTTCTTTATAATGGGTGTGTTCCTTATCTTATCCTAGTGTCTAAACTCTTCTCCATGGCTGCACCCCCAAATAATATTCCCTTACGTGCTAAGGGGTATCTAGAGAGTGGGATAGGTTTAATAACTACCCTAACCCTAACGCGTACCCTAACCCTAACCCCTACCCTAACCCTAACACGTACCCTAATCCTAACCTGTACCCTAAACCGAGCCCTAACCCTAACACTAACCCTAACCCTAACCCTAACCCATACCCTACGCCGTACCCGCACCCCTCCCCGAACCCGTACCCTAAGCCATACCCTAAACCTAACCCTAAGCCTAACCCTAACCCTAGGCTACCCTTCACTGCTTCTGCCTCCAATTGATTTCCTAAGCAGTAGTGTTTTAAGGAACAGCTTAAAAAGAGAATCCTAAAGTGATTTCTTTATAATGGGTGTGTTCCTTATCTTATCCTAGTGTCTAAACTCTTCTCCATGGCTGGACCCCCAAATAATATTCCTTTACGTGCTAAGGGGGAGCTAGAGAGTGGGATAGGTTTACTAACTACCCTAGCCCTAACGCGTAACCTAACCCTAACCCCTACCCTAACCCTAACACGTACCCTAATCCTAACCCGTACCCTAAACCGAGCCCTAACCCTAACACTAACCCAAACCCTAACCCTAACCCATACCCTACGCCGTACACGAACACCTCCCCGAACCCATACCCCAAGCCGTACCCTAAACCTAACCCTAAGCCTAACCCTAACCCTAGGCTACCCTTGACTGCTTCTGCCTCCAATAGATTTCCTAAGCACTAGTGTTTTAAGGAACAGCTTAAAAAGAGAATCCTAATGTGATTTCTTTATAATGGGTGTGTTCCTTATCTTATCCTAGTGTCTAAACTCTTCTCCATGGCTGCACCCCCAAATAATATTGCCTTACGTGCTAAGGGGTATCTAGAGAGTGGGATAGGTTTAATAACTACCCTAACCCTAATGCGTACTCTAACCCTAACCCCTACCCTAACACTAACACGTACCCTAATCCTAACCCGTACCCTAAACCGAGCCCTAACCCTAACACTAACACTAACCCTAACCCTAACCCATACTCTACGCTGTACCTGAACCCCTCCCCAAACCCGTACCCTAAGCCGTACCCTAAGCCTAACCCTAAGCCTAACACTAACCCTAGGCTACCCTTGACTGCTTCTGCCTCCAATAGATTTCCTAAGCACTAGTGTTTTAAGCAACAGCTTAAAAAGAGAATCCTAATGTGATTTCTTTATAATGGGTGTGTTCCTTATCTTATCCTAGTGTCTAAACTCTTCTCCATGGCTGGACCCTCAAATAATATTCCTTTACGTGCTAAGGGGTATCTAGAGAGTGGGATAGGTTTACTAACTACCCTAACCCTAACGCGTACCCTAACCCTAACCCCTACCCTAACCCTAACACCTACCCTAATCCTAACCCGTACCCTAAACCGAGCCCTAACCCTAACACTAACCCTAACCCTAACCCATACCCTACGCCGTACCCGCACCCCTCCCCGAACCCGTAACCTAAGCCGTACCCTAAGCCTAACCCTAAGCCTAACCCTAACCCTAGGCTACCCTTGACTGCTTCTGCCTCCAATTGATTTCCTAAGCAGTAGTGTTTTAAGAAACAGCTTAAAAAGAGAATCCTAATGTGATTTCTTTATAATGGGTGTGTTCCTTATCTTATCCTAGTGTCTAAACTCTTCTCCATGGCTGGACCCCCAAATAATATTCCTTTACGTGCTAAGGGGGAGCTAGAGAGTGGGATAGGTTTAATAACTACCCTAGCCCTAACGCGTAACCTAACCCTAACCCCTACCCTAACCCTAACACGTACCCTAATCCTAACCCGTACCCTAAACCGAGCCCTAACCCTAACACTAACCCAAACCCTAACCCTAACCCATACCCTACGCCGTACACGAACACCTCCCCGAACCCATACCCCAAGCCGTACCCTAACCCTAACCCTAAGCCTAACCCTAACCCTAGGCTACCCTTGACTGCTTCTGCCTCCAATTGATTTCCTAAGCACTAGTGTTTTAAGAACAGCTTAAAAAGAGAATCCTAAAGTGATTTCTTTATAATGGGTGTGTTCCTTATCTTATCCTAGTGTCTAAACTCTTCTCCATGGCTGGACCCCCAAATAATATTCCTTTACGTGCTAAGGGGTATCTAGAGAGTGGGATAGGTTTAATAACTACCCTAACCCTAACGCGTACCCTAACCCTAACCCCTACCCTAACCCTAACACGTACCCTAATCCTAACCCGTACCCTAAACCGAGCCCTAACCCTAACACTAACCCTAACCCTAACCCTAACCCATACCCTACGCCGTACCCGAAACCCTCCCCGAACCCGTACCCTAAGCCATACCCTAAGCCTAACCCTAAGCCTAACACTAACCCTAGGCTACCCTTTACTGCTTCTGCCTCCAATAGATTTCCTAAGCACTAGTGTTTTAAGCAACAGCTTAAAAAGAGAATCCTAATGTGATTTCTTTATAATGGGTGTGTTCCTTATCTTATCCTAGTGTCTAAACTCTTCTCCATGGCTGGACCCCCAAATAATATTCCTTACGTGCTAAGGGGTATCTAGAGAGTGGGATAGGTTTACTAACGACCCTAACCCTAATGCGTACCCTAACCCTAACCCCTACCCTAAACCTAACACGTACCCTAATCCTAACCTGTACCCTAAACCGAGCCCTAACCCTAACACTAACCCTAACCCTAACCCTAACCCATACCCTACGCCGTACCCGCACCCCTCCCCGAACCCGTACCCTAAGACATACCCTAAACCTAACCCTAAGCCTAACCCTAACCCTAGGCTACCCTTGACTGCTTCTGCCTCCAATTGATTTCCTAAGCAGTAGTGTTTTAAGGAACAGCTTAAAAAGAGAATCCTAATGTGATTTCTTTATAATGGGTGTGTTCCTTATCTTATCCTAGTGTCTAAACTCTTCTCCATGGCTGGACCCCCAAATAATATTCCTTTACGTGCTAAGGGGGAGCTAGAGAGTGGGATAGGTTTACTAACTACCCTAGCCCTAACGCGTAACCTAACCCTAACCCCTACCCTAACCCTAACACGTACCCT
Organism: Balaenoptera borealis; assembly: GCF_965194805.1. NCBI lineage: Eukaryota > Metazoa > Chordata > Mammalia > Artiodactyla > Balaenopteridae > Balaenoptera > Balaenoptera borealis. The sequence goes on from NW_028123595.1 coordinate 289,354, forward strand.
AATCCTAACCCGTACCCTAAACCGAGCCCTAACCCTAACACTAACCCAAACCCTAACCCTAACCCATACCCTACGCCGTACACGAACACCTCCCCGAACCCATACCCCAAGCCGTACCCTAACCCTAACCCTAAGCCTAACCCTAACCCTAGGCTACCCTTGACTGCTTCTGCCTCCAATAGATTTCCTAAGCACTAGTGTTTTAAGCAACAGCTTAAAAAGAGAATCCTAATGTGATTTCTTTATAATGGGTGTGTTCCTTATCTTATCCTAGTGTCTAAACTCTTCTCCATGGCTGGACCCCCAAATAATATTCCTTTACGTGCTAAGGGGTATCTAGAGAGTGGGATAGGTTTAATAACTACCCTAACCCTAATGCGTACCCTAACCCTAACCCCTACCCTAACCCTAACACGTACCCTAATCCTAACCCGTACCCTAAACCGAGCCCTAACCCTAACACTAACCCTAACCCATACCCTACGCCGTACCCGAAACCCTCCCCGAACCCGTACCCTAAGCCGTACCCTAAGCCTAACTCTAAGCCTAACCTTACCCTATGCTACCCTTGACTGCTTCTGCCTCCAATAGATTTCCTAAGCACTAGTGTTTTAAGGAACAGCTTAAAAAGAGAATCCTAATGTGATTTCTTTATAATGGGTGTGTTCCTTATCTTATCCTAGTGTCTAAACTCTTCTACATGGCTGCACCCCCAAATAATATTGCCTTACGTGCTAAGGGGTATCTAGAGAGTGGGATAGGTTTAATAACTACCCTAACCCTAATGCGTACTCTAACCCTAACCCCTACCCTAACACTAACACGTACCCTAATCCTAACCCGTACCCTAAACCGAGCCCTAACCCTAACACTAACACTAACCCTAACCCTAACCCATACCCTACGCCGTACCTGAACCCCTCCCCAAACCCGTACCCTAAGCCGTACCCTAAGCCTAACCCTAAGCCTAACACTAACCCTACGCTACCCTTGACTGCTTCTGCCTCCAATAGATTTCCTATGCACTAGTGTTTTAAGCAACAGCTTAAAAAGAGAATCCTAATGTGATTTCTTTATAATGGGTGTGTTCCTTATCTTATCCTAGTGTCTAAATTCTTCTCCATTGCTGGAACCCCAAATAATATTCCTTTACGTGCTAAGGGGTATCTAGAGAGTGGGATAGGTTTACTAACTACCCTAACCCTAACGCGTACCCTAACCCTAACCCCTACCCTAAACCTAACACGTACCCTACTCCTAACCGTACCCTAAACCGAGCCCTAACCCTAACACTAACCCTAAACCTAACCCTAACCCATACCCTATGCCGTACCCGAAACCCTCCCCGAACCCGTACCCTAAGCCGTACCCTAAGCCTAACCCTAAGCCTAACCCTAACCCTAGGCTACCCTTGACTGCTTCTGCCTCTTATAGATTTCCTAAGCACTAGTGTTTTAAGGAACAGCTTAAAAAGAGAATCCTAATGTGATTTCTTTATAATGGGTGTGTTCCTTATCTTATCCTAGTGTCTAAACTCTTCTCCATGGCTGGGCCCTCAAATAATATTCCTTTACGTGCTAAGGGGTATCTAGAGAGTGGGATAGGTTTAATAACTACCCTAACCCTAACGCGTACCCTAACCCTAACCCCTACCCTAACCCTAACACGTACCCTAATCCTAACCCGTACCCTAAACCGAGCCCTAACCCTAACACTAACCCTAACCCTAACCCTAACCCATACCCTACGCCGTACCCGCACCCCTCCCCGAACCCGTAACCTAAGCCGTACCCTAAGCCTAACCCTAAGCCTAACCCTAACCCTAGGCTACCCTTGACTGCTTCTGCCTCCAATAGATTTCCTAAGCACTAGTGTTTTAAGCAACAGCTTAAAAAGAGAATCCTAATGTGATTTCTTTATAATGGGTGTGTTCCTTATCTTATCCTAGTGTCTAAACTCTTCTCCATGGCTGGACCCCCAAATAATATTCCTTTACGTGCTAAGGGGTATCTAGAGAGTGGGATAGGTTTACTAACGACCCTAACCCTAATGCGTACCCTAACCCTAACCCCTACCCTAAACCTAACACGTACCCTAATCCTAACCGTACCCTAAACCGAGCCCTAACCCTAACACAAACCCTAACCCTAACCCTAACCCATACCCTACGCCATACCCGAAACCCTCCCCGAACCCGTACCCTAAGCCGTACCCTAAGCCTAACCCTAAGCCTAACCATAACTCTAGGCTACCCTTGACTGCTTCTGCCTCCAATTGATTTCCTAAGCAGTAGTGTTTTAAGGAACAGCTTAAAAAGAGAATCCTAATGTGATTTCTTTATAATGGGTGTGTTCCTTATCTTATCCTAGTGTCTAAACTCTTCTCCATGGCTGGACCCCCAAATAATATTCCTTTACGTGCTAAGGGGTATCTAGAGAGTGGGATAGGTTTAATAACTACCCTAACCCTAACACGTACCCTAACCCTAACCCCTACCCTAAACCTAACACGTACCCTAATCCTAACCTGTACCCTAAACCGAGCCCTAACCCTAACACTAACCCTAACCCTAACCCTAACCCATACCCTACGCCGTACCCACACCCCTCCCCGAACCCGTACCCTAAGACATACCCTAAACCTAACCCTAAGCCTAACCCTAACCCTAGGCTACCCTTGACTGCTTCTGCCTCCAATTGATTTCCTAAGCAGTAGTGTTTTAAGGAACAGCTTAAAAAGAGAATCTGAAAGTGATTTCTTTATAATGGGTGTGTTCCTTATCTTATCCTAGTGTCTAAACTCTTCTCCATGGCTGCACCCCCAAATAATATTGCCTTACGTGCTAAGGGGTATCTAGAGAGTGGGATAGGTTTAATAACTACCCTAACCCTAATGCGTACTCTAACCCTAACCCCTACCCTAACACTAACACGTACCCTAATCCTAACCCGTACCCTAAACCGAGCCCTAACCCTAACACTAACACTAACCCTAACCCTAACCCATACCCTACGCCGTACCTGAACCCCTCCCCAAACCCGTACCCTAAGCCGTACCCTAAGCCTAACCCTAAGCCTAACACTAACCCTAGGCTACCCTTGACTGCTTCTGCCTCCAATAGATTTCCTAAGCACTAGTGTTTTAAGCAACAGCTTAAAAAGAGAATCCTAATGTGATTTCTTTATAATGGGTGTGTTCCTTATCTTATCCTAGTGTCTAAACTCTTCTCCATGGCTGGACCCTCAAATAATATTCCTTTACGTGCTAAGGGGTATCTAGAGAGTGGGATAGGTTTAATAACTACCCTAACCCTAACGCGTACCCTAACCCTAACCCCTACCCTAACCCTAACACCTACCCTAATCCTAACCCGTAACCTAAACCGAGCCCTAACCCTAACACTAACCCTAACCCTAACCCTAACCCATACCCTACGCCGTACCCGCACCCCTCCCCGAACCCGTAACCTAAGCCGTACCCTAAGCCTAACCCTAAGCCTAACCCTAACCCTAGGCTACCCTTGACTGCTTCTGCCTCCAATTGATTTCCTAAGCAGTAGTGTTTTAAGAAACAGCTTAAAAAGAGAATCCTAATGTGATTTCTTTATAATGGGTGTGTTCCTTATCTTATCCTAGTGTCTAAACTCTTCTCCATGGCTGGACCCCCAAATAATATTCCTTTACGTGCTAAGGGGGAGCTAGAGAGTGGGATAGGTTTAATAACTACCCTAGCCCTAACGCGTAACCTAACCCTAACCCCTACCCTAACCCTAACACGTACCCTAATCCTAACCCGTACCCTAAACCGAGCCCTAACCCTAACACTAACCCAAACCCTAACCCTAACCCATACCCTACGCCGTACACGAACACCTCCCCGAACCCATACCCCAAGCCGTACCCTAACCCTAACCCTAAGCCTAACCCTAACCCTAGGCTACCCTTGACTGCTTCTGCCTCCAATTGATTTCCTAAGCACTAGTGTTTTAAGAACAGCTTAAAAAGAGAATCCTAAAGTGATTTCTTTATAATGGGTGTGTTCCTTATCTTATCCTAGTGTCTAAACTCTTCTCCATGGCTGGACCCCCAAATAATATTCCTTTACGTGCTAAGGGGTATCTAGAGAGTGGGATAGGTTTAATAACTACCCTAACCCTAACGCGTACCCTAACCCTAACCCCTACCCTAACCCTAACACGTACCCTAATCCTAACCCGTACCCTAAACCGAGCCCTAACCCTAACACTAACCCTAACCCTAACCCTAACCCATACCCTACGCCGTACCCGAAACCCTCCCCGAACCCGTACCCTAAGCCATACCCTAAGCCTAACCCTAAGCCTAACACTAACCCTAGGCTACCCTTTACTGCTTCTGCCTCCAATAGATTTCCTAAGCACTAGTGTTTTAAGCAACAGCTTAAAAAGAGAATCCTAATGTGATTTCTTTATAATGGGTGTGTTCCTTATCTTAACCTAGTGTCTAAACTCTTCTCCATGGCTGCACCCCCAAATAATATTGCCTTACGTGCTAAGGGGTATCTAGAGAGTGGGATAGGTTTAATAACTACCCTAACCCTAATGCGTACTCTAACCCTAACCCCTACCCTAACACTAACACGTACCCTAATCCTAACCCGTACCCTAAACCGAGCCCTAACCCTAACACTAACACTAACCCTAACCCTAACCCATACCCTACGCCATACCTGAACCCCTCCCCAAACCCGTACCCTAAGCCGTACCCTAAGCCTAACCCTAAGCCTAACCCTAACCCTAGGCTACCCTTGACTGCTTCTGCCTCCAATAGATTTCCTAAGCACTAGTGTTTTAAGCAACAGCTTAAAAAGAGAATCCTAATGTGATTTCTTTATAATGGGTGTGTTCCTTATCTTATCCTAGTGTCTAAACTCTTCTCCATGGCTGGACCCTCAAATAATATTCCTTTACGTGCTAAGGGGTATCTAGAGAGTGGGATAGGTTTAATAACTACCCTAACCCTAACGCGTACCCTAACCCTAACCCCTACCCTAACCCTAACACCTACCCTAATCCTAACCCGTACCCTAAACCGAGCCCTAACCCTAACACTAACCCTAACCCTAACCCTAACCCATACCCTACGCCGTACCCGCACCCCTCCCCGAACCCGTAACCTAAGCCGTACCCTAAGCCTAACCCTAAGCCTAACCCTAACCCTAGGCTACCCTTCACTGCTTCTGCCTCCAATTGATTTCCTAAGCAGTAGTGTTTTAAGAAACAGCTTAAAAAGAGAATCCTAATGTGATTTCTTTATAATGGGTGTGTTCCTTATCTTATCCTAGTGTCTAAACTCTTCTCCATGGCTGGACTCCCAAATAATATTCCTTTACGTGCTAAGGGGGAGCTAGAGAGTGGGATAGGTTTAATAACTACCCTAGCCCTAACGCGTAACCTAACCCTAACCCCTACCCTAACCCTAACACGTACCCTAATCCTAACCCGTACCCTAAACCGAGCCCTAACCCTAACACTAACCCAAACCCTAACCATAACCCATACCCTACGCCGTACACGAACACCTCCCCGAACCCATACCCCAAGCCGTACCCTAACCCTAACCCTAAGCCTAACCCTAACCCTAGGCTACCCTTGACTGCTTCTGCCTCCAATTGATTTCCTAAGCACTAGTGTTTTAAGAACAGCTTAAAAAGAGAATCCTAAAGTGATTTCTTTATAATGGGTGTGTTCCTTATCTTATCCTAGTGTCTAAACTCTTCTCCATGGCTGGACCCCCAAATAATATTCCTTTACGTGCTAAGGGGTATCTAGAGAGTGGGATAGGTTTAATAACTACCCTAACCCTAACGCGTACCCTAACCCTAACCCCTACCCTAACCCTAACACGTACCCTAATCCTAACCCGTACCCTAAACCGAGCCCTAACCCTAACACTAACCCTAACCCTAACCCTAACCCATACCCTACGCCGTACCCGAAACCCTCCCCGAACCCGTACCCTAAGCCATACCCTAAGCCTAACCCTAAGCCTAACACTAACCCTAGGCTACCCTTTACTGCTTCTGCCTCCAATAGATTTCCTAAGCACTAGTGTTTTAAGCAACAGCTTAAAAAGAGAATCCTAATGTGATTTCTTTATAATGGGTGTGTTCCTTATCTTATCCTAGTGTCTAAACTCTTCTCCATGGCTGCACCCCGAAATAATATTGCCTTACGTGCTAAGGGGTATCTAGAGAGTGGGATAGGTTTAATAACTACCCTAACCCTAATGCGTACTCTAACCCTAACCCCTACCCTAACACTAACACGTACCCTAATCCTAACCCGTACCCTAAACCGAGCCCTAACCCTAACACTAACACTAACCCTAACCCTAACCCATACCCTACGCCGTACCCGAACCCCTCCCCAAACCCGTACCCTAAGCCGTACCCTAAGCCTAACCCTAAGCCTAACACTAACCCTAGGCTACCCTTGACTGCTTCTGCCTCCAATAGATTTCCTAAGCACTAGTGTTTTAAGCAACAGCTTAAAAAGAGAATCCTAATGTGATTTCTTTATAATGGGTGTGTTCCTTATCTTATCCTAGTGTCTAAACTCTTCTCCATGGCTGCACCCCCAAATAATATTCCCTTACGTGCTAAGGGGTATCTAGAGAGTGGGATAGGTTTAATAACTACCCTAACCCTAACACGTACCCTAACCCTAACCCCTACCCTAAACCTAACACGTACCCTAATCCTAACCTGTACCCTAAACCGAGCCCTAAGCCTAACACTAACCCTAACCCTAACCCTAACCCATACCCTACGCCGTACCCGCACCCCTCCCCGAACCCGTACCCTAAGACATACCCTAAACCTAACCCTAAGCCTAACCCTAACCCTAGGCTACCCTTGACTGCTTCTGCCTCCAATTGATTTCCTAAGCAGTAGTGTTTTAAGGAACAGCTTAAAAAGAGAATCCTAATGTGATTTCTTTATAATGGGTGTGTTCCTTATCTTATCCTAGTGTCTAAACTCTTCTCCATGGCTGGACCCCCAAATAATATTCCTTTACGTGCTAAGGGGGAGCTAGAGAGTGGGATAGGTTTACTAACTACCCTAGCCCTAACGCGTAACCTAACCCTAACCCCTACCCTAACCCTAACACGTACCCTAATCCTAACCCGTACCCTAAACCGAGCCCTAACCCTAACACTAACCCAAACCCTAACCCTAACCCATACCCTACGCCATACACGAACACCTCCCCGAACCCATACCCCAAGCCGTACCCTAACCCTAACCCTAAGCCTAACCCTAACCCTAGGCTACCCTTGACTGCTTCTGCCTCCAATAGATTTCCTAAGCACTAGTGTTTTAAGCAACAGCTTAAAAAGAGAATCCTAATGTGATTTCTTTATAATGGGTGTGTTCCTTATCTTATCCTAGTGTCTAAACTCTTCTCCATGGCTGGACCCCCAAATAATATTCCTTTACGTGCTAAGGGGTATCTAGAGAGTGGGATAGGTTTAATAACTACCCTAACCCTAATGCGTACCCTAACCCTAACCCCTACCCTAACCCTAACACGTACCCTAATCCTAACCCGTACCCTAAACCGAGCCCTAACCCTAACCCTAACCCTAACCCATACCCTACGCCGTACCCGAAACCCTCCCCGAACCCGTACCCTAAGCCGTACCCTAAGCCTAACCCTAAGCCTAACCTTACCCTATGCTACCCTTGACTGCTTCTGCCTCCAATAGATTTCCTAAGCACTAGTGTTTTAAGGAACAGCTTAAAAAGAGAATCCTAATGTGATTTCTTTATAATGGGTGTGTTCCTTATCTTATCCTAGTGTCTAAACTCTTCTACATGGCTGCACCCCCAAATAATATTGCCTTACGTGCTAAGGGGTATCTAGAGAGTGGGATAGGTTTAATAACTACCCTAACCCTAATGCGTACTCTAACCCTAACCCCTACCCTAACACTAACACGTACCCTAATCCTAACCCGTACCCTAAACCGAGCCCTAAACCTAACACTAACACTAACCCTAACCCTAACCCATACCCTACGCCGTACCTGAACCCCTCCCCAAACCCGTACCCTAAGCCGTACCCTAAGCCTAACCCTAAGCCTAACACTAACCCTACGCTACCCTTGACTGCTTCTGCCTCCAATAGATTTCCTAAGCACTAGTGTTTTAAGCAACAGCTTAAAAAGAGAATCCTAAAGTGATTTCTTTATAATGGGTGTGTTCCTTATCTTATCCTAGCGTCTAAACTCTTCTCCATGGCTGGACCCCCAAATAATATTCCTTTACGTGCTAAGGGGTATCTAGAGAGTGGGATAGGTTTAACAACTACCCTAACCCTAACGCATACCCTAAACCTAACCCCTACCCTAACCCTAACACGTACCCTAATCCTAACCCGTACCCTAAACCGAGCCCTAACCCTAACACTAACCCTAACCCTAACCCTAACCCATACCCTACGCCGTACCCGCACCCCTCCCCGAACCCGTACCCTAAGCCGTACCCTCAGCCGAACCCTAAGCCTAACCCTAACCCTAGGCTACCCTTGACTGCTTCTGCCTCCAATAGATTTCCTAAGCACTAGTGTTTTAAGGAACAGCTTAAAAAGAGAATCCTAATGTGATTTCTTTATAATGGGTGTGTTCCTTATCTTATCCTAGTGTCTAAACTCTTCTCCATGGCTGCACCCCGAAATAATATTGCCTTACGTGCTAAGGGGTATCTAGAGAGTGGGATAGGTTTAATAACTACCCTAACCCTAATGCGTACCCTAACCCTAACCCCTACCCTAACACTAACACGTACCCTAATCCTAACCCGTACCCTAAACCGAGCCCTAACCCTAACACTAACACTAACCCTAACCCTAACCCATACCCTACGCCGTACCCGAACCCCTCCCCAAACCCGTACCCTAAGCCATACCCTAAGCCTAACCCTAAGCCTAACACTAACCCTAGGCTACCCTTGACTGCTTCTGCCTCCAATAGATTTCCTAAGCACTAGTGTTTTAAGCAACAGCTTAAAAAGAGAATCCTAATGTGATTTCTTTATAATGGGTGTGTTCCTTATCTTATCCTAGTGTCTAAACTCTTCTCCATGGCTGCACCCCCAAATAATATTCCCTTACGTGCTAAGGGGTATCTAGAGAGTGGGATAGGTTTAATAACTACCCTAACCCTAACACGTACCCTAACCCTAACCCCTACCCTAAACCTAACACGTACCCTAATCCTAACCTGTACCCTAAACCGAGCCCTAACCCTAACACTAACCCTAACCCTAACCCTAACCCATACCCTACGCCGTACCCGCACCCCTCCCCGAACCCGTACCCTAAGACATACCCTAAACCTAACCCTAAGCCTAACCCTAACCCTAGGCTACCCTTGACTGCTTCTGCCTCCAATTGATTTCCTAAGCAGTAGTGTTTTAAGGAACAGCTTAAAAAGAGAATCCTAATGTGATTTCTTTATAATGGGTGTGTTCCTTATCTTATCCTAGTGTCTAAACTCTTCTCCATGGCTGGACCCCCAAATAATATTCCTTTACGTGCTAAGGGGGAGCTAGAGAGTGGGATAGGTTTACTAACTACCCTAGCCCTAACGCGTAACCTAACCCTAACCCCTACCCTAACCCTAACACGTACCCTAATCCTAACCCGTACCCTAAACCGAGCCCTAACCCTAACACTAACCCAAACCCTAACCCTAACCCATACCCTACGCCGTACACGAACACCTCCCCGAACCCATACCCCAAGCCGTACCCTAACCCTAACCCTAAGCCTAACCCTAACCCTAGGCTACCCTTGACTGCTTCTGCCTCCAATAGATTTCCTAAGCACTAGTGTTTTAAGCAACAGCTTAAAAAGAGAATCCTAATGTGATTTCTTTATAATGGGTGTGTTCCTTATCTTATCCTAGTGTCTAAACTCTTCTCCATGGCTGGACCCCCAAATAATATTCCTTTACGTGCTAAGGGGTATCTAGAGAGTGGGATAGGTTTAATAACTACCCTAACCCTAATGCGTACCCTAACCCTAACCCCTACCCTAACCCTAACACGTACCCTAATCCTAACCCGTACCCTAAACCGAGCCCTAACCCTAACCCTAACCCTAACCCATACCCTACGCCGTACCCGAAACCCTCCCCGAACCCGTACCCTAAGCCGTACCCTAAGCCTAACCCTAAGCCTAACCTTACCCTATGCTACCCTTGACTGCTTCTGCCTCCAATAGATTTCCTAAGCACTAGTGTTTTAAGGAACAGCTTAAAAAGAGAATCCTAATGTGATTTCTTTATAATGGGTGTGTTCCTTATCTTATCCTAGTGTCTAAACTCTTCTACATGGCTGCACCCCCAAATAATATTGCCTTACGTGCTAAGGGGTATCTAGAGAGTGGGATAGGTTTAATAACTACCCTAACCCTAATGCGTACTCTAACCCTAACCCCTACCCTAACACTAACACGTACCCTAATCCTAACCCGTACCCTAAACCGAGCCCTAACCCTAACACTAACACTAACCCTAACCCTAACCCATACCCTACGCCGTACCTGAACCCCTCCCCAAACCCGTACCCTAAGCCGTACCCTAAGCCTAACCCTAAGCCTAACACTAACCCTACGCTACCCTTGACTGCTTCTGCCTCCAATAGATTTCCTATGCACTAGTGTTTTAAGCAACAGCTTAAAAAGAGAATCCTAATGTGATTTCTTTATAATGGGTGTGTTCCTTATCTTATCCTAGTGTCTAAATTCTTCTCCATTGCTGGAACCCCAAATAATATTCCTTTACGTGCTAAGGGGTATCTAGAGAGTGGGATAGGTTTACTAACTACCCTAACCCTAACGCGTACCCTAACCCTAACCCCTACCCTAAACCTAACACGTACCCTAATCCTAACCGTACCCTAAACCGAGCCCTAACCCTAACACTAACCCTAAACCTAACCCTAACCCATACCCTATGCCGTACCCGAAACCCTCCCCGAACCCGTACCCTAAGCCGTACCCTAAGCCTAACCCTAAGCCTAACCCTAACCCTAGGCTACCCTTGACTGCTTCTGCCTCTTATAGATTTCCTAAGCACTAGTGTTTTAAGGAACAGCTTAAAAAGAGAATCCTAATGTGATTTCTTTATAATGGGTGTGTTCCTTATCTTATCCTAGTGTCTAAACTCTTCTCCATGGCTGGGCCCTCAAATAATATTCCTTTACGTGCTAAGGGGTATCTAGAGAGTGGGATAGGTTTAATAACTACCCTAACCCTAACGCGTACCCTAACCCTAACCCCTACCCTAACCCTAACACGTACCCTAATCCTAACCCGTACCCTAAACCGAGCCCTAACCCTAACACTAACCCTAACCCTAACCCTAACCCATACCCTACGCCGTACCCGCACCCCTCCCCGAACCCGTAACCTAAGCCGTACCCTAAGCCTAACCCTAAGCCTAACCCTAACCCTAGGCTACCCTTGACTGCTTCTGCCTCCAATAGATTTCCTAAGCACTACTGTTTTAAGGAACAGCTTAAAAAGAGAATCCTAATGTGATTTCTTTATAATGGGTGTGTTCCTTATCTTATCCTAGTGTCTAAACTCTTCTCCATGGCTGCACCCCCAAATAATATTGCCTTACGTGCTAAGGGGTATCTAGAGAGTGGGATAGGTTTAATAACTACCCTAACCCTAATGCGTACTCTAACCCTAACCCCTACCCTAACACTAACACGTACCCTAATCCTAACCGTACCCTAAACCGAGCCCTAACCCTAACAGTAACCCTAACCGTAACCCTAACCCATACCCTACGCCGTACCCGAAACCCTCCCCGAACCCGTACCCTAAGCCGTACCCTAAGCCTAACCCTAAGCCTAACCCTAACCCTAGGCTACCGTTGACTGCTTCTGCCTCCAATAGATTTCCTAAGCACTAGTGTTTTAAGCAACAGCTTAAAAAGAGAATCCTAATGTGATTTCTTTATAATGGGTGTGTTCCTTATCTTATCCTAGTGTCTAAACTCTTCTCCATGGCTGGACCCTCAAATAATATTCCTTTACGTGCTAAGGGGTATCTAGAGAGTGGGATAGGTTTAATAACTACCCTAACCCTAACGCGTACCCTAACCCTAACCCCTACCCTAACCCTAACACGTACCCTAATCCTAACCCGTACCCTAAACCGAGCCCTAACCCTAACACTAACCCTAACCCTAACCCTAACCCATACCCTACGCCGTACCCGCACCCCTCCCCGAACCCGTAACCTAAGCCGTACCCTAAGCCTAACCCTAAGCCTAACCCTAACCCTAGGCTACCCTTGACTGCTTCTGCCTCCAATAGATTTCCTAAGCACTAGTGTTTTAAGCAACAGCTTAAAAAGAGAATCCTAATGTGATTTCTTTATAATGGGTGTGTTCCTTATCTTATCCTAGTGTCTAAACTCTTCTCCATGGCTGGACCCCCAAATAATATTCCTTTACGTGCTAAGGGGTATCTAGAGAGTGGGATAGGTTTACTAACGACCCTAACCCTAATGCGTACCCTAACCCTAACCCCTACCCTAAACCTAACACGTACCCTAATCCTAACCGTACCCTAAACCGAGCCCTAACCCTAACACAAACCCTAACCCTAACCCTAACCCATACCCTACGCCATACCCGAAACCCTCCCCGAACCCGTACCCTAAGCCGTACCCTAAGCCTAACCCTAAGCCTAACCATAACTCTAGGCTACCCTTGACTGCTTCTGCCTCCAATTGATTTCCTAAGCAGTAGTGTTTTAAGGAACAGCTTAAAAAGAGAATCCTAATGTGATTTCTTTATAATGGGTGTGTTCCTTATCTTATCCTAGTGTCTAAACTCTTCTCCATGGCTGGACCCCCAAATAATATTCCTTTACGTGCTAAGGGGTATCTAGAGAGTGGGATAGGTTTAATAACTACCCTAACCCTAACACGTACCCTAACCCTAACCCCTACCCTAAACCTAACACGTACCCTAATCCTAACCTGTACCCTAAACCGAGCCCTAACCCTAACACTAACCCTAACCCTAACCCTAACCCATACCCTACGCCGTACCCGCACCCCTCCCCGAACCCGTACCCTAAGACATACCCTAAACCTAACCCTAAGCCTAACCCTAACGCTAGGCTACCCTTGACTGCTTCTGCCTCCAATTGATTTCCTAAGCAGTAGTGTTTTAAGGAACAGCTTAAAAAGAGAATCTGAAAGTGATTTCTTTATAATGAGTGTGTTCCTTATCTTATCCTAGTGTCTAAACTCTTCTCCATGGCTGGACCCCCAAATAATATTCCTTTACGTGCTAAGGGGTATCTAGAGAGTGGGATAGGTTTAATAACTACCCGAACCCTAATGCGTACCCTAACCCTAACCCCTACCCTAACCCTAACACGTACCCTAATCCTAATCCGTACCCTAAACCGAGCCCTAACCCTAACACAAACCCTAACCCTAACCCATACCCTACGCCGTACCCGAAACCCTTCCCGAACCCGTACCCTAAGCCGTACCCTAAGCCTAACCCTAAGCCTAACCTTACCCTAGGCTACCCTTGACTGCTTCTGCCTCCAATAGATTTCCTAAGCACTAGTGTTTTAAGGAACAGCTTAAAAAGAGAATCCTAATGTGATTTCTTTATAATGGGTCTGTTCCTTATCTTATCCTAGTGTCTAAACTCTTCTACATGGCTGCACCCCCAAATAATATTGCCTTACGTGCTAAGGGGTATCTAGAGAGTGGGATAGGTTTAATAACTACCCTAACCCTAATGCGTACTCTAACCCTAACCCCTACCCTAACACTAACACGTACCCTAATCCTAACCCGTACCCTAAACCGAGCCCTAACCCTAACACTAACACTAACCCTAACCCTAACCCATACCCTACGCCGTACCTGAACCCCTCCCCAAACCCGTACCCTAAGCCGTACTCTAAGCCTAACCCTAAGCCTAACACTAACCCTAGGCTACCCTTGACTGCTTCTGCCTCCAATAGATTTCCTAAGCACTAGTGTTTTAAGCAACAGCTTAAAAAGAGAATCCTAATGTGATTTCTTTATAATGGGTGTGTTCCTTATCTTATCCTAGTGTCTAAATTCTTCTCCATTGCTGGAACCCCAAATAATATTCCTTTACGTGCTAAGGGGTATCTAGAGAGTGGGATAGGTTTACTAACTACCCTAACCCTAACGCGTACACTAACCCTAACCCCTACCCTAAACCTAACACGTACCCTAATCCTAACCGTACCCTAAACCGAGCCCTAACCCTAACACTAACCCTAACACTAACCCTAACCCATACCCTACGCCGTACCCGAAACCCTCCCCGAACCCATACCCTAAGCCGTACCCTAAGCCTAACCCTAACCCTAGGCTACCCTTGACTGCTTCTGCCTCTTATAGATTTCCTAAGCACTAGTGTTTTAAGGAACAGCTTAAAAAGAGAATCCTAATGTGATTTCTTTATAATGGGTGTGTTCCTTATCTTATCCTAGTGTCTAAACTCTTCTCCATGGCTGGACCCTCAAATAATATTCCTTTACGTGCTAAGGGGTATCTAGAGAGTGGGATAGGTTTAATAACTACCCTAACCCTAACGCGTACCCTAACCCTAACCCCTACCCTAACCCTAACACGTACCCTAATCCTAACCCGTACCCTAAACCGAGCCCTAACCCTAACACTAACCCTAACCCTAACCCTAACCCATACCCTACGCCGTACCCGCACCCCTCCCCGAACCCGTAACCTAAGCCGTACCCTAAGCCTAACCCTAAGCCTAACCCTAACCCTAGGCTACCCTTGACTGCTTCTGCCTCCAATAGATTTCCTAAGCACTACTGTTTTAAGGAACAGCTTAAAAAGAGAATCCTAATGTGATTTCTTTATAATGGGTGTGTTCCTTATCTTATCCTAGTGTCTAAACTCTTCTCCATGGCTGGACCCCCAAATAATATTCCTTTACGTGCTAAGGGGGAGCTAGAGAGTGGGATAGGTTTACTAACTACCCTAGCCCTAACGCGTAACCTAACCCTAACCCCTACCCTAACCCTAACACGTACCCTAATCCTAACCCGTACCCTAAACCGAGCCCTAACCCTAACACTAACCCAAACCCTAACCCTAACCCATACCCTACGCCGTACACGAACACCTCCCCGAACCCATACCCCAAGCCGTACCCTAAACCTAACCCTAAGCCTAACCCTAACCCTAGGCTACCCTTGACTGCTTCTGCCTCCAATAGATTTCCTAAGCACTAGTGTTTTAAGGAACAGCTTAAAAAGAGAATCCTAATGTGATTTCTTTATAATGGGTGTGTTCCTTATCTTATCCTAGTGTCTAAACTCTTCTCCATGGCTGCACCCCCAAATAATATTGCCTTACGTGCTAAGGGGTATCTAGAGAGTGGGATAGGTTTAATAACTACCCTAAACCTAATGCGTACTCTAACCCTAACCCCTACCCTAACACTAACACGTACCCTAATCCTAACCCGTACCCTAAACCGAGCCCTAACCCTAACACTAACACTAACCCTAACCCTAACCCATACCCTACGCCGTACCTGAACCCCTCCCCAAACCCGTACCCTAAGCCGTACCCTAAGCCTAACCCTAAGCCTAACACTAACCCTAGGCTACCCTTGACTGCTTCTGCCTCCAATAGATTTCCTAAGCACTAGTGTTTTAAGCAACAGCTTAAAAAGAGAATCCTAATGTGATTTCTTTATAATGGGTGTGTTCCTTATCTTATCCTAGTGTCTAAACTCTTCTCCATGGCTGGACCCTCAAATAATATTCCTTTACGTGCTAAGGGGTATCTAGAGAGTGGGATAGGTTTAATAACTACCCT
This sequence comes from Balaenoptera borealis, assembly GCF_965194805.1. NCBI lineage: Eukaryota > Metazoa > Chordata > Mammalia > Artiodactyla > Balaenopteridae > Balaenoptera > Balaenoptera borealis. The sequence goes on from NW_028123595.1 coordinate 305,270, forward strand.
AACCCTAACGCGTACCCTAACCCTAACCCCTACCCTAACCCTAACACCTACCCTAATCCTAACCCGTACCCTAAACCGAGCCCTAACCCTAACACTAACCCTAACCCTAACCCTAACCCATACCCTACGCCGTACCCGCACCCCTCCCCGAACCCGTAACCTAAGCCGTACCCTAAGCCTAACCCTAAGCCTAACCCTAACCCTAGGCTACCCTTGACTGCTTCTGCCTCCAATTGATTTCCTAAGCAGTAGTGTTTTAAGAAACAGCTTAAAAAGAGAATCCTAATGTGATTTCTTTATAATGGGTGTGTTCCTTATCTTATCCTAGTGTCTAAACTCTTCTCCATGGCTGGACCCCCAAATAATATTCCTTAACGTGCTAAGGGGGAGCTAGAGAGTGGGATAGGTTTAATAACTACCCTAGCCCTAACGCGTAACCTAACCCTAACCCCTACCCTAACCCTAACACGTACCCTAATCCTAACCCGTACCCTAAACCGAGCCCTAACCCTAACACTAACCCAAACCCTAACCCTAACCCATACCCTACGCCGTACACGAACACCTCCCCGAACCCATACCCCAAGCCGTACCCTAACCCTAACCCTAAGCCTAACCCTAACCCTAGGCTACCCTTGACTGCTTCTGCCTCCAATTGATTTCCTAAGCACTAGTGTTTTAAGAACAGCTTAAAAAGAGAATCCTAAAGTGATTTCTTTATAATGGGTGTGTTCCTTATCTTATCCTAGTGTCTAAACTCTTCTCCATGGCTGGACCCCCAAATAATATTCCTTTACGTGCTAAGGGGTATCTAGAGAGTGGGATAGGTTTAATAACTACCCTAACCCTAACACGTACCCTAACCCTAACCCCTACCCTAACCCTAACACGTACCCTAATCCTAACCCGTACCCTAAACCGAGCCCTAACCCTAACACTAACCCTAACCCTAACCCTAACCCATACCCTACGCCGTACCCGAAACCCTCCCCGAACCCGTACCCTAAGCCATACCCTAAGCCTAACCCTAAGCCTAACACTAACCCTAGGCTACCCTTTACTGCTTCTGCCTCCAATAGATTTCCTAAGCACTAGTGTTTTAAGCAACAGCTTAAAAAGAGAATCCTAATGTGATTTCTTTATAATGGGTGTGTTCCTTATCTTATCCTAGTGTCTAAACTCTTCTCCATGGCTGGACCCCCAAATAATATTCCTTACGTGCTAAGGGGTATCTAGAGAGTGGGATAGGTTTACTAACGACCCTAACCCTAATGCGTACCCTAACCCTAACCCCTACCCTAAACCTAACACGTACCCTAATCCTAACCGTACCCTAAACCGAGCCCTAACCCTAACACAAACCCTAACCCTAACCCTAACCCATACCCTACGCCGTACCCGAAACCCTCCCCGAACCCGTACCCTAAGCCGTACCTTAAGCCTAACCCTAAGCCTAACCCTAACCCTAGGCTACCCTTGACTGCTTCTGTCTCCAATAGATTTCCTAAGCACTAGTGTTTTAAGGAACAGCTTAAAAAGAGAATCCTAAAGTGATTTCTTTATAATGGGTGTGTTCCTTATCTTATCCTAGCGTCTAAACTCTTCTCCATGGCTGGACCCCCAAATAATATTCCTTTACGTGCTAAGGGGTATCTAGAGAGTGGGATAGGTTTAACAACTACCCTAACCCTAACGCGTACCCTAAACCTAACCCCTACCCTAACCCTAACACGTACCCTAATCCTAACCCGTACCCTAAACCGAGCCCTAACCCTAACACTAACCCTAACCCTAACCCTAACCCATACCCTACGCCGTACCCGCACCCCTCCCCGAACCCGTACCCTAAGCCGTACCCTCAGCCGAACCCTAAGCCTAACCCTAGCCCTAGGCTACCCTTGACTGCTTCTGCCTCCAATAGATTTCCTAAGCACTAGTGTTTTAAGGAACAGCTTAAAAAGAGAATCCTAATGTGATTTCTTTATAATGGGTGTGTTCCTTATCTTATCCTAGTGTCTAAACTCTTCTCCATGGCTGCACCCCGAAATAATATTGCCTTACGTGCTAAGGGGTATCTAGAGAGTGGGATAGGTTTAATAACTACCCTAACCCTAATGCGTACTCTAACCCTAACCCCTACCCTAACACTAACACGTACCCTAATCCTAACCCGTACCCTAAACCGAGCCCTAACCCTAACACTAACACTAACCCTAACCCTAACCCATACCCTACGCCGTACCCGAACCCCTCCCCAAACCCGTACCCTAAGCCGTACCCTAAGCCTAACCCTAAGCCTAACACTAACCCTAGGCTACCCTTGACTGCTTCTGCCTCCAATAGATTTCCTAAGCACTAGTGTTTTAAGCAACAGCTTAAAAAGAGAATCCTAATGTGATTTCTTTATAATGGGTGTGTTCCTTATCTTATCCTAGTGTCTAAACTCTTCTCCATGGCTGCACCCCCAAATAATATTCCCTTACGTGCTAAGGGGTATCTAGAGAGTGGGATAGGTTTAATAACTACCCTAACCCTAACACGTACCCTAACCCTAACCCCTACCCGAAACCTAACACGTACCCTAATCCTAACCTGTACCCTAAACCGAGCCCTAACCCTAACACTAACCCTAACCCTAACCCTAACCCATAACCTACGCTGTACCCGCACCCCTCCCCGAACCCGTACCCTAAGACATACCCTAAACCTAACCCTAAGCCTAACCCTAACCCTAGGCTACCCTTGACTGCTTCTGCCTCCAATTGATTTCCTAAGCAGTAGTGTTTTAAGGAACAGCTTAAAAAGAGAATCCTAATGTGATTTCTTTATAATGGGTGTGTTCCTTATCTTATCCTAGTGTCTAAACTCTTCTCCATGGCTGGACCCCCAAATAATATTCCTTTACGTGCTAAGGGGGAGCTAGAGAGTGGGATAGGTTTACTAACTACCCTAGCCCTAACGCGTAACCTAACCCTAACCCCTACCCTAACCCTAACACGTACCCAATCCTAACCCGTACCCTAAACCGAGCCCTAACCCTAACACTAACCCAAACCCTAACCCTAACCCATACCCTACGCCGTACACGAACACCTCCCCGAACCCATACCCCAAGCCGTACCCTAACCCTAACCCTAAGCCTAACCCTAACCCTAGGCTACCCTTGACTGCTTCTGCCTCCAATAGATTTCCTAAGCACTAGTGTTTTAAGCAACAGCTTAAAAAGAGAATCCTAATGTGATTTCTTTATAATGGGTGTGTTCCTTATCTTATCCTAGTGTCTAAACTCTTCTCCATGGCTGGACCCCCAAATAATATTCCTTTACGTGCTAAGGGGTATCTAGAGAGTGGGATAGGTTTAATAACTACCCTAACCCTAATGCATACCCTAACCCTAACCCCTACCCTAACCCTAACACGTACCCTAATCCTAACCCGTACCCTAAACCGAGCCCTAACCCTAACACTAACCCTAACCCTAACCCTAACCCATACCCTACGCCGTACCCGCACCCCTCCCCGAACCCGTAACCTAAGCCGTACCCTAAGCCTAACCCTAAGCCTAACCCTAACCCTAGGCTACCCTTCACTGCTTCTGCCTCCAATTGATTTCCTAAGCAGTAGTGTTTTAAGAAACAGCTTAAAAAGAGAATCCTAATGTGATTTCTTTATAATGGGTGTGTTCCTTATCTTATCCTAGTGTCTAAACTCTTCTCCATGGCTGGACTCCCAAATAATATTCCTTTACGTGCTAAGGGGGAGCTAGAGAGTGGGATAGGTTTAATAACTACCCTAGCCCTAACGCGTAACCTAACCCTAACCCCTACCCTAACCCTAACACGTACCCTAATCCTAACCCGTACCCTAAACCGAGCCCTAACCCTAACACTAACCCAAACCCTAACCATAACCCATACCCTACGCCGTACACGAACACCTCCCCGAACCCATACCCCAAGCCGTACCCTAACCCTAACCCTAAGCCTAACCCTAACCCTAGGCTACCCTTGACTGCTTCTGCCTCCAATTGATTTCCTAAGCACTAGTGTTTTAAGAACAGCTTAAAAAGAGAATCCTAAAGTGATTTCTTTATAATGGGTGTGTTCCTTATCTTATCCTAGTGTCTAAACTCTTCTCCATGGCTGGACCCCCAAATAATATTCCTTTACGTGCTAAGGGGTATCTAGAGAGTGGGATAGGTTTAATAACTACCCTAACCCTAACGCGTACCCTAACCCTAACCCCTACCCTAACCCTAACACGTACCCTAATCCTAACCCGTACCCTAAACCGAGCCCTAACCCTAACACTAACCCTAACCCTAACCCTAACCCATACCCTACGCCGTACCCGAAACCCTCCCCGAACCCGTACCCTAAGCCATACCCTAAGCCTAACCCTAAGCCTAACACTAACCCTAGGCTACCCTTTACTGCTTCTGCCTCCAATAGATTTCCTAAGCACTAGTGTTTTAAGCAACAGCTTAAAAAGAGAATCCTAATGTGATTTCTTTATAATGGGTGTGTTCCTTATCTTATCCTAGTGTCTAAACTCTTCTCCATGGCTGCACCCCGAAATAATATTGCCTTACGTGCTAAGGGGTATCTAGAGAGTGGGATAGGTTTAATAACTACCCTAACCCTAATGCGTACTCTAACCCTAACCCCTACCCTAACACTAACACGTACCCTAATCCTAACCCGTACCCTAAACCGAGCCCTAACCCTAACACTAACACTAACCCTAACCCTAACCCATACCCTACGCCGTACCCGAACCCCTCCCCAAACCCGTACCCTAAGCCGTACCCTAAGCCTAACCCTAAGCCTAACACTAACCCTAGGCTACCCTTGACTGCTTCTGCCTCCAATAGATTTCCTAAGCACTAGTGTTTTAAGCAACAGCTTAAAAAGAGAATCCTAATGTGATTTCTTTATAATGGGTGTGTTCCTTTTCTTATCCTAGTGTCTAAACTCTTCTCCATGGCTGCACCCCCAAATAATATTCCCTTACGTGCTAAGGGGTATCTAGAGAGTGGGATAGGTTTAATAACTACCCTAACCCTAACACGTACCCTAACCCTAACCCCTACCCTAAACCTAACACGTACCCTAATCCTAACCTGTACCCTAAACCGAGCCCTAAGCCTAACACTAACCCTAACCCTAACCCTAACCCATACCCTACGCCGTACCCGCACCCCTCCCCGAACCCGTACCCTAAGACATACCCTAAACCTAACCCTAAGCCTAACCCTAACCCTAGGCTACCCTTGACTGCTTCTGCCTCCAATTGATTTCTTAAGCAGTAGTGTTTTAAGGAACAGCTTAAAAAGAGAATCCTAATGTGATTTCTTTATAATGGGTGTGTTCCTTATCTTATCCTAGTGTCTAAACTCTTCTCCATGGCTGGACCCCCAAATAATATTCCTTTACGTGCTAAGGGGGAGCTAGAGAGTGGGATAGGTTTACTAACTACCCTAGCCCTAACGCGTAACCTAACCCTAACCCCTACCCTAACCCTAACACGTACCCTAATCCTAACCCGTACCCTAAACCGAGCCCTAACCCTAACACTAACCCAAACCCTAACCCTAACCCATACCCTACGCCATACACGAACACCTCCCCGAACCCATACCCCAAGCCGTACCCTAACCCTAACCCTAAGCCTAACCCTAACCCTAGGCTACCCTTGACTGCTTCTGCCTCCAATAGATTTCCTAAGCACTAGTGTTTTAAGCAACAGCTTAAAAAGAGAATCCTAATGTGATTTCTTTATAATGGGTGTGTTCCTTATCTTATCCTAGTGTCTAAACTCTTCTCCATGGCTGGACCCCCAAATAATATTCCTTTACGTGCTAAGGGGTATCTAGAGAGTGGGATAGGTTTAATAACTACCCTAACCCTAATGCGTACCCTAACCCTAACCCCTACCCTAACCCTAACACGTACCCTAATCCTAACCCGTACCCTAAACCGAGCCCTAACCCTAACCCTAACCCTAACCCATACCCTACGCCGTACCCGAAACCCTCCCCGAACCCGTACCCTAAGCCGTACCCTAAGCCTAACCCTAAGCCTAACCTTACCCTATGCTACCCTTGACTGCTTCTGCCTCCAATAGATTTCCTAAGCACTAGTGTTTTAAGGAACAGCTTAAAAAGAGAATCCTAATGTGATTTCTTTATAATGGGTGTGTTCCTTATCTTATCCTAGTGTCTAAACTCTTCTACATGGCTGCACCCCCAAATAATATTGCCTTACGTGCTAAGGGGTATCTAGAGAGTGGGATAGGTTTAATAACTACCCTAACCCTAATGCGTACTCTAACCCTAACCCCTACCCTAACACTAACACGTACCCTAATCCTAACCCGTACCCTAAACCGAGCCCTAAACCTAACACTAACACTAACCCTAACCCTAACCCATACCCTACGCCGTACCTGAACCCCTCCCCAAACCCGTACCCTAAGCCGTACCCTAAGCCTAACCCTAAGCCTAACACTAACCCTACGCTACCCTTGACTGCTTCTGCCTCCAATAGATTTCCTAAGCACTAGTGTTTTAAGCAACAGCTTAAAAAGAGAATCCTAATGTGATTTCTTTATAATGGGTGTGTTCCTTATCTTATCCTAGTGTCTAAACTCTTCTCCATGGCTGGACCCCCAAATAATATTCCTTTACGTGCTAAGGGGTATCTAGAGAGTGGGATAGGTTTACTAACGACCCTAACCCTAATGCGTACCCTAACCCTAACCCCTACCCTAAACCTAACACGTACCCTAATCCTAACCGTACCCTAAACCGAGCCCTAACCCTAACACAAACCCTAACCCTAACCCTAACCCATACCCTACGCCGTACCCGAAACCCTCCCCGAACCCGTACCCTAAGCCGTACCCTAAGCCTAACCCTAACCCTAGGCTACCCTTGACTGCTTCTGCCTCCAATAGATTTCCTAAGCACTAGTGTTTTAAGGAACAGCTTAAAAAGAGAATCCTAAAGTGATTTCTTTATAATGGGTGTGTTCCTTATCTTATCCTAGCGTCTAAACTCTTCTCCATGGCTGGACCCCCAAATAATATTCCTTTACGTGCTAAGGGGTATCTAGAGAGTGGGATAGGTTTAACAACTACCCTAACCCTAACGCATACCCTAAACCTAACCCCTACCCTAACCCTAACACGTACCCTAATCCTAACCCGTACCCTAAACCGAGCCCTAACCCTAACACTAACCCTAACCCTAACCCTAACCCATACCCTACGCCGTACCCGCACCCCTCCCCGAACCCGTACCCTAAGCCGTACCCTCAGCCGAACCCTAAGCCTAACCCTAACCCTAGGCTACCCTTGACTGCTTCTGCCTCCAATAGATTTCCTAAGCACTAGTGTTTTAAGGAACAGCTTAAAAAGAGAATCCTAATGTGATTTCTTTATAATGGGTGTGTTCCTTATCTTATCCTAGTGTCTAAACTCTTCTCCATGGCTGCACCCCCAAATAATATTCCCTTACGTGCTAAGGGGTATCTAGAGAGTGGGATAGGTTTAATAACTACCCTAACCCTAACACGTACCCTAACCCTAACCCCTACCCTAAACCTAACACGTACCCTAATCCTAACCTGTACCCTAAACCGAGCCCTAACCCTAACACTAACCCTAACCCTAACCCTAACCCATACCCTACGCCGTACCCGCACCCCTCCCCGAACCCGTACCCTAAGACATACCCTAAACCTAACCCTAAGCCTAACCCTAACCCTAGGCTACCCTTGACTGCTTCTGCCTCCAATTGATTTCCTAAGCAGTAGTGTTTTAAGGAACAGCTTAAAAAGAGAATCCTAATGTGATTTCTTTATAATGGGTGTGTTCCTTATCTTATCCTAGTGTCTAAACTCTTCTCCATGGCTGGACCCCCAAATAATATTCCTTTACGTGCTAAGGGGGAGCTAGAGAGTGGGATAGGTTTACTAACTACCCTAGCCCTAACGCGTAACCTAACCCTAACCCCTACCCTAACCCTAACACGTACCCTAATCCTAACCCGTACCCTAAACCGAGCCCTAACCCTAACACTAACCCAAACCCTAACCCTAACCCATACCCTACGCCGTACACGAACACCTCCCCGAACCCATACCCCAAGCCGTACCCTAACCCTAACCCTAAGCCTAACCCTAACCCTAGGCTACCCTTGACTGCTTCTGCCTCCAATAGATTTCCTAAGCACTAGTGTTTTAAGCAACAGCTTAAAAAGAGAATCCTAATGTGATTTCTTTATAATGGGTGTGTTCCTTATCTTATCCTAGTGTCTAAACTCTTCTCCATGGCTGGACCCCCAAATAATATTCCTTTACGTGCTAAGGGGTATCTAGAGAGTGGGATAGGTTTAATAACTACCCTAACCCTAATGCGTACCCTAACCCTAACCCCTACCCTAACCCTAACACGTACCCTAATCCTAACCCGTACCCTAAACCGAGCCCTAACCCTAACCCTAACCCTAACCCATACCCTACGCCGTACCCGAAACCCTCCCCGAACCCGTACCCTAAGCCGTACCCTAAGCCTAACCCTAAGCCTAACCTTACCCTATGCTACCCTTGACTGCTTCTGCCTCCAATAGATTTCCTAAGCACTAGTGTTTTAAGGAACAGCTTAAAAAGAGAATCCTAATGTGATTTCTTTATAATGGGTGTGTTCCTTATCTTATCCTAGTGTCTAAACTCTTCTACATGGCTGCACCCCCAAATAATATTGCCTTACGTGCTAAGGGGTATCTAGAGAGTGGGATAGGTTTAATAACTACCCTAACCCTAATGCGTACTCTAACCCTAACCCCTACCCTAACACTAACACGTACCCTAATCCTAACCCGTACCCTAAACCGAGCCCTAACCCTAACACTAACACTAACCCTAACCCTAACCCATACCCTACGCCGTACCTGAACCCCTCCCCAAACCCGTACCCTAAGCCGTACCCTAAGCCTAACCCTAAGCCTAACACTAACCCTACGCTACCCTTGACTGCTTCTGCCTCCAATAGATTTCCTATGCACTAGTGTTTTAAGCAACAGCTTAAAAAGAGAATCCTAATGTGATTTCTTTATAATGGGTGTGTTCCTTATCTTATCCTAGTGTCTAAATTCTTCTCCATTGCTGGAACCCCAAATAATATTCCTTTACGTGCTAAGGGGTATCTAGAGAGTGGGATAGGTTTACTAACTACCCTAACCCTAACGCGTACCCTAACCCTAACCCCTACCCTAAACCTAACACGTACCCTAATCCTAACCGTACCCTAAACCGAGCCCTAACCCTAACACTAACCCTAAACCTAACCCTAACCCATACCCTATGCCGTACCCGAAACCCTCCCCGAACCCGTACCCTAAGCCGTACCCTAAGCCTAACCCTAAGCCTAACCCTAACCCTAGGCTACCCTTGACTGCTTCTGCCTCTTATAGATTTCCTAAGCACTAGTGTTTTAAGGAACAGCTTAAAAAGAGAATCCTAATGTGATTTCTTTATAATGGGTGTGTTCCTTATCTTATCCTAGTGTCTAAACTCTTCTCCATGGCTGGGCCCTCAAATAATATTCCTTTACGTGCTAAGGGGTATCTAGAGAGTGGGATAGGTTTAATAACTACCCTAACCCTAACGCGTACCCTAACCCTAACCCCTACCCTAACCCTAACACGTACCCTAATCCTAACCCGTACCCTAAACCGAGCCCTAACCCTAACACTAACCCTAACCCTAACCCTAACCCATACCCTACGCCGTACCCGCACCCCTCCCCGAACCCGTAACCTAAGCCGTACCCTAAGCCTAACCCTAAGCCTAACCCTAACCCTAGGCTACCCTTGACTGCTTCTGCCTCCAATAGATTTCCTAAGCACTACTGTTTTAAGGAACAGCTTAAAAAGAGAATCCTAATGTGATTTCTTTATAATGGGTGTGTTCCTTATCTTATCCTAGTGTCTAAACTCTTCTCCATGGCTGCACCCCCAAATAATATTGCCTTATGTGCTAAGGGGTATCTAGAGAGTGGGATAGGTTTAATAACTACCCTAACCCTAATGCGTACTCTAACCCTAACCCCTACCCTAACACTAACACGTACCCTAATCCTAACCGTACCCTAAACCGAGCCCTAACCCTAACAGTAACCCTAACCGTAACCCTAACCCATACCCTACGCCGTACCCGAAACCCTCCCCGAACCCGTACCCTAAGCCGTACCCTAAGCCTAACCCTAAGCCTAACCCTAACCCTAGGCTACCGTTGACTGCTTCTGCCTCCAATAGATTTCCTAAGCACTAGTGTTTTAAGCAACAGCTTAAAAAGAGAATCCTAATGTGATTTCTTTATAATGGGTGTGTTCCTTATCTTATCCTAGTGTCTAAACTCTTCTCCATGGCTGGACCCTCAAATAATATTCCTTTACGTGCTAAGGGGTATCTAGAGAGTGGGATAGGTTTAATAACTACCCTAACCCTAACGCGTACCCTAACCCTAACCCCTACCCTAACCCTAACACGTACCCTAATCCTAACCCGTACCCTAAACCGAGCCCTAACCCTAACACTAACCCTAACCCTAACCCTAACCCATACCCTACGCCGTACCCGCACCCCTCCCCGAACCCGTAACCTAAGCCGTACCCTAAGCCTAACCCTAAGCCTAACCCTAACCCTAGGCTACCCTTGACTGCTTCTGCCTCCAATAGATTTCCTAAGCACTAGTGTTTTAAGCAACAGCTTAAAAAGAGAATCCTAATGTGATTTCTTTATAATGGGTGTGTTCCTTATCTTATCCTAGTGTCTAAACTCTTCTCCATGGCTGGACCCCCAAATAATATTCCTTTACGTGCTAAGGGGTATCTAGAGAGTGGGATAGGTTTACTAACGACCCTAACCCTAATGCGTACCCTAACCCTAACCCCTACCCTAAACCTAACACGTACCCTAATCCTAACCGTACCCTAAACCGAGCCCTAACCCTAACACAAACCCTAACCCTAACCCTAACCCATACCCTACGCCATACCCGAAACCCTCCCCGAACCCGTACCCTAAGCCGTACCCTAAGCCTAACCCTAAGCCTAACCATAACTCTAGGCTACCCTTGACTGCTTCTGCCTCCAATTGATTTCCTAAGCAGTAGTGTTTTAAGGAACAGCTTAAAAAGAGAATCCTAATGTGATTTCTTTATAATGGGTGTGTTCCTTATCTTATCCTAGTGTCTAAACTCTTCTCCATGGCTGGACCCCCAAATAATATTCCTTTACGTGCTAAGGGGTATCTAGAGAGTGGGATAGGTTTAATAACTACCCTAACCCTAACACGTACCCTAACCCTAACCCCTACCCTAAACCTAACACGTACCCTAATCCTAACCTGTACCCTAAACCGAGCCCTAACCCTAACACTAACCCTAACCCTAACCCTAACCCATACCCTACGCCGTACCCGCACCCCTCCCCGAACCCGTACCCTAAGACATACCCTAAACCTAACCCTAAGCCTAACCCTAACGCTAGGCTACCCTTGACTGCTTCTGCCTCCAATTGATTTCCTAAGCAGTAGTGTTTTAAGGAACAGCTTAAAAAGAGAATCTGAAAGTGATTTCTTTATAATGAGTGTGTTCCTTATCTTATCCTAGTGTCTAAACTCTTCTCCATGGCTGGACCCCCAAATAATATTCCTTTACGTGCTAAGGGGTATCTAGAGAGTGGGATAGGTTTAATAACTACCCGAACCCTAATGCGTACCCTAACCCTAACCCCTACCCTAACCCTAACACGTACCCTAATCCTAATCCGTACCCTAAACCGAGCCCTAACCCTAACACAAACCCTAACCCTAACCCATACCCTACGCCGTACCCGAAACCCTTCCCGAACCCGTACCCTAAGCCGTACCCTAAGCCTAACCCTAAGCCTAACCTTACCCTAGGCTACCCTTGACTGCTTCTGCCTCCAATAGATTTCCTAAGCACTAGTGTTTTAAGGAACAGCTTAAAAAGAGAATCCTAATGTGATTTCTTTATAATGGGTCTGTTCCTTATCTTATCCTAGTGTCTAAACTCTTCTACATGGCTGCACCCCCAAATAATATTGCCTTACGTGCTAAGGGGTATCTAGAGAGTGGGATAGGTTTAATAACTACCCTAACCCTAATGCGTACTCTAACCCTAACCCCTACCCTAACACTAACACGTACCCTAATCCTAACCCGTACCCTAAACCGAGCCCTAACCCTAACACTAACACTAACCCTAACCCTAACCCATACCCTACGCCGTACCTGAACCCCTCCCCAAACCCGTACCCTAAGCCGTACTCTAAGCCTAACCCTAAGCCTAACACTAACCCTAGGCTACCCTTGACTGCTTCTGCCTCCAATAGATTTCCTAAGCACTAGTGTTTTAAGCAACAGCTTAAAAAGAGAATCCTAATGTGATTTCTTTATAATGGGTGTGTTCCTTATCTTATCCTAGTGTCTAAATTCTTCTCCATTGCTGGAACCCCAAATAATATTCCTTTACGTGCTAAGGGGTATCTAGAGAGTGGGATAGGTTTACTAACTACCCTAACCCTAACGCGTACACTAACCCTAACCCCTACCCTAAACCTAACACGTACCCTAATCCTAACCGTACCCTAAACCGAGCCCTAACCCTAACACTAACCCTAACACTAACCCTAACCCATACCCTACGCCGTACCCGAAACCCTCCCCGAACCCATACCCTAAGCCGTACCCTAAGCCTAACCCTAACCCTAGGCTACCCTTGACTGCTTCTGCCTCTTATAGATTTCCTAAGCACTAGTGTTTTAAGGAACAGCTTAAAAAGAGAATCCTAATGTGATTTCTTTATAATGGGTGTGTTCCTTATCTTATCCTAGTGTCTAAACTCTTCTCCATGGCTGGACCCTCAAATAATATTCCTTTACGTGCTAAGGGGTATCTAGAGAGTGGGATAGGTTTAATAACTACCCTAACCCTAACGCGTACCCTAACCCTAACCCCTACCCTAACCCTAACACGTACCCTAATCCTAACCCGTACCCTAAACCGAGCCCTAACCCTAACACTAACCCTAACCCTAACCCTAACCCATACCCTACGCCGTACCCGCACCCCTCCCCGAACCCGTAACCTAAGCCGTACCCTAAGCCTAACCCTAAGCCTAACCCTAACCCTAGGCTACCCTTGACTGCTTCTGCCTCCAATAGATTTCCTAAGCACTACTGTTTTAAGGAACAGCTTAAAAAGAGAATCCTAATGTGATTTCTTTATAATGGGTGTGTTCCTTATCTTATCCTAGTGTCTAAACTCTTCTCCATGGCTGCACCCCCAAATAATATTCCCTTACGTGCTAAGGGGTATCTAGAGAGTGGGATAGGTTTAATAACTACCCTAACCCTAACGCGTACCCTAACCCTAACCCCTACCCTAACCCTAACACGTACCCTAATCCTAACCTGTACCCTAAACCGAGCCCTAACCCTAACCCTAACCCTAACCCTAACCCTAACCCATACCCTACGCCGTACCCGCACCCCTCCCCGAACCCGTACCCTAAGCCATACCCTAAACCTAACCCTAAGCCTAACCCTAACCCTAGGCTACCCTTCACTGCTTCTGCCTCCAATTGATTTCCTAAGCAGTAGTGTTTTAAGGAACAGCTTAAAAAGAGAATCCTAAAGTGATTTCTTTATAATGGGTGTGTTCCTTATCTTATCCTAGTGTCTAAACTCTTCTCCATGGCTGGACCCCCAAATAATATTCCTTTACGTGCTAAGGGGGAGCTAGAGAGTGGGATAGGTTTACTAACTACCCTAGCCCTAACGCGTAACCTAACCCTAACCCCTACCCTAACCCTAACACGTACCCTAATCCTAACCCGTACCCTAAACCGAGCCCTAACCCTAACACTAACCCAAACCCTAACCCTAACCCATACCCTACGCCGTACACGAACACCTCCCCGAACCCATACCCCAAGCCGTACCCTAAACCTAACCCTAAGCCTAACCCTAACCCTAGGCTACCCTTGACTGCTTCTGCCTCCAATAGATTTCCTAAGCACTAGTGTTTTAAGGAACAGCTTAAAAAGAGAATCCTAATGTGATTTCTTTATAATGGGTGTGTTCCTTATCTTATCCTAGTGTCTAAACTCTTCTCCATGGCTGCACCCCCAAATAATATTGCCTTACGTGCTAAGGGGTATCTAGAGAGTGGGATAGGTTTAATAACTACCCTAAACCTAATGCGTACTCTAACCCTAACCCCTACCCTAACACTAACACGTACCCTAATCCTAACCCGTACCCTAAACCGAGCCCTAACCCTAACACTAACACTAACCCTAACCCTAACCCATACCCTACGCCGTACCTGAACCCCTCCCCAAACCCGTACCCTAAGCCGTACCCTAAGCCTAACCCTAAGCCTAACACTAACCCTAGGCTACCCTTGACTGCTTCTGCCTCCAATAGATTTCCTAAGCACTAGTGTTTTAAGCAACAGCTTAAAAAGAGAATCCTAATGTGATTTCTTTATAATGGGTGTGTTCCTTATCTTATCCTAGTGTCTAAACTCTTCTCCATGGCTGGACCCTCAAATAATATTCCTTTACGTGCTAAGGGGTATCTAGAGAGTGGGATAGGTTTAATAACTACCCTAACCCTAACGCGTACCCTAACCCTAACCCCTACCCTAACCCTAACACCTACCCTAATCCTAACCCGTACCCTAAACCGAGCCCTAACCCTAACACTAACCCTAACCCTAACCCTAACCCATACCCTACGCCGTACCCGCACCCCTCCCCGAACCCGTAACCTAAGCCGTACCCTAAGCCTAACCCTAAGCCTAACCCTAACCCTAGGCTACCCTTGACTGCTTCTGCCTCCAATTGATTTCCTAAGCAGTAGTGTTTTAAGAAACAGCTTAAAAAGAGAATCCTAATGTGATTTCTTTATAATGGGTGTGTTCCTTATCTTATCCTAGTGTCTAAACTCTTCTCCATGGCTGGACCCCCAAATAATATTCCTTTACGTGCTAAGGGGGAGCTAGAGAGTGGGATAGGTTTAATAACTACCCTAGCCCTAACGCGTAACCTAACCCTAACCCCTACCCTAACCCTAACACGTACCCTAATCCTAACCCGTACCCTAAACCGAGCCCTAACCCTAACACTAACCCAAACCCTAACCCTAACCCATACCCTACGCCGTACACGAACACCTCCCCGAACCCATACCCCAAGCCGTACCCTAACCCTAACCCTAAGCCTAACCCTAACCCTAGGCTACCCTTGACTGCTTCTGCCTCCAATTGATTTCCTAAGCACTAGTGTTTTAAGAACAGCTTAAAAAGAGAATCCTAAAGTGATTTCTTTATAATGGGTGTGTTCCTTATCTTATCCTAGTGTCTAAACTCTTCTCCATGGCTGGACCCCCAAATAATATTCCTTTACGTGCTAAGGGGTATCTAGAGAGTGGGATAGGTTTAATAACTACCCTAACCCTAACACGTACCCTAACCCTAACCCCTACCCTAACCCTAACACGTACCCTAATCCTAACCCGTACCCTAAACCGAGCCCTAACCCTAACACTAACCCTAACCCTAACCCTAACCCATACCCTACGCCGTACCCGAAACCCTCCCCGAACCCGTACCCTAAGCCATACCCTAAGCCTAACCCTAAGCCTAACACTAACCCTAGGCTACCCTTTACTGCTTCTGCCTCCAATAGATTTCCTAAGCACTAGTGTTTTAAGCAACAGCTTAAAAAGAGAATCCTAATGTGATTTCTTTATAATGGGTGTGTTCCTTATCTTATCCTAGTGTCTAAACTCTTCTCCATGGCTGGACCCCCAAATAATATTCCTTACGTGCTAAGGGGTATCTAGAGAGTGGGATAGGTTTACTAACGACCCTAACCCTAATGCGTACCCTAACCCTAACCCCTACCCTAAACCTAACACGTACCCTAATCCTAACCGTACCCTAAACCGAGCCCTAACCCTAACACAAACCCTAACCCTAACCCTAACCCATACCCTACGCCGTACCCGAAACCCTCCCCGAACCCGTACCCTAAGCCGTACCTTAAGCCTAACCCTAAGCCTAACCCTAACCCTAGGCTACCCTTGACTGCTTCTGTCTCCAATAGATTTCCTAAGCACTAGTGTTTTAAGGAACAGCTTAAAAAGAGAATCCTAAAGTGATTTCTTTATAATGGGTGTGTTCCTTATCTTATCCTAGCGTCTAAACTCTTCTCCATGGCTGGACCCCCAAATAATATTCCTTTACGTGCTAAGGGGTATCTAGAGAGTGGGATAGGTTTAACAACTACCCTAACCCTAACGCGTACCCTAAACCTAACCCCTACCCTAACCCTAACACGTACCCTAATCCTAACCCGTACCCTAAACCGAGCCCTAACCCTAACACTAACCCTAACCCTAACCCTAACCCATACCCTACGCCGTACCCGCACCCCTCCCCGAACCCGTACCCTAAGCCGTACCCTCAGCCGAACCCTAAGCCTAACCCTAGCCCTAGGCTACCCTTGACTGCTTCTGCCTCCAATAGATTTCCTAAGCACTAGTGTTTTAAGGAACAGCTTAAAAAGAGAATCCTAATGTGATTTCTTTATAATGGGTGTGTTCCTTATCTTATCCTAGTGTCTAAACTCTTCTCCATGGCTGCACCCCGAAATAATATTGCCTTACGTGCTAAGGGGTATCTAGAGAGTGGGATAGGTTTAATAACTACCCTAACCCTAATGCGTACTCTAACCCTAACCCCTACCCTAACACTAACACGTACCCTAATCCTAACCCGTACCCTAAACCGAGCCCTAACCCTAACACTAACACTAACCCTAACCCTAACCCATACCCTACGCCGTACCCGAACCCCTCCCCAAACCCGTACCCTAAGCCGTACCCTAAGCCTAACCCTAAGCCTAACACTAACCCTAGGCTACCCTTTACTGCTTCTGCCTCCAATAGATTTCCTAAGCACTAGTGTTTTAAGCAACAGCTTAAAAAGAGAATCCTAATGTGATTTCTTTATAATGGGTGTGTTCCTTATCTTATCCTAGTGTCTAAACTCTTCTCCATGGCTGGACCCCCAAATAATATTCCTTACGTGCTAAGGGGTATCTAGAGAGTGGGATAGGTTTACTAACGACCCTAACCCTAATGCGTACCCTAACCCTAACCCCTACCCTAAACCTAACACGTACCCTAATCCTAACCTGTACCCTAAACCGAGCCCTAACCCTAACACTAACCCTAACCCTAACCCTAACCCATACCCTACGCCGTACCCGCACCCCTCCCCGAACCCGTACCCTAAGACATACCCTAAACCTAACCCTAAGCCTAACCCTAACCCTAGGCTACCCTTGACTGCTTCTGCCTCCAATTGATTTCCTAAGCAGTAGTGTTTTAAGGAACAGCTTAAAAAGAGAATCCTAATGTGATTTCTTTATAATGGGTGTGTTCCTTATCTTATCCTAGTGTCTAAACTCTTCTCCATGGCTGGACCCCCAAATAATATTCCTTTACGTGCTAAGGGGGAGCTAGAGAGTGGGATAGGTTTACTAACTACCCTAGCCCTAACGCGTAACCTAACCCTAACCCCTACCCTAACCCTAACACGTACCCTAATCCTAACCCGTACCCTAAACCGAGCCCTAACCCTAACACTAACCCAAACCCTAACCCTAACCCATACCCTACGCCGTACACGAACACCTCCCCGAACCCATACCCCAAGCCGTACCCTAACCCTAACCCTAAGCCTAACCCTAACCCTAGGCTACCCTTGACTGCTTCTGCCTCCAATAGATTTCCTAAGCACTAGTGTTTTAAGCAACAGCTTAAAAAGAGAATCCTAATGTGATTTCTTTATAATGGGTGTGTTCCTTATCTTATCCTAGTGTCTAAACTCTTCTCCATGGCTGGACCCCCAAATAATATTCCTTTACGTGCTAAGGGGTATCTAGAGAGTGGGATAGGTTTAATAACTACCCTAACCCTAATGCGTACCCTAACCCTAACCCCTACCCTAACCCTAACACGTACCCTAATCCTAACCCGTACCCTAAACCGAGCCCTAACCCTAACCCTAACCCTAACCCATACCCTACGCCGTACCCGAAACCCTCCCCGAACCCGTACCCTAAGCCGTACCCTAAGCCTAACCCTAAGCCTAACCTTACCCTATGCTACCCTTGACTGCTTCTGCCTCCAATAGATTTCCTAAGCACTAGTGTTTTAAGGAACAGCTTAAAAAGAGAATCCTAATGTGATTTCTTTATAATGGGTGTGTTCCTTATCTTATCCTAGTGTCTAAATTCTTCTCCATTGCTGGAACCCCAAATAATATTCCTTTACGTGCTAAGGGGTATCTAGAGAGTGGGATAGGTTTACTAACTACCCTAACCCTAACGCGTACCCTAACCCTAACCCCTACCCTAAACCTAACACGTACCCTACTCCTAACCGTACCCTAAACCGAGCCCTAACCCTAACACTAACCCTAAACCTAACCCTAACCCATACCCTATGCCGTACCCGAAACCCTCCCCGAACCCGTACCCTAAGCCGTACCCTAAGCCTAACCCTAAGCCTAACCCTAACCCTAGGCTACCCTTGACTGCTTCTGCCTCTTATAGATTTCCTAAGCACTAGTGTTTTAAGGAACAGCTTAAAAAGAGAATCCTAATGTGATTTCTTTATAATGGGTGTGTTCCTTATCTTATCCTAGTGTCTAAACTCTTCTCCATGGCTGGGCCCTCAAATAATATTCCTTTACGTGCTAAGGGGTATCTAGAGAGTGGGATAGGTTTAATAACTACCCTAACCCTAACGCGTACCCTAACCCTAACCCCTACCCTAACCCTAACACGTACCCTAATCCTAACCCGTACCCTAAACCGAGCCCTAACCCTAACACTAACCCTAACCCTAACCCTAACCCATACCCTACGCCGTACCCGCACCCCTCCCCGAACCCGTAACCTAAGCCGTACCCTAAGCCTAACCCTAAGCCTAACCCTAACCCTAGGCTACCCTTGACTGCTTCTGCCTCCAATAGATTTCCTAAGCACTAGTGTTTTAAGCAACAGCTTAAAAAGAGAATCCTAATGTGATTTCTTTATAATGGGTGTGTTCCTTATCTTATCCTAGTGTCTAAACTCTTCTCCATGGCTGGACCCCCAAATAATATTCCTTTACGTGCTAAGGGGTATCTAGAGAGTGGGATAGGTTTACTAACGACCCTAACCCTAATGCGTACCCTAACCCTAACCCCTACCCTAAACCTAACACGTACCCTAATCCTAACCGTACCCTAAACCGAGCCCTAACCCTAACACAAATCCTAACCCTAACCCTAACCCATACCCTACGCCATACCCGAAACCCTCCCCGAACCCGTACCCTAAGCCGTACCCTAAGCCTAACCCTAAGCCTAACCATAACTCTAGGCTACCCTTGACTGCTTCTGCCTCCAATTGATTTCCTAAGCAGTAGTGTTTTAAGGAACAGCTTAAAAAGAGAATCCTAATGTGATTTCTTTATAATGGGTGTGTTCCTTATCTTATCCTAGTGTCTAAACTCTTCTCCATGGCTGGACCCCCAAATAATATTCCTTTACGTGCTAAGGGGTATCTAGAGAGTGGGATAGGTTTAATAACTACCCTAACCCTAACACGTACCCTAACCCTAACCCCTACCCTAAACCTAACACGTACCCTAATCCTAACCTGTACCCTAAACCGAGCCCTAACCCTAACACTAACCCTAACCCTAACCCTAACCCATACCCTACGCCGTACCCACACCCCTCCCCGAACCCGTACCCTAAGACATACCCTAAACCTAACCCTAAGCCTAACCCTAACCCTAGGCTACCCTTGACTGCTTCTGCCTCCAATTGATTTCCTAAGCAGTAGTGTTTTAAGGAACAGCTTAAAAAGAGAATCTGAAAGTGATTTCTTTATAATGGGTGTGTTCCTTATCTTATCCTAGTGTCTAAACTCTTCTCCATGGCTGGACCCCCAAATAATATTCCTTTACGTGCTAAGGGGTATCTAGAGAGTGGGATAGGTTTAATAACTACCCGAACCCTAATGCGTACCCTAACCCTAACCCCTACCCTAACCCTAACACGTACCCTAATCCTAATCCGTACCCTAAACCGAGCCCTAACCCTAACACTAACCCTAACCCTAACCCATACCCTACGCCGTACCCGAAACCCTCCCCGAACCCGTACCCTAAGCCGTACCCTAAGCCTAACCCTAAGCCTAACCCTAACCCTAGGCTACCATTGACTGCTTCTGCCTCCAATAGATTTCCTAAGCACTAGTGTTTTAAGCAACAGCTTAAAAAGAGAATCCTAATGTGATTTCTTTATAATGGGTGTGTTCCTTATCTTATCCTAGTGTCTAAACTCTTCTCCATGGCTGGACCCTCAAATAATATTCCTTTACGTGCTAAGGGGTATCTAGAGAGTGGGATAGGTTTAATAACTACCCTAACCCTAACGCGTACCCTAACCCTAACCCCTACCCTAACCCTAACACGTACCCTAATCCTAACCCGTACCCTAAACCGAGCCCTAACCCTAACACTAACCCTAACCCTAACCCTAACCCATACCCTACGCCGTACCCGCACCCCTCCCCGAACCCGTAACCTAAGCCGTACCCTAAGCCTAACCCTAAGCCTAACCCTAACCCTAGGCTACCCTTGACTGCTTCTGCCTCCAATAGATTTCCTAAGCACTAGTGTTTTAAGCAACAGCTTAAAAAGAGAATCCTAATGTGATTTCTTTATAATGGGTGTGTTCCTTATCTTATCCTAGTGTCTAAACTCTTCTCCATGGCTGGACCCCCAAATAATATTCCTTTACGTGCTAAGGGGTATCTAGAGAGTGGGATAGGTTTACTAACGACCCTAACCCTAATGCGTACCCTAACACTAACCCCTACCCTAAACCTAACACGTACCCTAATCCTAACCGTACCCTAAACCGAGCCCTAACCCTAACACAAACCCTAACCCTAACCCTAACCCATACCCTACGCCATACCCGAAACCCTCCCCGAACCCGTACCCTAAGCCGTACCCTAAGCCTAACCCTAAGCCTAACCATAACTCTAGGCTACCCTTGACTGCTTCTGCCTCCAATTGATTTCCTAAGCAGTAGTGTTTTAAGGAACAGCTTAAAAAGAGAATCCTAATGTGATTTCTTTATAATGGGTGTGTTCCTTATCTTATCCTAGTGTCTAAACTCTTCTCCATGGCTGGACCCCCAAATAATATTCCTTTACGTGCTAAGGGGTATCTAGAGAGTGGGATAGGTTTAATAACTACCCTAACCCTAACACGTACCCTAACCCTAACCCCTACCCTAAACCTAACACGTACCCTAATCCTAACCTGTACCCTAAACCGAGCCCTAACCCTAACACTAACCCTAACCCTAACCCTAACCCATACCCTACGCCGTACCCGCACCCCTCCCCGAACCCGTACCCTAAGACATACCCTAAACCTAACCCTAAGCCTAACCCTAACCCTAGGCTACCCTTGACTGCTTCTGCCTCCAATTGATTTCCTAAGCAGTAGTGTTTTAAGGAACAGCTTAAAAAGAGAATCTGAAAGTGATTTCTTTATAATGGGTGTGTTCCTTATCTTATCCTAGTGTCTAAACTCTTCTCCATGGCTGGACCCCCAAATAATATTCCTTTACGTGCTAAGGGGTATCTAGAGAGTGGGATAGGTTTAATAACTACCCGAACCCTAATGCGTACCCTAACCCTAACCCCTACCCTAACCCTAACACGTACCCTAATCCTAATCCGTACCCTAAACCGAGCCCTAACCCTAACACTAACCCTAACCCTAACCCATACCCTACGCCGTACCCGAAACCCTTCCCGAACCCGTACCCTAAGCCGTACCCTAAGCCTAACCCTAAGCCTAACCTTACCCTAGGCTACCCTTGACTGCTTCTGCCTCCAATAGATTTCCTAAGCACTAGTGTTTTAAGGAACAGCTTAAAAAGAGAATCCTAATGTGATTTCTTTATAATGGGTGTGTTCCTTATCTTATCCTAGTGTCTAAACTCTTCTACATGGCTGCACCCCCAAATAATATTGCCTTACGTGCTAAGGGGTATCTAGAGAGTGGGATAGGTTTAATAACTACCCTAACCCTAATGCGTGCTCTAACCCTAACCCCTACCCTAACACTAACACGTACCCTAATCCTAACCCGTACCCTAAACCGAGCCCTAACCCTAACACTAACACTAACCCTAACCCTAACCCATACCCTACGCCGTACCTGAACCCCTCCCCAAACCCGTACCCTAAGCCGTACCCTAAGCCTAACCCTAAGCCTAACACTAACCCTAGGCTACCCTTGACTGCTTCTGCCTCCAATAGATTTCCTAAGCACTAGTGTTTTAAGCAACAGCTTAAAAAGAGAATCCTAATGTGATTTCTTTATAATGGGTGTGTTCCTTATCTTATCCTAGTGTCTAAATTCTTCTCCATTGCTGGAACCCCAAATAATATTCCTTTACGTGCTAAGGGGTATCTAGAGAGTGGGATAGGTTTACTAACTACCCTAACCCTAACGCGTACACTAACCCTAACCCCTACCCTAAACCTAACACGTACCCTAATCCTAACCGTACCCTAAACCGAGCCCTAACCCTAACACTAACCCTAACCCTAACCCTAACCCATACCCTACGCCGTACACGAAACCCTCCCCGAACCCATACCCTAAGCCGTACCCTAAGCCTAACCCTAACCCTAGGCTACCCTTGACTGCTTCTGCCTCTTATAGATTTCCTAAGCACTAGTGTTTTAAGGAACAGCTTAAAAAGAGAATCCTAATGTGATTTCTTTATAATGGGTGTGTTCCTTATCTTATCCTAGTGTCTAAACTCTTCTCCATGGCTGGGCCCTCAAATAATATTCCTTTACGTGCTAAGGGGTATCTAGAGAGTGGGATAGGTTTAATAACTACCCTAACCCTAACGCGTACCCTAACCCTAACCCCTACCCTAACCCTAACACGTACCCTAATCCTAACCCGTACCCTAAACCGAGCCCTAACCCTAACACTAACCCTAACCCTAACCCTAACCCATACCCTACGCCGTACCCGCACCCCTCCCCGAACCCGTAACCTAAGCCGTACCCTAAGCCTAACCCTAAGCCTAACCCTAACCCTAGGCTACCCTTGACTGCTTCTGCCTCCAATAGATTTCCTAAGCACTACTGTTTTAAGGAACAGCTTAAAAAGAGAATCCTAATGTGATTTCTTTATAATGGGTGTGTTCCTTATCTTATCCTAGTGTCTAAACTCTTCTCCATGGCTGCGCCCCCAAATAATATTGCCTTACGTGCTAAGGGGTATCTAGAGAGTGGGATAGGTTTAATAACTACCCTAACCCTAATGCGTACTCTAACCCTAACCCCTACCCTAACACTAACACGTACCCTAATCCTAACCGTACCCTAAACCGAGCCCTAACCCTAACAGTAACCCTAACCGTAACCCTAACCCATACCCTACGCCGTACCCGAAACCCTCCCCGAACCCGTACCCTAAGCCGTACCCTAAGCCTAACCCTAAGCCTAACCCTAACCCTAGGCTACCATTGACTGCTTCTGCCTCCAATAGATTTCCTAAGCACTAGTGTTTTAAGCAACAGCTTAAAAAGAGAATCCTAATGTGATTTCTTTATAATGGGTGTGTTCCTTATCTTATCCTAGTGTCTAAACTCTTCTCCATGGCTGGACCCTCAAATAATATTCCTTTACGTGCTAAGGGGTATCTAGAGAGTGGGATAGGTTTAATAACTACCCTAACCCTAACGCGTACCCTAACCCTAACCCCTACCCTAACCCTAACACGTACCCTAATCCTAACCCGTACCCTAAACCGAGCCCTAACCCTAACACTAACCCTAACCCTAACCCTAACCCATACCCTACGCCGTACCCGCACCCCTCCCCGAACCCGTAACCTAAGCCGTACCCTAAGCCTAACCCTAAGCCTAACCCTAACCCTAGGCTACCCTTGACTGCTTCTGCCTCCAATAGATTTCCTAAGCACTAGTGTTTTAAGCAACAGCTTAAAAAGAGAATCCTAATGTGATTTCTTTATAATGGGTGTGTTCCTTATCTTATCCTAGTGTCTAAACTCTTCTCCATGGCTGGACCCCCAAATAATATTCCTTTACGTGCTAAGGGGTATCTAGAGAGTGGGATAGGTTTACTAACGACCCTAACCCTAATGCGTACCCTAACCCTAACCCCTACCCTAAACCTAACACGTACCCTAATCCTAACCGTACCCTAAACCGAGCCCTAACCCTAACACAAACCCTAACCCTAACCCTAACCCATACCCTACGCCATACCCGAAACCCTCCCCGAACCCGTACCCTAAGCCGTACCCTAAGCCTAACCCTAAGCCTAACCATAACTCTAGGCTACCCTTGACTGCTTCTGCCTCCAATTGATTTCCTAAGCAGTAGTGTTTTAAGGAACAGCTTAAAAAGAGAATCCTAATGTGATTTCTTTATAATGGGTGTGTTCCTTATCTTATCCTAGTGTCTAAACTCTTCTCCATGGCTGGACCCCCAAATAATATTCCTTTACGTGCTAAGGGGTATCTAGAGAGTGGGATAGGTTTAATAACTACCCTAACCCTAACACGTACCCTAACCCTAACCCCTACCCTAAACCTAACACGTACCCTAATCCTAACCTGTACCCTAAACCGAGCCCTAACCCTAACACTAACCCTAACCCTAACCCTAACCCATACCCTACGCCGTACCCGCACCCCTCCCCGAACCCGTACCCTAAGACATACCCTAAACCTAACCCTAAGCCTAACCCTAACCCTAGGCTACCCTTGACTGCTTCTGCCTCCAATTGATTTCCTAAGCAGTAGTGTTTTAAGGAACAGCTTAAAAAGAGAATCTGAAAGTGATTTCTTTATAATGGGTGTGTTCCTTATCTTATCCTAGTGTCTAAACTCTTCTCCATGGCTGGACCCCCAAATAATATTCCTTTACGTGCTAAGGGGTATCTAGAGAGTGGGATAGGTTTAATAACTACCCGAACCCTAATGCGTACCCTAACCCTAACCCCTACCCTAACCCTAACACGTACCCTAATCCTAATCCGTACCCTAAACCGAGCCCTAACCCTAACACTAACCCTAACCCTAACCCATACCCTACGCCGTACCCGAAACCCTTCCCGAACCCGTACCCTAAGCCGTACCCTAAGCCTAACCCTAAGCCTAACCTTACCCTAGGCTACCCTTGACTGCTTCTGCCTCCAATAGATTTCCTAAGCACTAGTGTTTTAAGGAACAGCTTAAAAAGAGAATCCTAATGTGATTTCTTTATAATGGGTGTGTTCCTTATCTTATCCTAGTGTCTAAACTCTTCTACATGGCTGCACCCCCAAATAATATTGCCTTACGTGCTAAGGGGTATCTAGAGAGTGGGATAGGTTTAATAACTACCCTAACCCTAATGCGTGCTCTAACCCTAACCCCTACCCTAACACTAACACGTACCCTAATCCTAACCCGTACCCTAAACCGAGCCCTAACCCTAACACTAACACTAACCCTAACCCTAACCCATACCCTACGCCGTACCTGAACCCCTCCCCAAACCCGTACCCTAAGCCGTACCCTAAGCCTAACCCTAAGCCTAACACTAACCCTAGGCTACCCTTGACTGCTTCTGCCTCCAATAGATTTCCTAAGCACTAGTGTTTTAAGCAACAGCTTAAAAAGAGAATCCTAATGTGATTTCTTTATAATGGGTGTGTTCCTTATCTTATCCTAGTGTCTAAATTCTTCTCCATTGCTGGAACCCCAAATAATATTCCTTTACGTGCTAAGGGGTATCTAGAGAGTGGGATAGGTTTACTAACTACCCTAACCCTAACGCGTACACTAACCCTAACCCCTACCCTAAACCTAACACGTACCCTAATCCTAACCGTACCCTAAACCGAGCCCTAACCCTAACACTAACCCTAACCCTAACCCTAACCCATACCCTACGCCGTACCCGAAACCCTCCCCGAACCCATACCCTAAGCCGTACCCTAAGCCTAACCCTAACCCTAGGCTACCCTTGACTGCTTCTGCCTCCAATAGATTTCCTAAGCACTAGTGTTTTAAGGAACAGCTTAAAAAGAGAATCCTAATGTGATTTCTTTATAATGGGTGTGTTCCTTATCTTATCCTAGTGTCTAAACTCTTCTCCATGGCTGGACCCTCAAATAATATTCCTTTACGTGCTAAGGGGTATCTAGAGAGTGGGATAGGTTTAATAACTACCCTAACCCTAACGCGTACCCTAACCCTAACCCCTACCCTAACCCTAACACGTACCCTAATCCTAACCCGTACCCTAAACCGAGCCCTAACCCTAACACTAACCCTAACCCTAACCCTAACCCATACCCTACGCCGTACCCGCACCCCTCCCCGAACCCGTAACCTAAGCCGTACCCTAAGCCTAACCCTAAGCCTAACCCTAACCCTAGGCTACCCTTGACTGCTTCTGCCTCCAATAGATTTCCTAAGCACTACTGTTTTAAGGAACAGCTTAAAAAGAGAATCCTAATGTGATTTCTTTATAATGGGTGTGTTCCTTATCTTATCCTAGTGTCTAAACTCTTCTCCATGGCTGCACCCCCAAATAATATTCCCTTACGTGCTAAGGGGTATCTAGAGAGTGGGATAGGTTTAATAACTACCCTAACCCTAACGCGTACCCTAACCCTAACCCCTACCCTAACCCTAACACGTACCCTAATCCTAACCTGTACCCTAAACCGAGCCCTAACCCTAACACTAACCCTAACCCTAACCCTAACCCATACCCTACGCCGTACCCGCACCCCTCCCCGAACCCGTACCCTAAGCCATACCCTAAACCTAACCCTAAGCCTAACCCTAACCCTAGGCTACCCTTCACTGCTTCTGCCTCCAATTGATTTCCTAAGCAGTAGTGTTTTAAGGAACAGCTTAAAAAGAGAATCCTAAAGTGATTTCTTTATAATGGGTGTGTTCCTTATCTTATCCTAGTGTCTAAACTCTTCTCCATGGCTGGACCCCCAAATAATATTCCTTTACGTGCTAAGGGGGAGCTAGAGAGTGGGATAGGTTTACTAACTACCCTAGCCCTAACGCGTAACCTAACCCTAACCCCTACCCTAACCCTAACACGTACCCTAATCCTAACCCGTACCCTAAACCGAGCCCTAACCCTAACACTAACCCAAACCCTAACCCTAACCCATACCCTACGCCGTACACGAACACCTCCCCGAACCCATACCCCAAGCCGTACCCTAAACCTAACCCTAAGCCTAACCCTAACCCTAGGCTACCCTTGACTGCTTCTGCCTCCAATAGATTTCCTAAGCACTAGTGTTTTAAGGAACAGCTTAAAAAGAGAATCCTAATGTGATTTCTTTATAATGGGTGTGTTCCTTATCTTATCCTAGTGTCTAAACTCTTCTCCATGGCTGCACCCCCAAATAATATTGCCTTACGTGCTAAGGGGTATCTAGAGAATGGGATAGGTTTAATAACTACCCTAACCCTAATGCGTACTCTAACCCTAACCCCTACCCTAACACTAACACGTACCCTAATCCTAACCCGTACCCTAAACCGAGCCCTAACCCTAACACTAACACTAACCCTAACCCTAACCCATACCCTACGCCGTACCTGAACCCCTGCCCAAACCCGTACCCTAAGCCGTACCCTAAGCCTAACCCTAAGCCTAACACTAACCCTACGCTACCCTTGACTGCTTCTGCCTCCAATAGATTTCCTAAGCACTAGTGTTTTAAGCAACAGCTTAAAAAGAGAATCCTAATGTGATTTCTTTATAATGGGTGTGTTCCTTATCTTATCCTAGTGTCTAAACTCTTCTCCATGGCTGGACCCCCAAATAATATTCCTTTACGTGCTAAGGGGTATCTAGAGAGTGGGATAGGTTTACTAACGACCCTAACCCTAATGCGTACCCTAACACTAACCCCTACCCTAAACCTAACACGTACCCTAATCCTAACCGTACCCTAAACCGAGCCCTAACCCTAACACAAACCCTAACCCTAACCCTAACCCATACCCTACGCCATACCCGAAACCCTCCCCGAACCCGTACCCTAAGCCGTACCCTAAGCCTAACCCTAAGCCTAACCATAACTCTAGGCTACCCTTGACTGCTTCTGCCTCCAATTGATTTCCTAAGCAGTAGTGTTTTAAGGAACAGCTTAAAAAGAGAATCCTAATGTGATTTCTTTATAATGGGTGTGTTCCTTATCTTATCCTAGTGTCTAAACTCTTCTCCATGGCTGGACCCCCAAATAATATTCCTTTACGTGCTAAGGGGTATCTAGAGAGTGGGATAGGTTTAATAACTACCCTAACCCTAACACGTACCCTAACCCTAACCCCTACCCTAAACCTAACACGTACCCTAATCCTAACCTGTACCCTAAACCGAGCCCTAACCCTAACACTAACCCTAACCCTAACCCTAACCCATACCCTACGCCGTACCCGCACCCCTCCCCGAACCCGTACCCTAAGACATACCCTAAACCTAACCCTAAGCCTAACCCTAACCCTAGGCTACCCTTGACTGCTTCTGCCTCCAATTGATTTCCTAAGCAGTAGTGTTTTAAGGAACAGCTTAAAAAGAGAATCTGAAAGTGATTTCTTTATAATGGGTGTGTTCCTTATCTTATCCTAGTGTCTAAACTCTTCTCCATGGCTGGACCCCCAAATAATATTCCTTTACGTGCTAAGGGGTATCTAGAGAGTGGGATAGGTTTAATAACTACCCTAACCCTAACGCGTACCCTAACCCTAACCCCTACCCTAACCCTAACACGTACACTAATCCTAACCCGTACCCTAAACCGAGCCCTAACCCTAACACTAACCCTAACCCTAACCCTAACCCATACCCTACGCCGTACCCGCACCCCTCCCCGAACCCGTAACCTAAGCCGTACCCTAAGCCTAACCCTAAGCCTAACCCTAACCCTAGGCTACCCTTGACTGCTTCTGCCTCCAATAGATTTCCTAAGCACTACTGTTTTAAGGAACAGCTTAAAAAGAGAATCCTAATGTGATTTCTTTATAATGGGTGTGTTCCTTATCTTATCCTAGTGTCTAAACTCTTCTACATGGCTGCACCCCCAAATAATATTGCCTTACGTGCTAAGGGGTATCTAGAGAGTGGGATAGGTTTAATAACTACCCTAACCCTAATGCGTGCTCTAACCCTAACCCCTACCCTAACACTAACACGTACCCTAATCCTAACCCGTACCCTAAACCGAGCCCTAACCCTAACACTAACCCTAACCCTAACCCTAACCCATACCCTACGCCGTACCCGCACCCCTCCCCGAACCCGTACCCTAAGACATACCCTAAACCTAACCCTAAGCCTAACCCTAACCCTAGGCTACCCTTGACTGCTTCTGCCTCCAATTGATTTCCTAAGCAGTAGTGTTTTAAGGAACAGCTTAAAAAGAGAATCTGAAAGTGATTTCTTTATAATGGGTGTGTTCCTTATCTTATCCTAGTGTCTAAACTCTTCTCCATGGCTGGACCCCCAAATAATATTCCTTTACGTGCTAAGGGGTATCTAGAGAGTGGGATAGGTTTAATAACTACCCGAACCCTAATGCGTACCCTAACCCTAACCCCTACCCTAACCCTAACACTTACCCTAATCCTAATCCGTACCCTAAACCGAGCCCTAACCCTAACACTAACCCTAACCCTAACCCATACCCTACGCCGTACCCGAAACCCTTCCCGAACCCGTACCCTAAGCCGTACCCTAAGCCTAACCCTAAGCCTAACCTTACCCTAGGCTACCCTTGACTGCTTCTGCCTCCAATAGATTTCCTAAGCACTAGTGTTTTAAGGAACAGCTTAAAAAGAGAATCCTAATGTGATTTCTTTATAATGGGTGTGTTCCTTATCTTATCCTAGTGTCTAAACTCTTCTACATGGCTGCACCCCCAAATAATATTGCCTTACGTGCTAAGGGGTATCTAGAGAGTGGGATAGGTTTAATAACTACCCTAACCCTAATGCGTGCTCTAACCCTAACCCCTACCCTAACACTAACACGTACCCTAATCCTAACCCGTACCCTAAACCGAGCCCTAACCCTAACACTAACACTAACCCTAACCCTAACCCATACCCTACGCCGTACCTGAACCCCTCCCCAAACCCGTACCCTAAGCCGTACCCTAAGCCTAACCCTAAGCCTAACACTAACCCTAGGCTACCCTTGACTGCTTCTGCCTCCAATAGATTTCCTAAGCACTAGTGTTTTAAGCAACAGCTTAAAAAGAGAATCCTAATGTGATTTCTTTATAATGGGTGTGTTCCTTATCTTATCCTAGTGTCTAAATTCTTCTCCATTGCTGGAACCCCAAATAATATTCCTTTACGTGCTAAGGGGTATCTAGAGAGTGGGATAGGTTTACTAACTACCCTAACCCTAACGCGTACACTAACCCTAACCCCTACCCTAAACCTAACACGTACCCTAATCCTAACCGTACCCTAAACCGAGCCCTAACCCTAACACTAACCCTAACCCTAACCCTAACCCATACCCTACGCCGTACACGAAACCCTCCCCGAACCCATACCCTAAGCCGTACCCTAAGCCTAACCCTAACCCTAGGCTACCCTTGACTGCTTCTGCCTCTTATAGATTTCCTAAGCACTAGTGTTTTAAGGAACAGCTTAAAAAGAGAATCCTAATGTGATTTCTTTATAATGGGTGTGTTCCTTATCTTATCCTAGTGTCTAAACTCTTCTCCATGGCTGGGCCCTCAAATAATATTCCTTTACGTGCTAAGGGGTATCTAGAGAGTGGGATAGGTTTAATAACTACCCTAACCCTAACGCGTACCCTAACCCTAACCCCTACCCTAACCCTAACACGTACCCTAATCCTAACCGTACCCTAAACCGAGCCCTAACCCTAACACAAACCCTAACCCTAACCCTAACCCATACCCTACGCCATACCCGAAACCCTCCCCGAACCCGTACCCTAAGCCGTACCCTAAGCCTAACCCTAAGCCTAACCATAACTCTAGGCTACCCTTGACTGCTTCTGCCTCCAATTGATTTCCTAAGCAGTAGTGTTTTAAGGAACAGCTTAAAAAGAGAATCCTAATGTGATTTCTTTATAATGGGTGTGTTCCTTATCTTATCCTAGTGTCTAAACTCTTCTCCATGGCTGGACCCCCAAATAATATTCCTTTACGTGCTAAGGGGTATCTAGAGAGTGGGATAGGTTTAATAACTACCCTAACCCTAACACGTACCCTAACCCTAACCCCTACCCTAAACCTAACACGTACCCTAATCCTAACCTGTACCCTAAACCGAGCCCTAACCCTAACACTAACCCTAACCCTAACCCTAACCCATACCCTACGCCGTACCCGCACCCCTCCCCGAACCCGTACCCTAAGACATACCCTAAACCTAACCCTAAGCCTAACCCTAACCCTAGGCTACCCTTGACTGCTTCTGCCTCCAATTGATTTCCTAAGCAGTAGTGTTTTAAGGAACAGCTTAAAAAGAGAATCTGAAAGTGATTTCTTTATAATGGGTGTGTTCCTTATCTTATCCTAGTGTCTAAACTCTTCTCCATGGCTGGACCCCCAAATAATATTCCTTTACGTGCTAAGGGGTATCTAGAGAGTGGGATAGGTTTAATAACTACCCGAACCCTAATGCGTACCCTAACCCTAACCCCTACCCTAACCCTAACACGTACCCTAATCCTAATCCGTACCCTAAACCGAGCCCTAACCCTAACACTAACCCTAACCCTAACCCATACCCTACGCCGTACCCGAAACCCTTCCCGAACCCGTACCCTAAGCCGTACCCTAAGCCTAACCCTAAGCCTAACCTTACCCTAGGCTACCCTTGACTGCTTCTGCCTCCAATAGATTTCCTAAGCACTAGTGTTTTAAGGAACAGCTTAAAAAGAGAATCCTAATGTGATTTCTTTATAATGGGTGTGTTCCTTATCTTATCCTAGTGTCTAAACTCTTCTACATGGCTGCACCCCCAAATAATATTGCCTTACGTGCTAAGGGGTATCTAGAGAGTGGGATAGGTTTAATAACTACCCTAACCCTAATGCGTGCTCTAACCCTAACCCCTACCCTAACACTAACACGTACCCTAATCCTAACCCGTACCCTAAACCGAGCCCTAACCCTAACACTAACACTAACCCTAACCCTAACCCATACCCTACGCCGTACCTGAACCCCTCCCCAAACCCGTACCCTAAGCCATACCCTAAGCCTAACCCTAAGCCTAACACTAACCCTAGGCTACCCTTGACTGCTTCTGCCTCCAATAGATTTCCTAAGCACTAGTGTTTTAAGCAACAGCTTAAAAAGAGAATCCTAATGTGATTTCTTTATAATGGGTGTGTTCCTTATCTTATCCTAGTGTCTAAATTCTTCTCCATTGCTGGAACCCCAAATAATATTCCTTTACGTGCTAAGGGGTATCTAGAGAGTGGGATAGGTTTACTAACTACCCTAACCCTAACGCGTACACTAACCCTAACCCCTACCCTAAACCTAACACGTACCCTAATCCTAACCGTACCCTAAACCGAGCCCTAACCCTAACACTAACCCTAACCCTAACCCTAACCCATACCCTACGCCGTACCCGAAACCCTCCCCGAACCCATACCCTAAGCCGTACCCTAAGCCTAACCCTAACCCTAGGCTACCCTTGACTGCTTCTGCCTCCAATAGATTTCCTAAGCACTAGTGTTTTAAGGAACAGCTTAAAAAGAGAATCCTAATGTGATTTCTTTATAATGGGTGTGTTCCTTATCTTATCCTAGTGTCTAAACTCTTCTCCATGGCTGGACCCTCAAATAATATTCCTTTACGTGCTAAGGGGTATCTAGAGAGTGGGATAGGTTTAATAACTACCCTAACCCTAACGCGTACCCTAACCCTAACCCCTACCCTAACCCTAACACGTACCCTAATCCTAACCCGTACCCTAAACCGAGCCCTAACCCTAACACTAACCCTAACCCTAACCCTAACCCATACCCTACGCCGTACCCGCACCCCTCCCCGAACCCGTAACCTAAGCCGTACCCTAAGCCTAACCCTAAGCCTAACCCTAACCCTAGGCTACCCTTGACTGCTTCTGCCTCCAATAGATTTCCTAAGCACTACTGTTTTAAGGAACAGCTTAAAAAGAGAATCCTAATGTGATTTCTTTATAATGGGTGTGTTCCTTATCTTATCCTAGTGTCTAAACTCTTCTCCATGGCTGCACCCCCAAATAATATTCCCTTACGTGCTAAGGGGTATCTAGAGAGTGGGATAGGTTTAATAACTACCCTAACCCTAACGCGTACCCTAACCCTAACCCCTACCCTAACCCTAACACGTACCCTAATCCTAACCTGTACCCTAAACCGAGCCCTAACCCTAACACTAACCCTAACCCTAACCCTAACCCATACCCTACGCCGTACCCGCACCCCTCCCCGAACCCGTACCCTAAGCCATACCCTAAACCTAACCCTAAGCCTAACCCTAACCCTAGGCTACCCTTCACTGCTTCTGCCTCCAATTGATTTCCTAAGCAGTAGTGTTTTAAGGAACAGCTTAAAAAGAGAATCCTAAAGTGATTTCTTTATAATGGGTGTGTTCCTTATCTTATCCTAGTGTCTAAACTCTTCTCCATGGCTGGACCCCCAAATAATATTCCTTTACGTGCTAAGGGGGAGCTAGAGAGTGGGATAGGTTTACTAACTACCCTAGCCCTAACGCGTAACCTAACCCTAACCCCTACCCTAACCCTAACACGTACCCTAATCCTAACCCGTACCCTAAACCGAGCCCTAACCCTAACACTAACCCAAACCCTAACCCTAACCCATACCCTACGCCGTACACGAACACCTCCCCGAACCCATACCCCAAGCCGTACCCTAAACCTAACCCTAAGCCTAACCCTAACCCTAGGCTACCCTTGACTGCTTCTGCCTCCAATAGATTTCCTAAGCACTAGTGTTTTAAGGAACAGCTTAAAAAGAGAATCCTAATGTGATTTCTTTATAATGGGTGTGTTCCTTATCTTATCCTAGTGTCTAAACTCTTCTCCATGGCTGCACCCCCAAATAATATTGCCTTACGTGCTAAGGGGTATCTAGAGAGTGGGATAGGTTTAATAACTACCCTAACCCTAATGCGTACTCTAACCCTAACCCCTACCCTAACACTAACACGTACCCTAATCCTAACCCGTACCCTAAACCGAGCCCTAACCCTAACACTAACACTAACCCTAACCCTAACCCATACCCTACGCCGTACCTGAACCCCTGCCCAAACCCGTACCCTAAGCCGTACCCTAAGCCTAACCCTAAGCCTAACACTAACCCTACGCTACCCTTGACTGCTTCTGCCTCCAATAGATTTCCTAAGCACTAGTGTTTTAAGCAACAGCTTAAAAAGAGAATCCTAATGTGATTTCTTTATAATGGGTGTGTTCCTTATCTTATCCTAGTGTCTAAACTCTTCTCCATGGCTGGACCCCCAAATAATATTCCTTTACGTGCTAAGGGGTATCTAGAGAGTGGGATAGGTTTACTAACGACCCTAACCCTAATGCGTACCCTAACACTAACCCCTACCCTAAACCTAACACGTACCCTAATCCTAACCGTACCCTAAACCGAGCCCTAACCCTAACACAAACCCTAACCCTAACCCTAACCCATACCCTACGCCATACCCGAAACCCTCCCCGAACCCGTACCCTAAGCCGTACCCTAAGCCTAACCCTAAGCCTAACCATAACTCTAGGCTACCCTTGACTGCTTCTGCCTCCAATTGATTTCCTAAGCAGTAGTGTTTTAAGGAACAGCTTAAAAAGAGAATCCTAATGTGATTTCTTTATAATGGGTGTGTTCCTTATCTTATCCTAGTGTCTAAACTCTTCTCCATGGCTGGACCCCCAAATAATATTCCTTTACGTGCTAAGGGGTATCTAGAGAGTGGGATAGGTTTAATAACTACCCTAACCCTAACACGTACCCTAACCCTAACCCCTACCCTAAACCTAACACGTACCCTAATCCTAACCTGTACCCTAAACCGAGCCCTAACCCTAACACTAACCCTAACCCTAACCCTAACCCATACCCTACGCCGTACCCGCACCCCTCCCCGAACCCGTACCCTAAGACATACCCTAAACCTAACCCTAAGCCTAACCCTAACCCTAGGCTACCCTTGACTGCTTCTGCCTCCAATTGATTTCCTAAGCAGTAGTGTTTTAAGGAACAGCTTAAAAAGAGAATCTAAAAGTGATTTCTTTATAATGGGTGTGTTCCTTATCTTATCCTAGTGTCTAAACTCTTCTCCATGGCTGGACCCCCAAATAATATTCCTTTACGTGCTAAGGGGTATCTAGAGAGTGGGATAGGTTTAATAACTACCCTAACCCTAACGCGTACCCTAACCCTAACCCCTACCCTAACCCTAACACGTACCCTAATCCTAACCCGTACCCTAAACCGAGCCCTAACCCTAACACTAACCCTAACCCTAACCCTAACCCATACCCTACGCCGTACCCGCACCCCTCCCCGAACCCGTAACCTAAGCCGTACCCTAAGCCTAACCCTAAGCCTAACCCTAACCCTAGGCTACCCTTGACTGCTTCTGCCTCCAATAGATTTCCTAAGCACTACTGTTTTAAGGAACAGCTTAAAAAGAGAATCCTAATGTGATTTCTTTATAATGGGTGTGTTCCTTATCTTATCCTAGTGTCTAAACTCTTCTCCATGGCTGCGCCCCCAAATAATATTGCCTTACGTGCTAAGGGGTATCTAGAGAGTGGGATAGGTTTAATAACTACCCTAACCCTAATGCGTACTCTAACCCTAACCCCTACCCTAACACTAACACGTACCCTAATCCTAACCGTACCCTAAACCGAGCCCTAACCCTAACAGTAACCCTAACCGTAACCCTAACCCATACCCTACGCCGTACCCGAAACCCTCCCCGAACCCGTACCCTAAGCCGTACCCTAAGCCTAACCCTAAGCCTAACCCTAACCCTAGGCTACCATTGACTGCTTCTGCCTCCAATAGATTTCCTAAGCACTAGTGTTTTAAGCAACAGCTTAAAAAGAGAATCCTAATGTGATTTCTTTATAATGGGTGTGTTCCTTATCTTATCCTAGTGTCTAAACTCTTCTCCATGGCTGGACCCTCAAATAATATTCCTTTACGTGCTAAGGGGTATCTAGAGAGTGGGATAGGTTTAATAACTACCCTAACCCTAACGCGTACCCTAACCCTAACCCCTACCCTAACCCTAACACGTACCCTAATCCTAACCCGTACCCTAAACCGAGCCCTAACCCTAACACTAACCCTAACCCTAACCCTAACCCATACCCTACGCCGTACCCGCACCCCTCCCCGAACCCGTAACCTAAGCCGTACCCTAAGCCTAACCCTAAGCCTAACCCTAACCCTAGGCTACCCTTGACTGCTTCTGCCTCCAATAGATTTCCTAAGCACTAGTGTTTTAAGCAACAGCTTAAAAAGAGAATCCTAATGTGATTTCTTTATAATGGGTGTGTTCCTTATCTTATCCTAGTGTCTAAACTCTTCTCCATGGCTGGACCCCCAAATAATATTCCTTTACGTGCTAAGGGGTATCTAGAGAGTGGGATAGGTTTACTAACGACCCTAACCCTAATGCGTACCCTAACCCTAACCCCTACCCTAAACCTAACACGTACCCTAATCCTAACCGTACCCTAAACCGAGCCCTAACCCTAACACAAACCCTAACCCTAACCCTAACCCATACCCTACGCCATACCCGAAACCCTCCCCGAACCCGTACCCTAAGCCGTACCCTAAGCCTAACCCTAAGCCTAACCATAACTCTAGGCTACCCTTGACTGCTTCTGCCTCCAATTGATTTCCTAAGCAGTAGTGTTTTAAGGAACAGCTTAAAAAGAGAATCCTAATGTGATTTCTTTATAATGGGTGTGTTCCTTATCTTATCCTAGTGTCTAAACTCTTCTCCATGGCTGGACCCCCAAATAATATTCCTTTACGTGCTAAGGGGTATCTAGAGAGTGGGATAGGTTTAATAACTACCCTAACCCTAACACGTACCCTAACCCTAACCCCTACCCTAAACCTAACACGTACCCTAATCCTAACCTGTACCCTAAACCGAGCCCTAACCCTAACACTAACCCTAACCCTAACCCTAACCCATACCCTACGCCGTACCCGCACCCCTCCCCGAACCCGTACCCTAAGACATACCCTAAACCTAACCCTAAGCCTAACCCTAACCCTAGGCTACCCTTGACTGCTTCTGCCTCCAATTGATTTCCTAAGCAGTAGTGTTTTAAGGAACAGCTTAAAAAGAGAATCTGAAAGTGATTTCTTTATAATGGGTGTGTTCCTTATCTTATCCTAGTGTCTAAACTCTTCTCCATGGCTGGACCCCCAAATAATATTCCTTTACGTGCTAAGGGGTATCTAGAGAGTGGGATAGGTTTAATAACTACCCGAACCCTAATGCGTACCCTAACCCTAACCCCTACCCTAACCCTAACACGTACCCTAATCCTAATCCGTACCCTAAACCGAGCCCTAACCCTAACACTAACCCTAACCCTAACCCATACCCTACGCCGTACCCGAAACCCTTCCCGAACCCGTACCCTAAGCCGTACCCTAAGCCTAACCCTAAGCCTAACCTTACCCTAGGCTACCCTTGACTGCTTCTGCCTCCAATAGATTTCCTAAGCACTAGTGTTTTAAGGAACAGCTTAAAAAGAGAATCCTAATGTGATTTCTTTATAATGGGTGTGTTCCTTATCTTATCCTAGTGTCTAAACTCTTCTACATGGCTGCACCCCCAAATAATATTGCCTTACGTGCTAAGGGGTATCTAGAGAGTGGGATAGGTTTAATAACTACCCTAACCCTAATGCGTGCTCTAACCCTAACCCCTACCCTAACACTAACACGTACCCTAATCCTAACCCGTACCCTAAACCGAGCCCTAACCCTAACACTAACACTAACCCTAACCCTAACCCATACCCTACGCCGTACCTGAACCCCTCCCCAAACCCGTACCCTAAGCCGTACCCTAAGCCTAACCCTAAGCCTAACACTAACCCTAGGCTACCCTTGACTGCTTCTGCCTCCAATAGATTTCCTAAGCACTAGTGTTTTAAGCAACAGCTTAAAAAGAGAATCCTAATGTGATTTCTTTATAATGGGTGTGTTCCTTATCTTATCCTAGTGTCTAAATTCTTCTCCATTGCTGGAACCCCAAATAATATTCCTTTACGTGCTAAGGGGTATCTAGAGAGTGGGATAGGTTTACTAACTACCCTAACCCTAACGCGTACACTAACCCTAACCCCTACCCTAAACCTAACACGTACCCTAATCCTAACCGTACCCTAAACCGAGCCCTAACCCTAACACTAACCCTAACCCTAACCCTAACCCATACCCTACGCCGTACCCGAAACCCTCCCCGAACCCATACCCTAAGCCGTACCCTAAGCCTAACCCTAACCCTAGGCTACCCTTGACTGCTTCTGCCTCCAATAGATTTCCTAAGCACTAGTGTTTTAAGGAACAGCTTAAAAAGAGAATCCTAATGTGATTTCTTTATAATG
Source organism: Balaenoptera borealis (assembly GCF_965194805.1). Taxonomy (NCBI): domain Eukaryota; kingdom Metazoa; phylum Chordata; class Mammalia; order Artiodactyla; family Balaenopteridae; genus Balaenoptera; species Balaenoptera borealis. The sequence continues at coordinate 344,198 of NW_028123595.1, forward strand.
GGTGTGTTCCTTATCTTATCCTAGTGTCTAAACTCTTCTCCATGGCTGGACCCTCAAATAATATTCCTTTACGTGCTAAGGGGTATCTAGAGAGTGGGATAGGTTTAATAACTACCCTAACCCTAACGCGTACCCTAACCCTAACCCCTACCCTAACCCTAACACGTACCCTAATCCTAACCCGTACCCTAAACCGAGCCCTAACCCTAACACTAACCCTAACCCTAACCCTAACCCATACCCTACGCCGTACCCGCACCCCTCCCCGAACCCGTAACCTAAGCCGTACCCTAAGCCTAACCCTAAGCCTAACCCTAACCCTAGGCTACCCTTGACTGCTTCTGCCTCCAATAGATTTCCTAAGCACTACTGTTTTAAGGAACAGCTTAAAAAGAGAATCCTAATGTGATTTCTTTATAATGGGTGTGTTCCTTATCTTATCCTAGTGTCTAAACTCTTCTCCATGGCTGCACCCCCAAATAATATTCCCTTACGTGCTAAGGGGTATCTAGAGAGTGGGATAGGTTTAATAACTACCCTAACCCTAACGCGTACCCTAACCCTAACCCCTACCCTAACCCTAACACGTACCCTAATCCTAACCTGTACCCTAAACCGAGCCCTAACCCTAACACTAACCCTAACCCTAACCCTAACCCATACCCTACGCCGTACCCGCACCCCTCCCCGAACCCGTACCCTAAGCCATACCCTAAACCTAACCCTAAGCCTAACCCTAACCCTAGGCTACCCTTCACTGCTTCTGCCTCCAATTGATTTCCTAAGCAGTAGTGTTTTAAGGAACAGCTTAAAAAGAGAATCCTAAAGTGATTTCTTTATAATGGGTGTGTTCCTTATCTTATCCTAGTGTCTAAACTCTTCTCCATGGCTGGACCCCCAAATAATATTCCTTTACGTGCTAAGGGGGAGCTAGAGAGTGGGATAGGTTTACTAACTACCCTAGCCCTAACGCGTAACCTAACCCTAACCCCTACCCTAACCCTAACACGTACCCTAATCCTAACCCGTACCCTAAACCGAGCCCTAACCCTAACACTAACCCAAACCCTAACCCTAACCCATACCCTACGCCGTACACGAACACCTCCCCGAACCCATACCCCAAGCCGTACCCTAAACCTAACCCTAAGCCTAACCCTAACCCTAGGCTACCCTTGACTGCTTCTGCCTCCAATAGATTTCCTAAGCACTAGTGTTTTAAGGAACAGCTTAAAAAGAGAATCCTAATGTGATTTCTTTATAATGGGTGTGTTCCTTATCTTATCCTAGTGTCTAAACTCTTCTCCATGGCTGCACCCCCAAATAATATTGCCTTACGTGCTAAGGGGTATCTAGAGAGTGGGATAGGTTTAATAACTACCCTAACCCTAATGCGTACTCTAACCCTAACCCCTACCCTAACACTAACACGTACCCTAATCCTAACCCGTACCCTAAACCGAGCCCTAACCCTAACACTAACACTAACCCTAACCCTAACCCATACCCTACGCCGTACCTGAACCCCTCCCCAAACCCGTACCCTAAGCCGTACCCTAAGCCTAACCCTAAGCCTAACACTAACCCTAGGCTACCCTTGACTGCTTCTGCCTCCAATAGATTTCCTAAGCACTAGTGTTTTAAGCAACAGCTTAAAAAGAGAATCCTAATGTGATTTCTTTATAATGGGTGTGTTCCTTATCTTATCCTAGTGTCTAAACTCTTCTCCATGGCTGGACCCTCAAATAATATTCCTTTACGTGCTAAGGGGTATCTAGAGAGTGGGATAGGTTTAATAACTACCCTAACCCTAACGCGTACCCTAACCCTAACCCCTACCCTAACCCTAACACCTACCCTAATCCTAACCCGTACCCTAAACCGAGCCCTAACCCTAACACTAACCCTAACCCTAACCCTAACCCATACCCTACGCCGTACCCGCACCCCTCCCCGAACCCGTAACCTAAGCCGTACCCTAAGCCTAACCCTAAGCCTAACCCTAACCCTAGGCTACCCTTGACTGCTTCTGCCTCCAATTGATTTCCTAAGCAGTAGTGTTTTAAGAAACAGCTTAAAAAGAGAATCCTAATGTGATTTCTTTATAATGGGTGTGTTCCTTATCTTATCCTAGTGTCTAAACTCTTCTCCATGGCTGGACCCCCAAATAATATTCCTTTACGTGCTAAGGGGGAGCTAGAGAGTGGGATAGGTTTAATAACTACCCTAGCCCTAACGCGTAACCTAACCCTAACCCCTACCCTAACCCTAACACGTACCCTAATCCTAACCCGTACCCTAAACCGAGCCCTAACCCTAACACTAACCCAAACCCTAACCCTAACCCATACCCTACGCCGTACACGAACACCTCCCCGAACCCATACCCCAAGCCGTACCCTAACCCTAACCCTAAGCCTAACCCTAACCCTAGGCTACCCTTGACTGCTTCTGCCTCCAATTGATTTCCTAAGCACTAGTGTTTTAAGAACAGCTTAAAAAGAGAATCCTAAAGTGATTTCTTTATAATGGGTGTGTTCCTTATCTTATCCTAGTGTCTAAACTCTTCTCCATGGCTGGACCCCCAAATAATATTCCTTTACGTGCTAAGGGGTATCTAGAGAGTGGGATAGGTTTAATAACTACCCTAACCCTAACGCGTACCCTAACCCTAACCCCTACCCTAACCCTAACACGTACCCTAATCCTAACCGTACCCTAAACCGAGCCCTAACCCTAACACAAACCCTAACCCTAACCCTAACCCATACCCTACGCCGTACCCGAAACCCTCCCCGAACCCGTACCCTAAGCCGTACCCTAAGCCTAACCCTAAGCCTAACCCTAACCCTAGGCTACCCTTGACTGCTTCTGCCTCCAATAGATTTCCTAAGCACTAGTGTTTTAAGGAACAGCTTAAAAAGAGAATCCTAAAGTGATTTCTTTATAATGGGTGTGTTCCTTATCTTATCCTAGCGTCTAAACTCTTCTCCATGGCTGGACCCCCAAATAATATTCCTTTACGTGCTAAGGGGTATCTAGAGAGTGGGATAGGTTTAACAACTACCCTAACCCTAACGCGTACCCTAAACCTAACCCCTACCCTAACCCTAACACGTACCCTAATCCTAACCCGTACCCTAAACCGAGCCCTAACCCTAACACTAACCCTAACCCTAACCCTAACCCATACCCTACGCCGTACCCGCACCCCTCCCCGAACCCGTACCCTAAGCCGTACCCTCAGCCGAACCCTAAGCCTAACCCTAACCCTAGGCTACCCTTGACTGCTTCTGCCTCCAATAGATTTCCTAAGCACTAGTGTTTTAAGGAACAGCTTAAAAAGAGAATCCTAATGTGATTTCTTTATAATGGGTGTGTTCCTTATCTTATCCTAGTGTCTAAACTCTTCTCCATGGCTGCACCCCGAAATAATATTGCCTTACGTGCTAAGGGGTATCTAGAGAGTGGGATAGGTTTAATAACTACCCTAACCCTAATGCGTACTCTAACCCTAACCCCTACCCTAACACTAACACGTACCCTAATCCTAACCCGTACCCTAAACCGAGCCCTAACCCTAACACTAACACTAACCCTAACCCTAACCCATACCCTACGCCGTACCCGAACCCCTCCCCAAACCCGTACCCTAAGCCATACCCTAAGCCTAACCCTAAGCCTAACACTAACCCTAGGCTACCCTTGACTGCTTCTGCCTCCAATAGATTTCCTAAGCACTAGTGTTTTAAGCAACAGCTTAAAAAGAGAATCCTAATGTGATTTCTTTATAATGGGTGTGTTCCTTATCTTATCCTAGTGTCTAAACTCTTCTCCATGGCTGCACCCCCAAATAATATTCCCTTACGTGCTAAGGGGTATCTAGAGAGTGGGATAGGTTTAATAACTACCCTAACCCTAACACGTACCCTAACCCTAACCCCTACCCTAAACCTAACACGTACCCTAATCCTAACCTGTACCCTAAACCGAGCCCTAACCCTAACACTAACCCTAACCCTAACCCTAACCCATACCCTACGCCGTACCCGCACCCCTCCCCGAACCCGTACCCTAAGACATACCCTAAACCTAACCCTAAGCCTAACCCTAACCCTAGGCTACCCTTGACTGCTTCTGCCTCCAATTGATTTCCTAAGCAGTAGTGTTTTAAGGAACAGCTTAAAAAGAGAATCCTAATGTGATTTCTTTATAATGGGTGTGTTCCTTATCTTATCCTAGTGTCTAAACTCTTCTCCATGGCTGGACCCCCAAATAATATTCCTTTACGTGCTAAGGGGGAGCTAGAGAGTGGGATAGGTTTACTAACTACCCTAGCCCTAACGCGTAACCTAACCCTAACCCCTACCCTAACCCTAACACGTACCCTAATCCTAACCCATACCCTAAACCGAGCCCTAACCCTAACACTAACCCAAACCCTAACCCTAACCCATACCCTACGCCGTACACGAACACCTCCCCGAACCCATACCCCAAGCCGTACCCTAACCCTAACCCTAAGCCTAACCCTAACCCTAGGCTACCCTTGACTGCTTCTGCCTCCAATAGATTTCCTAAGCACTAGTGTTTTAAGCAACAGCTTAAAAAGAGAATCCTAATGTGATTTCTTTATAATGGGTGTGTTCCTTATCTTATCCTAGTGTCTAAACTCTTCTCCATGGCTGGACCCCCAAATAATATTCCTTTACGTGCTAAGGGGTATCTAGAGAGTGGGATAGGTTTAATAACTACCCTAACCCTAATGCGTACCCTAACCCTAACCCCTACCCTAACCCTAACACGTACCCTAATCCTAACCCGTACCCTAAACCGAGCCCTAACCCTAACCCTAACCCTAACCCATACCCTACGCCGTACCCGAAACCCTCCCCGAACCCGTACCCTAAGCCGTACCCTAAGCCTAACCCTAAGCCTAACCTTACCCTATGCTACCCTTGACTGCTTCTGCCTCCAATAGATTTCCTAAGCACTAGTGTTTTAAGGAACAGCTTAAAAAGAGAATCCTAATGTGATTTCTTTATAATGGGTGTGTTCCTTATCTTATCCTAGTGTCTAAACTCTTCTACATGGCTGCACCCCCAAATAATATTGCCTTACGTGCTAAGGGGTATCTAGAGAGTGGGATAGGTTTAATAACTACCCTAACCCTAATGCGTACTCTAACCCTAACCCCTACCCTAACACTAACACGTACCCTAATCCTAACCCGTACCCTAAACCGAGCCCTAACCCTAACACTAACACTAACCCTAACCCTAACCCATACCCTACGCCGTACCTGAACCCCTCCCCAAACCCGTACCCTAAGCCGTACCCTAAGCCTAACCCTAAGCCTAACACTAACCCTACGCTACCCTTGACTGCTTCTGCCTCCAATAGATTTCCTATGCACTAGTGTTTTAAGCAACAGCTTAAAAAGAGAATCCTAATGTGATTTCTTTATAATGGGTGTGTTCCTTATCTTATCCTAGTGTCTAAATTCTTCTCCATTGCTGGAACCCCAAATAATATTCCTTTACGTGCTAAGGGGTATCTAGAGAGTGGGATAGGTTTACTAACTACCCTAACCCTAACGCATACCCTAACCCTAACCCCTACCCTAAACCTAACACGTACCCTAATCCTAACCGTACCCTAAACCGAGCCCTAACCCTAACACTAACCCTAAACCTAACCCTAACCCATACCCTATGCCGTACCCGAAACCCTCCCCGAACCCGTACCCTAAGCCGTACCCTAAGCCTAACCCTAAGCCTAACCCTAACCCTAGGCTACCCTTGACTGCTTCTGCCTCTTATAGATTTCCTAAGCACTAGTGTTTTAAGGAACAGCTTAAAAAGAGAATCCTAATGTGATTTCTTTATAATGGGTGTGTTCCTTATCTTATCCTAGTGTCTAAACTCTTCTCCATGGCTGGGCCCTCAAATAATATTCCTTTACGTGCTAAGGGGTATCTAGAGAGTGGGATAGGTTTAATAACTACCCTAACCCTAACGCGTACCCTAACCCTAACCCCTACCCTAACCCTAACACGTACCCTAATGCTAACCCGTACCCTAAACCGAGCCCTAACCCTAACACTAACCCTAACCCTAACCCTAACCCATACCCTACGCCGTACCCGCACCCCTCCCCGAACCCGTAACCTAAGCCGTACCCTAAGCCTAACCCTAAGCCTAACCCTAACCCTAGGCTACCCTTGACTGCTTCTGCCTCCAATAGATTTCCTAAGCACTACTGTTTTAAGGAACAGCTTAAAAAGAGAATCCTAATGTGATTTCTTTATAATGGGTGTGTTCCTTATCTTATCCTAGTGTCTAAACTCTTCTCCATGGCTGGACCCTCAAATAATATTCCTTTACGTGCTAAGGGGTATCTAGAGAGTGGGATAGGTTTAATAACTACCCTAACCCTAACGCGTACCCTAACCCTAACCCCTACCCTAACCCTAACACCTACCCTAATCCTAACCCGTAACCTAAACCGAGCCCTAACCCTAACACTAACCCTAACCCTAACCCTAACCCATACCCTACGCCGTACCCGCACCCCTCCCCGAACCCGTAACCTAAGCCGTACCCTAAGCCTAACCCTAAGCCTAACCCTAACCCTAGGCTACCCTTGACTGCTTCTGCCTCCAATTGATTTCCTAAGCAGTAGTGTTTTAAGAAACAGCTTAAAAAGAGAATCCTAATGTGATTTCTTTATAATGGGTGTGTTCCTTATCTTATCCTAGTGTCTAAACTCTTCTCCATGGCTGGACCCCCAAATAATATTCCTTTACGTGCTAAGGGGGAGCTAGAGAGTGGGATAGGTTTAATAACTACCCTAGCCCTAACGCGTAACCTAACCCTAACCCCTACCCTAACCCTAACACGTACCCTAATCCTAACCCGTAACCTAAACCGAGCCCTAACCCTAACACTAACCCTAACCCTAACCCTAACCCATACCCTACGCTGTACACGAACACCTCCCCGAACCCATACCCCAAGCCGTACCCTAACCCTAACCCTAAGCCTAACCCTAACCCTAGGCTACCCTTGACTGCTTCTGCCTCCAATTGATTTCCTAAGCACTAGTGTTTTAAGAACAGCTTAAAAAGAGAATCCTAAAGTGATTTCTTTATAATGGGTGTGTTCCTTATCTTATCCTAGTGTCTAAACTCTTCTCCATGGCTGGACCCCCAAATAATATTCCTTTACGTGCTAAGGGGTATCTAGAGAGTGGGATAGGTTTAATAACTACCCTAACCCTAACGCGTACCCTAACCCTAACCCCTACCCTAACCCTAACACGTACCCTAATCCTAACCCGTACCCTAAACCGAGCCCTAACCCTAACACTAACCCTAACCCTAACCCTAACCCATACCCTACGCCGTACCCGAAACCCTCCCCGAACCCGTACCCTAAGCCATACCCTAAGCCTAACCCTAAGCCTAACACTAACCCTAGGCTACCCTTTACTGCTTCTGCCTCCAATAGATTTCCTAAGCACTAGTGTTTTAAGCAACAGCTTAAAAAGAGAATCCTAATGTGATTTCTTTATAATGGGTGTGTTCCTTATCTTAACCTAGTGTCTAAACTCTTCTCCATGGCTGCACCCCCAAATAATATTGCCTTACGTGCTAAGGGGTATCTAGAGAGTGGGATAGGTTTAATAACTACCCTAACCCTAATGCGTACTCTAACCCTAACCCCTACCCTAACACTAACACGTACCCTAATCCTAACCCGTACCCTAAACCGAGCCCTAACCCTAACACTAACACTAACCCTAACCCTAACCCATACCCTACGCCGTACCTGAACCCCTCCCCAAACCCGTACCCTAAACCGTACCCTAAGCCTAACCCTAAGCCTAACACTAACCCTAGGCTACCCTTGACTGCTTCTGCCTCCAATAGATTTCCTAAGCACTAGTGTTTTAAGCAACAGCTTAAAAAGAGAATCCTAATGTGATTTCTTTATAATGGGTGTGTTCCTTATCTTATCCTAGTGTCTAAACTCTTCTCCATGGCTGGACCCTCAAATAATATTCCTTTACGTGCTAAGGGGTATCTAGAGAGTGGGATAGGTTTAATAACTACCCTAACCCTAACGCGTACCCTAACCCTAACCCCTACCCTAACCCTAACACCTACCCTAATCCTAACCCGTACCCTAAACCGAGCCCTAACCCTAACACTAACCCTAACCCTAACCCTAACCCATACCCTACGCCGTACCCGCACCCCTCCCCGAACCCGTAACCTAAGCCGTACCCTAAGCCTAACCCTAAGCCTAACCCTAACCCTAGGCTACCCTTGACTGCTTCTGCCTCCAATTGATTTCCTAAGCAGTAGTGTTTTAAGAAACAGCTTAAAAAGAGAATCCTAAAGTGATTTCTTTATAATGGGTGTGTTCCTTATCTTATCCTAGTGTCTAAACTCTTCTCCATGGCTGGACCCCCAAATAATATTCCTTTACGTGCTAAGGGGGAGCTAGAGAGTGGGATAGGTTTACTAACTACCCTAGCCCTAACGCGTAACCTAACCCTAACCCCTACCCTAACCCTAACACGTACCCTAATCCTAACCCGTACCCTAAACCGAGCCCTAACCCTAACACTAACCCAAACCCTAACCCTAACCCATACCCTACGCCGTACACGAACACCTCCCCGAACCCATACCCCAAGCCGTACCCTAACCCTAACCCTAAGCCTAACCCTAACCCTAGGCTACCCTTGACTGCTTCTGCCTCCAATTGATTTCCTAAGCACTAGTGTTTTAAGAACAGCTTAAAAAGAGAATCCTAAAGTGATTTCTTTATAATGGGTGTGTTCCTTATCTTATCCTAGTGTCTAAACTCTTCTCCATGGCTGGACCCCCAAATAATATTCCTTTACGTGCTAAGGGGTATCTAGAGAGTGGGATAGGTTTAATAACTACCCTAACCCTAACGCGTACCCTAACCCTAACCCCTACCCTAACCCTAACACGTACCCTAATCCTAACCCGTACCCTAAACCGAGCCCTAACCCTAACACTAACCCTAACCCTAACCCTAACCCATACCCTACGCCGTACCCGAAACCCTCCCCGAACCCGAACCCTAAGCCATACCCTAAGCCTAACCCTAAGCCTAACACTAACCCTAGGCTACCCTTTACTGCTTCTGCCTCCAATAGATTTCCTAAGCACTAGTGTTTTAAGCAACAGCTTAAAAAGAGAATCCTAATGTGATTTCTTTATAATGGGTGTGTTCCTTATCTTAACCTAGTGTCTAAACTCTTCTCCATGGCTGCACCCCCAAATAATATTGCCTTACGTGCTAAGGGGTATCTAGAGAGTGGGATAGGTTTAATAACTACCCTAACCCTAATGCGTACTCTAACCCTAACCCCTACCCTAACACTAACACGTACCCTAATCCTAACCCGTACCCTAAACCGAGCCTTAACCCTAACACTAACACTAACCCTAACCCTAACCCATACCCTACGCCGTACCTGAACCCCTCCCCAAACCCGTACCCTAAGCCGTACCCTAAGCCTAACCCTAAGCCTAACACTAACCCTAGGCTACCCTTGACTGCTTCTGCCTCCAATAGATTTCCTAAGCACTAGTGTTTTAAGCAACAGCTTAAAAAGAGAATCCTAATGTGATTTCTTTATAATGGGTGTGTTCCTTATCTTATCCTAGTGTCTAAACTCTTCTCCATGGCTGGACCCTCAAATAATATTCCTTTACGTGCTAAGGGGTATCTAGAGAGTGGGATAGGTTTAATAACTACCCTAACCCTAACGCGTACCCTAACCCTAACCCCTACCCTAACCCTAACACCTACCCTAATCCTAACCCGTACCCTAAACCGAGCCCTAACCCTAACACTAACCCTAACCCTAACCCTAACCCATACCCTACGCCGTACCCGCACCCCTCCCCGAACCCGTAACCTAAGCCGTACCCTAAGCCTAACCCTAAGCCTAACCCTAACCCTAGGCTACCCTTGACTGCTTCTGCCTCCAATTGATTTCCTAAGCAGTAGTGTTTTAAGAAACAGCTTAAAAAGAGAATCCTAATGTGATTTCTTTATAATGGGTGTGTTCCTTATCTTATCCTAGTGTCTAAACTCTTCTCCATGGCTGGACCCCCAAATAATATTCCTTTACGTGCTAAGGGGGAGCTAGAGAGTGGGATAGGTTTAATAACTACCCTAGCCCTAACGCGTAACCTAACCCTAACCCCTACCCTAACCCTAACACGTACCCTAATCCTAACCCGTACCGTAAACCGAGCCCTAACCCTAACACTAACCCAAACCCTAACCCTAACCCATACCCTACGCCGTACACTAACACCTCCCCGAACCCATACCCCAAGCCGTACCCTAACCCTAACCCTAAGCCTAACCCTAACCCTAGGCTACCCTTGACTGCTTCTGCCTCCAATTGATTTCCTAAGCACTAGTGTTTTAAGAACAGCTTAAAAAGAGAATCCTAAAGTGATTTCTTTATAATGGGTGTGTTCCTTATCTTATCCTAGTGTCTAAACTCTTCTCCATGGCTGGACCCCCAAATAATATTCCTTTACGTGCTAAGGGGTATCTAGAGAGTGGGATAGGTTTAATAACTACCCTAACCCTAACGCGTACCCTAACCCTAACCCCTACCCTAACCCTAACACGTACCCTAATCCTAACCCGTACCCTAAACCGAGCCCTAACCCTAACACTAACCCTAACCCTAACCCTAACCCATACCCTACGCCGTACCCGAAACCCTCCCCGAACCCGTACCCTAAGCCATACCCTAAGCCTAACCCTAAGCCTAACACTAACCCTAGGCTACCCTTTACTGCTTCTGCCTCCAATAGATTTCCTAAGCACTAGTGTTTTAAGCAACAGCTTAAAAAGAGAATCCTAATGTGATTTCTTTATAATGGGTGTGTTCCTTATCTTATCCTAGTGTCTAAACTCTTCTCCATGGCTGGACCCCCAAATAATATTCCTTTACGTGCTAAGGGGTATCTAGAGAGTGGGATAGGTTTACTAACGACCCTAACCCTAATGCGTACCCTAACCCTAACCCCTACCCTAAACCTAACACGTACCCTAATCCTAACCGTACCCTAAACCGAGCCCTAACCCTAACACAAACCCTAACCCTAACCCTAACCCATACCCTACGCCGTACCCGAAACCCTCCCCGAACCCGTACCCTAAGCCGTACCCTAAGCCTAACCCTAAGCCTAACCCTAACCCTAGGCTACCCTTGACTGCTTCTGCCTCCAATAGATTTCCTAAGCACTAGTGTTTTAAGGAACAGCTTAAAAAGAGAATCCTAAAGTGATTTCTTTATAATGGGTGTGTTCCTTATCTTATCCTAGCGTCTAAACTCTTCTCCATGGCTGGACCCCCAAATAATATTCCTTTACGTGCTAAGGGGTATCTAGAGAGTGGGATAGGTTTAACAACTACCCTAACCCTAACGCGTACCCTAAACCTAACCCCTACCCTAACCCTAACACGTACCCTAATCCTAACCCGTACCCTAAACCGAGCCCTAACCCTAACACTAACCCTAACCCTAACCCTAACCCATACCCTACGCCGTACCCGCACCCCTCCCCGAACCCGTACCCTAAGCCGTACCCTCAGCCGAACCCTAAGCCTAACCCTAACCCAAGGCTACCCTTGACTGCTTCTGCCTCCAATAGATTTCCTAAGCACTAGTGTTTTAAGGAACAGCTTAAAAAGAGAATCCTAATGTGATTTCTTTATAATGGGTGTGTTCCTTATCTTATCCTAGTGTCTAAACTCTTCTCCATGGCTGCACCCCGAAATAATATTGCCTTACGTGCTAAGGGGTATCTAGAGAGTGGGATAGGTTTAATAACTACCCTAACCCTAATGCGTACTCTAAAACCTAACCCCTACCCTAACACTAACACGTACCCTAATCCTAACCCGTACCCTAAACCGAGCCCTAACCCTAACACTAACACTAACCCTAACCCTAACCCATACCCTACGCCGTACCCGAACCCCTCCCCAAACCCGTACCCTAAGCCGTACCCTAAGCCTAACCCTAAGCCTAACACTAACCCTAGGCTACCCTTGACTGCTTCTGCCTCCAATAGATTTCCTAAGCACTAGTGTTTTAAGCAACAGCTTAAAAAGAGAATCCTAATGTGATTTCTTTATAATGGGTGTGTTCCTTATCTTATCCTAGTGTCTAAACTCTTCTCCATGGCTGCACCCCCAAATAATATTCCCTTACGTGCTAAGGGGTATCTAGAGAGTGGGATAGGTTTAATAACTACCCTAACCCTAACACGTACCCTAACCCTAACCCCTACCCTAAACCTAACACGTACCCTAATCCTAACCTGTACCCTAAACCGAGCCCTAACCCTAACACTAACCCTAACCCTAACCCTAACCCATACCCTACGCCGTACCCGCACCCCTCCCCGAACCCGTACCATAAGACATACCCTAAACCTAACCCTAAGCCTAACCCTAACCCTAGGCTACCCTTGACTGCTTCTGCCTCCAATTGATTTCCTAAGCAGTAGTGTTTTAAGGAACAGCTTAAAAAGAGAATCCTAATGTGATTTCTTTATAATGGGTGTGTTCCTTATCTTATCCTAGTGTCTAAACTCTTCTCCATGGCTGGACCCCCAAATAATATTCCTTTACGTGCTAAGGGGGAGCTAGAGAGTGGGATAGGTTTACTAACTACCCTAGCCCTAACGCGTAACCTAACCCTAACCCCTACCCTAACCCTAACACGTACCCTAATCCTAACCCGTACCCTAAACCGAGCCCTAACCCTAACACTAACCCAAACCCTAACCCTAACCCATACCCTACGCCGTACACGAACACCTCCCCGAACCCATACCCCAAGCCGTACCCTAACCCTAACCCTAAGCCTAACCCTAACCCTAGGCTACCCTTGACTGCTTCTGCCTCCAATAGATTTCCTAAGCACTAGTGTTTTAAGCAACAGCTTAAAAAGAGAATCCTAATGTGATTTCTTTATAATGGGTGTGTTCCTTATCTTATCCTAGTGTCTAAACTCTTCTCCATGGCTGGACCCCCAAATAATATTCCTTTACGTGCTAAGGGGTATCTAGAGAGTGGGATAGGTTTAATAACTACCCTAACCCTAATGCGTACCCTAACCCTAACCCCTACCCTAACCCTAACACGTACCCTAATCCTAACCCGTACCCTAAACCGAGCCCTAACCCTAACCCTAACCCTAACCCATACCCTACGCCGTACCCGAAACCCTCCCCGAACCCGTACCCTAAGCCGTACCCTAAGCCTAACCCTAAGCCTAACCTTACCCTATGCTACCCTTGACTGCTTCTGCCTCCAATAGATTTCCTAAGCACTAGTGTTTTAAGGAACAGCTTAAAAAGAGAATCCTAATGTGATTTCTTTATAATGGGTGTGTTCCTTATCTTATCCTAGTGTCTAAACTCTTCTACATGGCTGCACCCCCAAATAATATTGCCTTACGTGCTAAGGGGTATCTAGAGAGTGGGATAGGTTTAATAACTACCCTAACCCTAATGCGTACTCTAACCCTAACCCCTACCCTAACACTAACACGTACCCTAATCCTAACCCGTACCCTAAACCGAGCCCTAACCCTAACACTAACACTAACCCTAACCCTAACCCATACCCTACGCCGTACCTGAACCCCTCCCCAAACCCGTACCCTAAGCCGTACCCTAAGCCTAACCCTAAGCCTAACACTAACCCTACGCTACCCTTGACTGCTTCTGCCTCCAATAGATTTCCTAAGCACTAGTGTTTTAAGCAACAGCTTAAAAAGAGAATCCTAATGTGATTTCTTTATAATGGGTGTGTTCCTTATCTTATCCTAGTGTCTAAACTCTTCTCCATGGCTGGACCCCCAAATAATATTCCTTTACGTGCTAAGGGGTATCTAGAGAGTGGGATAGGTTTACTAACGACCCTAACCCTAATGCGTACCCTAACCCTAACCCCTACCCTAAACCTAACACGTACCCTAATCCTAACCGTACCCTAAACCGAGACCTAACCCTAACACAAACCCTAACCCTAACCCTAACCCATACCCTACGCCGTACCCGAAACCCTCCCCGAACCCGTACCCTAAGCCGTACCCTAAGCCTAACCCTAAGCCTAACCCTAACCCTAGGCTACCCTTGACTGCTTCTGCCTCCAATAGATTTCCTAAGCACTAGTGTTTTAAGGAACAGCTTAAAAAGAGAATCCTAAAGTGATTTCTTTATAATGGGTGTGTTCCTTATCTTATCCTAGCGTCTAAACTCTTCTCCATGGCTGGACCCCCAAATAATATTCCTTTACGTGCTAAGGGGTATCTAGAGAGTGGGATAGGTTTAACAACTACCCTAACCCTAACGCGTACCCTAAACCTAACCCCTACCCTAACCCTAACACGTACCCTAATCCTAACCCGTACCCTAAACCGAGCCCTAACCCTAACACTAACCCTAACCCTAACCCTAACCCATACCCTACGCCGTACCCGCACCCCTCCCCGAACCCGTACCCTAAGCCGTACCCTCAGCCGAACCCTAAGCCTAACCCTAACCCTAGGCTACCCTTGACTGCTTCTGCCTCCAATAGATTTCCTAAGCACTAGTGTTTTAAGGAACAGCTTAAAAAGAGAATCCTAATGTGATTTCTTTATAATGGGTGTGTTCCTTATCTTATCCTAGTGTCTAAACTCTTCTCCATGGCTGCACCCCGAAATAATATTGCCTTACGTGCTAAGGGGTATCTAGAGAGTGGGATAGGTTTAATAACTACCCTAACCCTAATGCGTACTCTAACCCTAACCCCTACCCTAACACTAACACGTACCCTAATCCTAACCCGTACCCTAAACCGAGCCCTAACCGTAACACTAACACTAACCCTAACCCTAACCCATACCCTACGCCGTACCCGAACCCCTCCCCAAACCCGTACCCTAAGCCATACCCTAAGCCTAACCCTAAGCCTAACACTAACCCTAGGCTACCCTTGACTGCTTCTGCCTCCAATAGATTTCCTAAGCACTAGTGTTTTAAGCAACAGCTTAAAAAGAGAATCCTAATGTGATTTCTTTATAATGGGTGTGTTCCTTATCTTATCCTAGTGTCTAAACTCTTCTCCATGGCTGCACCCCCAAATAATATTCCCTTACGTGCTAAGGGGTATCTAGAGAGTGGGATAGGTTTAATAAATACCCTAACCCTAACACGTACCCTAACCCTAACCCCTACCCTAAACCTAACACGTACCCTAATCCTAACCTGTACCCTAAACCGAGCCCTAACCCTAACACTAACCCTAACCCTAACCCTAACCGATACCCTACGCCGTACCCGCACCCCTCCCCGAACCCGTACCCTAAGACATACCCTAAACCTAACCCTAACCCTAGGCTACCCTTGACTGCTTCTGCCTCCAATTGATTTCCTAAGCAGTAGTGTTTTAAGGAACAGCTTAAAAAGAGAATCCTAATGTGATTTCTTTAAAATGGGTGTGTTCCTTATCTTATCCTAGTGTCTAAACTCTTCTCCATGGCTGGACCCCCAAATAATATTCCTTTACGTGCTAAGGGGGAGCTAGAGAGTGGGATAGGTTTACTAACTACCCTAGCCCTAACGCGTAACCTAACCCTAACCCCTACCCTAACCCTAACACGTACCCTAATCCTAACCCGTACCCTAAACCGAGCCCTAACCCTAACACTAACCCAAACCCTAACCCTAACCCATACCCTACGCCGTACACGAACACCTCCCCGAACCCATACCCCAAGCCGTACCCTAACCCTAACCCTAAGCCTAACCCTAACCCTAGGCTACCCTTGACTGCTTCTGCCTCCAATAGATTTCCTAAGCACTAGTGTTTTAAGCAACAGCTTAAAAAGAGAATCCTAATATGATTTCTTTATAATGGGTGTGTTCCTTATCTTATCCTAGTGTCTAAACTCTTCTCCATGGCTGGACCCCCAAATAATATTCCTTTACGTGCTAAGGGGTATCTAGAGAGTGGGATAGGTTTAATAACTACCCTAACCCTAATGCGTACCCTAACCCTAACCCCTACCCTAACCCTAACACGTACCCTAATCCTAACCCGTACCCTAAACCGAGCCCTAACCCTAACCCTAACCCTAACCCATACCCTACGCCGTACCCGAAACCCTCCCCGAACCCGTACCCTAAGCCGTACCCTAAGCCTAACCCTAAGCCTAACCTTACCCTAGGCTACCCTTGACTGCTTCTGCCTCCAATAGATTTCCTAAGCACTAGTGTTTTAAGGAACAGCTTAAAAAGAGAATCCTAATGTGATTTCTTTATAATGGGTGTGTTCCTTATCTTATCCTAGTGTCTAAACTCTTCTACATGGCTGCACCCCCAAATAATATTGCCTTACGTGCTAAGGGGTATCTAGAGAGTGGGATAGGTTTAATAACTACCCTAATCCTAATGCGTACTCTAACCCTAACCCCTACCCTAACACTAACACGTACCCTAATCCTAACCCGTACCCTAAACCGAGCCCTAACCCTAACACTAACACTAACCCTAACCCTAACCCATACCCTACGCCGTACCTGAACCCCTCCCCAAACCCGTACCCTAAGCCGTACCCTAAGCCTAACCCTAAGCCTAACACTAACCCTACGCTACCCTTGACTGCTTCTGCCTCCAATAGATTTCCTATGCACTAGTGTTTTAAGCAACAGCTTAAAAAGAGAATCCTAATGTGATTTCTTTATAATGGGTGTGTTCCTTATCTTATCCTAGTGTCTAAATTCTTCTCCATTGCTGGAACCCCAAATAATATTCCTTTACGTGCTAAGGGGTATCTAGAGAGTGGGATAGGTTTACTAACTACCCTAACCCTAACGCGTACCCTAACCCTAACCCCTACCCTAAACCTAACACGTACCCTAATCCTAACCGTACCCTAAACCGAGCCCTAACCCTAACACTAACCCTAAACCTAACCCTAACCCATACCCTATGCCGTACCCGAAACCCTCCCCGAACCCGTACCCTAAGCCGTACCCTAAGCCTAACCCTAAGCCTAACCCTAACCCTAGGCTACCATTGACTGCTTCTGCCTCCAATAGATTTCCTAAGCACTAGTGTTTTAAGCAACAGCTTAAAAAGAGAATCCTAATGTGATTTCTTTATAATGGGTGTGTTCCTTATCTTATCCTAGTGTCTAAACTCTTCTCCATGGCTGGACCCTCAAATAATATTCCTTTACGTGCTAAGGGGTATCTAGAGAGTGGGATAGGTTTAATAACTACCCTAACCCTAACGCGTACCCTAACCCTAACCCCTACCCTAACCCTAACACGTACCCTAATCCTAACCCGTACCCTAAACCGAGCCCTAACCCTAACACTAACCCTAACCCTAACCCTAACCCATACCCTACGCCGTACCCGCACCCCTCCCCGAACCCGTACCCTAAGCCGTACCCTAAGCCTAACCCTAAGCCTAACCCTAACCCTAGGCTACCCTTGACTGCTTCTGCCTCCAATAGATTTCCTAAGCACTAGTGTTTTAAGCAACAGCTTAAAAAGAGAATCCTAATGTGATTTCTTTATAATGGGTGTGTTCCTTATCTTATCCTAGTGTCTAAACTCTTCTCCATGGCTGGACCCCCAAATAATATTCCTTTACGTGCTAAGGGGTATCTAGAGAGTGGGATAGGTTTACTAACGACCCTAACCCTAATGCGTACCCTAACCCTAACCCCTACCCTAAACCTAACACGTACCCTAATCCTAACCGTACCCTAAACCGAGCCCTAACCCTAACACAAACCCTAACCCTAACCCTAACCCATACCCTACGCCATACCCGAAACCCTCCCCGAACCCGTACCCTAAGCCGTACCCTAAGCCTAACCCTAAGCCTAACCATAACTCTAGGCTACCCTTGACTGCTTCTGCCTCCAATTGATTTCCTAAGCAGTAGTGTTTTAAGGAACAGCTTAAAAAGAGAATCCTAATGTGATTTCTTTATAATGGGTGTGTTCCTTATCTTATCCTAGTGTCTAAACTCTTCTCCATGGCTGGACCCCCAAATAATATTCCTTTACGTGCTAAGGGGTATCTAGAGAGTGGGATAGGTTTAATAACTACCCGAACCCTAATGCGTACCCTAACCCTAACCCCTACCCTAACCCTAACACGTACCCTAATCCTAATCCGTACCCTAAACCGAGCCCTAACCCTAACACTAACCCTAACCCTAACCCATACCCTACGCCGTACCCGAAACCCTTCCCGAACCCGTACCCTAAGCCGTACCCTAAGCCTAACCCTAAGCCTAACCTTACCCTAGGCTACCCTTGACTGCTTCTGCCTCCAATAGATTTCCTAAGCACTAGTGTTTTAAGGAACAGCTTAAAAAGAGAATCCTAATGTGATTTCTTTATAATGGGTGTGTTCCTTATCTTATCCTAGTGTCTAAACTCTTCTACATGGCTGCACCCCCAAATAATATTGCCTTACGTGCTAAGGGGTATCTAGAGAGTGGGATAGGTTTAATAACTACCCTAACCCTAATGCGTACTCTAACCCTAACCCCTACCCTAACACTAACACGTACCCTAATCCTAACCCGTACCCTAAACCGAGCCCTAACCCTAACACTAACACTAACCCTAACCCTAACCCATACCCTACGCCGTACCTGAACCCCTCCCCAAACCCGTACCCTAAGCCGTACCCTAAGCCTAACCCTAAGCCTAACACTAACCCTAGGCTACCCTTGACTGCTTCTGCCTCCAATAGATTTCCTAAGCACTAGTGTTTTAAGCAACAGCTTAAAAAGAGAATCCTAATGTGATTTCTTTATAATGGGTGTGTTCCTTATCTTATCCTAGTGTCTAAATTCTTCTCCATTGCTGGAACCCCAAATAATATTCCTTTACGTGCTAAGGGGTATCTAGAGAGTGGGATAGGTTTACTAACTACCCTAACCCTAACGCGTACACTAACCCTAACCCCTACCCTAAACCTAACACGTACCCTAATCCTAACCGTACCCTAAACCGAGCCCTAACCCTAACACTAACCCTAACCCTAACCCTAACCCATACCCTACGCCGTACCCGAAACCCTCCCCGAACCCATACCCTAAGCCGTACCCTAAGCCTAACCCTAACCCTAGGCTACCCTTGACTGCTTCTGCCTCTTATAGATTTCCTAAGCACTAGTGTTTTAAGGAACAGCTTAAAAAGAGAATCCTAATGTGATTTCTTTATAATGGGTGTGTTCCTTATCTTATCCTAGTGTCTAAACTCTTCTCCATGGCTGGACCCTCAAATAATATTCCTTTACGTGCTAAGGGGTATCTAGAGAGTGGGATAGGTTTAATAACTACCCTAACCCTAACGCGTACCCTAACCCTAACCCCTACCCTAACCCTAACACGTACCCTAATCCTAACCCGTACCCTAAACCGAGCCCTAACCCTAACACTAACCCTAACCCTAACCCTAACCCATACCCTACGCCGTACCCGCACCCCTCCCCGAACCCGTAACCTAAGCCGTACCCTAAGCCTAACCCTAAGCCTAACCCTAACCCTAGGCTACCCTTGACTGCTTCTGCCTCCAATAGATTTCCTAAGCACTACTGTTTTAAGGAACAGCTTAAAAAGAGAATCCTAATGTGATTTCTTTATAATGGGTGTGTTCCTTATCTTATCCTAGTGTCTAAACTCTTCTCCATGGCTGCACCCCCAAATAATATTCCCTTACGTGCTAAGGGGTATCTAGAGAGTGGGATAGGTTTAATAACTACCCTAACCCTAACGCGTACCCTAACCCTAACCCCTACCCTAACCCTAACACGTACCCTAATCCTAACCTGTACCCTAAACCGAGCCCTAACCCTAACACTAACCCTAACCCTAACCCTAACCCATACCCTACGCCGTACCCGCACCCCTCCCCGAACCCGTACCCTAAGCCATACCCTAAACCTAACCCTAAGCCTAACCCTAACCCTAGGCTACCCTTCACTGCTTCTGCCTCCAATTGATTTCCTAAGCAGTAGTGTTTTAAGGAACAGCTTAAAAAGAGAATCCTAAAGTGATTTCTTTATAATGGGTGTGTTCCTTATCTTATCCTAGTGTCTAAACTCTTCTCCATGGCTGGACCCCCAAATAATATTCCTTTACGTGCTAAGGGGGAGCTAGAGAGTGGGATAGGTTTACTAACTACCCTAGCCCTAACGCGTAACCTAACCCTAACCCCTACCCTAACCCTAACACGTACCCTAATCCTAACCCGTACCCTAAACCGAGCCCTAACCCTAACACTAACCCAAACCCTAACCCTAACCCATACCCTACGCCGTACACGAACACCTCCCCGAACCCATACCCCAAGCCGTACCCTAAACCTAACCCTAAGCCTAACCCTAACCCTAGGCTACCCTTGACTGCTTCTGCCTCCAATAGATTTCCTAAGCACTAGTGTTTTAAGGAACAGCTTAAAAAGAGAATCCTAATGTGATTTCTTTATAATGGGTGTGTTCCTTATCTTATCCTAGTGTCTAAACTCTTCTCCATGGCTGCACCCCCAAATAATATTGCCTTACGTGCTAAGGGGTATCTAGAGAGTGGGATAGGTTTAATAACTACCCTAACCCTAATGCGTACTCTAACCCTAACCCCTACCCTAACACTAACACGTACCCTAATCCTAACCCGTACCCTAAACCGAGCCCTAACCCTAACACTAACACTAACCCTAACCCTAACCCATACCCTACGCCGTACCTGAACCCCTCCCCAAACCCGTACCCTAAGCCGTACCCTAAGCCTAACCCTAAGCCTAACACTAACCCTAGGCTACCCTTGACTGCTTCTGCCTCCAATAGATTTCCTAAGCACTAGTGTTTTAAGCAACAGCTTAAAAAGAGAATCCTAATGTGATTTCTTTATAATGGGTGTGTTCCTTATCTTATCCTAGTGTCTAAACTCTTCTCCATGGCTGGACCCTCAAATAATATTCCTTTACGTGCTAAGGGGTATCTAGAGAGTGGGATAGGTTTAATAACTACCCTAACCCTAACGCGTACCCTAACCCTAACCCCTACCCTAACCCTAACACCTACCCTAATCCTAACCCGTAACCTAAACCGAGCCCTAACCCTAACACTAACCCTAACCCTAACCCTAACCCATACCCTACGCCGTACCCGCACCCCTCCCCGAACCCGTAACCTAAGCCGTACCCTAAGCCTAACCCTAAGCCTAACCCTAACCCTAGGCTACCCTTGACTGCTTCTGCCTCCAATTGATTTCCTAAGCAGTAGTGTTTTAAGAAACAGCTTAAAAAGAGAATCCTAATGTGATTTCTTTATAATGGGTGTGTTCCTTATCTTATCCTAGTGTCTAAACTCTTCTCCATGGCTGGACCCCCAAATAATATTCCTTTACGTGCTAAGGGGGAGCTAGAGAGTGGGATAGGTTTAATAACTACCCTAGCCCTAACGCGTAACCTAACCCTAACCCCTACCCTAACCCTAACACGTACCCTAATCCTAACCCGTACCCTAAACCGAGCCCTAACCCTAACACTAACCCAAACCCTAACCCTAACCCATACCCTACGCCGTACACGAACACCTCCCCGAACCCATACCCCAAGCCGTACCCTAACCCTAACCCTAAGCCTAACCCTAACCCTAGGCTACCCTTGACTGCTTCTGCCTCCAATTGATTTCCTAAGCACTAGTGTTTTAAGAACAGCTTAAAAAGAGAATCCTAAAGTGATTTCTTTATAATGGGTGTGTTCCTTATCTTATCCTAGTGTCTAAACTCTTCTCCATGGCTGGACCCCCAAATAATATTCCTTTACGTGCTAAGGGGTATCTAGAGAGTGGGATAGGTTTAATAACTACCCTAACCCTAACGCGTACCCTAACCCTAACCCCTACCCTAACCCTAACACGTACCCTAATCCTAACCCGTACCCTAAACCGAGCCCTAACCCTAACACTAACCCTAACCCTAACCCTAACCCATACCCTACGCCGTACCCGAAACCCTCCCCGAACCCGTACCCTAAGCCATACCCTAAGCCTAACCCTAAGCCTAACACTAACCCTAGGCTACCCTTTACTGCTTCTGCCTGCAATAGATTTCCTAAGCACTAGTGTTTTAAGCAACAGCTTAAAAAGAGAATCCTAATGTGATTTCTTTATAATGGGTGTGTTCCTTATCTTAACCTAGTGTCTAAACTCTTCTCCATGGCTGCACCCCCAAATAATATTGCCTTACGTGCTAAGGGGTATCTAGAGAGTGGGATAGGTTTAATAACTACCCTAACCCTAATGCGTACTCTAACCCTAACCCCTACCCTAACACTAACACGTACCCTAATCCTAACCCGTACCCTAAACCGAGCCCTAACCCTAACACTAACACTAACCCTAACCCTAACCCATACCCTACGCCGTACCTGAACCCCTCCCCAAACCCGTACCCTAAGCCGTACCCTAAGCCTAACCCTAAGCCTAACACTAACCCTAGGCTACCCTTGACTGCTTCTGCCTCCAATAGATTTCCTAAGCACTAGTGTTTTAAGCAACAGCTTAAAAAGAGAATCCTAATGTGATTTCTTTATAATGGGTGTGTTCCTTATCTTATCCTAGTGTCTAAACTCTTCTCCATGGCTGGACCCTCAAATAATATTCCTTTACGTGCTAAGGGGTATCTAGAGAGTGGGATAGGTTTAATAACTACCCTAACCCTAACGCGTACCCTAACCCTAACCCCTACCCTAACCCTAACACCTACCCTAATCCTAACCCGTACCCTAAACCGAGCCCTAAGCCTAACACTAACCCTAACCCTAACCCTAACCCATACCCTACGCCGTACCCGCACCCCTCCCCGAACCCGTACCCTAAGACATACCCTAAACCTAACCCTAAGCCTAACCCTAACCCTAGGCTACCCTTGACTGCTTCTGCCTCCAATTGATTTCCTAAGCAGTAGTGTTTTAAGGAACAGCTTAAAAAGAGAATCCTAATGTGATTTCTTTATAATGGGTGTGTTCCTTATCTTATCCTAGTGTCTAAACTCTTCTCCATGGCTGGACCCCCAAATAATATTCCTTTACGTGCTAAGGGGGAGCTAGAGAGTGGGATAGGTTTACTAACTACCCTAGCCCTAACGCGTAACCTAACCCTAACCCCTACCCTAACCCTAACACGTACCCTAATCCTAACCCGTACCCTAAACCGAGCCCTAACCCTAACACTAACCCAAACCCTAACCCTAACCCATACCCTACGCCGTACACGAACACCTCCCCGAACCCATACCCCAAGCCGTACCCTAACCCTAACCCTAAGCCTAACCCTAACCCTAGGCTACCCTTGACTGCTTCTGCCTCCAATAGATTTCCTAAGCACTAGTGTTTTAAGCAACAGCTTAAAAAGAGAATCCTAATGTGATTTCTTTATAATGGGTGTGTTCCTTATCTTATCCTAGTGTCTAAACTCTTCTCCATGGCTGGACCCCCAAATAATATTCCTTTACGTGCTAAGGGGTATCTAGAGAGTGGGATAGGTTTAATAACTACCCTAACCCTAATGCGTACCCTAACCCTAACCCCTACCCTAACCCTAACACGTACCCTAATCCTAACCCGTACCCTAAACCGAGCCCTAACCCTAACCCTAACCCTAACCCATACCCTACGCCGTACCCGAAACCCTCCCCGAACCCGTACCCTAAGCCGTACCCTAAGCCTAACCCTAAGCCTAACCTTACCCTATGCTACCCTTGACTGCTTCTGCCTCCAATAGATTTCCTAAGCACTAGTGTTTTAAGGAACAGCTTAAAAAGAGAATCCTAATGTGATTTCTTTATAATGGGTGTGTTCCTTATCTTATCCTAGTGTCTAAACTCTTCTACATGGCTGCACCCCCAAATAATATTGCCTTACGTGCTAAGAGGTATCTAGAGAGTGGGATAGGTTTAATAACTACCCTAACCCTAATGCGTACTCTAACCCTAACCCCTACCCTAACACTAACACGTACCCTAATCCTAACCCGTACCCTAAACCGAGCCCTAACCCTAACACTAACACTAACCCTAACCCTAACCCATACCCTACGCCGTACCTGAACCCCTCCCCAAACCCGTACCCTAAGCCGTACCCTAAGCCTAACCCTAAGCCTAACACTAACCCTACGCTACCCTTGACTGCTTCTGCCTCCAATAGATTTCCTAAGCACTAGTGTTTTAAGCAACAGCTTAAAAAGAGAATCCTAATGTGATTTCTTTATAATGGGTGTGTTCCTTATCTTATCCTAGTGTCTAAACTCTTCTCCATGGCTGGACCCCCAAATAATATTCCTTTACGTGCTAAGGGGTATCTAGAGAGTGGGATAGGTTTACTAACGACCCTAACCCTAATGCGTACCCTAACCCTAACCCCTACCCTAAACCTAACACGTACCCTAATCCTAACCGTACCCTAAACCGAGCCCTAACCCTAACACAAACCCTAACCCTAACCCTAACCCATACCCTACGCCGTACCCGAAACCCTCCCCGAACCCGTACCCTAAGCCGTACCCTAAGCCTAACCCTAAGCCTAACCCTAACCCTAGGCTACCCTTGACTGCTTCTGCCTCCAATAGATTTCCTAAGCACTAGTGTTTTAAGGAACAGCTTAAAAAGAGAATCCTAAAGTGATTTCTTTATAATGGGTGTGTTCCTTATCTTATCCTAGCGTCTAAACTCTTCTCCATGGCTGGACCCCCAAATAATATTCCTTTACGTGCTAAGGGGTATCTAGAGAGTGGGATAGGTTTAACAACTACCCTAACCCTAACGCATACCCTAAACCTAACCCCTACCCTAACCCTAACACGTACCCTAATCCTAACCCGTACCCTAAACCGAGCCCTAACCCTAACACTAACCCTAACCCTAACCCTAACCCATACCCTACGCCGTACCCGCACCCCTCCCCGAACCCGTACCCTAAGCCGTACCCTCAGCCGAACCCTAAGCCTAACCCTAACCCTAGGCTACCCTTGACTGCTTCTGCCTCCAATAGATTTCCTAAGCACTAGTGTTTTAAGGAACAGCTTAAAAAGAGAATCCTAATGTGATTTCTTTATAATGGGTGTGTTCCTTATCTTATCCTAGTGTCTAAACTCTTCTCCATGGCTGCACCCCGAAATAATATTGCCTTAGGTGCTAAGGGGTATCTAGAGAGTGGGATAGGTTTAATAACTACCCTAACCCTAATGCGTACTCTAACCCTAACCCCTACCCTAACACTAACACGTACCCTAATCCTAACCCGTACCCTAAACCGAGCCCTAACCCTAACACTAACACTAACCCTAACCCTAACCCATACCCTACGCCGTACCCGAACCCCTCCCCAAACCCGTACCCTAAGCCATACCCTAAGCCTAACCCTAAGCCTAACACTAACCCTAGGCTACCCTTGACTGCTTCTGCCTCCAATAGATTTCCTAAGCACTAGTGTTTTAAGCAACAGCTTAAAAAGAGAATCCTAATGTGATTTCTTTATAATGGGTGTGTTCCTTATCTTATCCTAGTGTCTAAACTCTTCTCCATGGCTGCACCCCCAAATAATATTCCCTTACGTGCTAAGGGGTATCTAGAGAGTGGGATAGGTTTAATAACTACCCTAACCCTAACACGTACCCTAACCCTAACCCCTACCCTAAACCTAACACGTACCCTAATCCTAACC
This sequence comes from Balaenoptera borealis, assembly GCF_965194805.1. Taxonomy (NCBI): domain Eukaryota; kingdom Metazoa; phylum Chordata; class Mammalia; order Artiodactyla; family Balaenopteridae; genus Balaenoptera; species Balaenoptera borealis. The sequence continues at coordinate 370,027 of NW_028123595.1, forward strand.
TGTACCCTAAACCGAGCCCTAACCCTAACACTAACCCTAACCCTAACCCTAACCCATACCCTACGCCGTACCCGCACCCCTCCCCGAACCCGTACCCTAAGACATACCCTAAACCTAACCCTAAGCCTAACCCTAACCCTAGGATACCCTTGACTGCTTCTGCCTCCAATTGATTTCCTAAGCAGTAGTGTTTTAAGGAACAGCTTAAAAAGAGAATCCTAATGTGATTTCTTTATAATGGGTGTGTTCCTTATCTTATCCTAGTGTCTAAACTCTTCTCCATGGCTGGACCCCCAAATAATATTCCTTTACGTGCTAAGGGGGAGCTAGAGAGTGGGATAGGTTTACTAACTACCCTAGCCCTAACGCGTAACCTAACCCTAACCCCTACCCTAACCCTAACACGTACCCTAATCCTAACCCGTACCCTAAACCGAGCCCTAACCCTAACACTAACCCAAACCCTAACCCTAACCCATACCCTACGCCGTACACGAACACCTCCCCGAACCCATACCCCAAGCCGTACCCTAACCCTAACCCTAAGCCTAACCCTAACCCTAGGCTACCCTTGACTGCTTCTGCCTCCAATAGATTTCCTAAGCACTAGTGTTTTAAGCAACAGCTTAAAAAGAGAATCCTAATGTGATTTCTTTATAATGGGTGTGTTCCTTATCTTATCCTAGTGTCTAAACTCTTCTCCATGGCTGCACCCCCAAATAATATTGCCTTACGTGCTAAGGGGTATCTAGAGAGTGGGATAGGTTTAATAACTACCCTAACCCTAATGCGTACTCTAACCCTAACCCCTACCCTAACACTAACACGTACCCTAATCCTAACCGTACCCTAAACCGAGCCCTAACCCTAACAGTAACCCTAACCGTAACCCTAACCCATACCCTACGCCGTACCCGAAACCCTCCCCGAACCCGTACCCTAAGCCGTACCCTAAGCCTAACCCTAAGCCTAACCCTAACCCTAGGCTACCGTTGACTGCTTCTGCCTCCAATAGATTTCCTAAGCACTAGTGTTTTAAGCAACAGCTTAAAAAGAGAATCCTAATGTGATTTCTTTATAATGGGTGTGTTCCTTATCTTATCCTAGTGTCTAAACTCTTCTCCATGGCTGGACCCTCAAATAATATTCCTTTACGTGCTAAGGGGTATCTAGAGAGTGGGATAGGTTTAATAACTACCCTAACCCTAACGCGTACCCTAACCCTAACCCCTACCCTAACCCTAACACCTACCCTAATCCTAACCCGTACCCTAAACCGAGCCCTAACCCTAACACTAACCCTAACCCTAACCCTAACCCATACCCTACGCCGTACCCGCACCCCTCCCCGAACCCGTAACCTAAGCCGTACCCTAAGCCTAACCCTAAGCCTAACCCTAACCCTAGGCTACCCTTGACTGCTTCTGCCTCCAATAGATTTCCTAAGCACTAGTGTTTTAAGCAACAGCTTAAAAAGAGAATCCTAATGTGATTTCTTTATAATGGGTGTGTTCCTTATCTTATCCTAGTGTCTAAACTCTTCTCCATGGCTGGACCCCCAAATAATATTCCTTTACGTGCTAAGGGGTATCTAGAGAGTGGGATAGGTTTACTAACGACCCTAACCCTAATGCGTACCCTAACCCTAACCCCTACCCTAAACCTAACACGTACCCTAATCCTAACCGTACCCTAAACCGAGCCCTAACCCTAACACAAACCCTAACCCTAACCCTAACCCATACCCTACGCCATACCCGAAACCCTCCCCGAACCCGTACCCTAAGCCGTACCCTAAGCCTAACCCTAAGCCTAACCATAACTCTAGGCTACCCTTGACTGCTTCTGCCTCCAATTGATTTCCTAAGCAGTAGTGTTTTAAGGAACAGCTTAAAAAGAGAATCCTAATGTGATTTCTTTATAATGGGTGTGTTCCTTATCTTATCCTAGTGTCTAAACTCTTCTCCATGGCTGGACCCCCAAATAATATTCCTTTACGTGCTAAGGGGTATCTAGAGAGTGGGATAGGTTTAATAACTACCCTAACCCTAACACGTACCCTAACCCTAACCCCTACCCTAAACCTAACACGTACCCTAATCCTAACCTGTACCCTAAACCGAGCCCTAACCCTAACACTAACCCTAACCCTAACCCTAACCCATACCCTACGCCGTACCCGCACCCCTCCCCGAACCCGTACCCTAAGACATACCCTAAACCTAACCCTAAGCCTAACCCTAACCCTAGGCTACCCTTGACTGCTTCTGCCTCCAATTGATTTCCTAAGCAGTAGTGTTTTAAGGAACAGCTTAAAAAGAGAATCTGAAAGTGATTTCTTTATAATGAGTGTGTTCCTTATCTTATCCTAGTGTCTAAACTCTTCTCCATGGCTGGACCCCCAAATAATATTCCTTTACGTGCTAAGGGGTATCTAGAGAGTGGGATAGGTTTAATAACTACCCGAACCCTAATGCGTACCCTAACCCTAACCCCTACCCTAACCCTAACACGTACCCTAATCCTAATCCGTACCCTAAACCGAGCCCTAACCCTAACACAAACCCTAACCCTAACCCATACCCTACGCCGTACCCGAAACCCTTCCCGAACCCGTACCCTAAGCCGTACCCTAAGCCTAACCCTAAGCCTAACCTTACCCTAGGCTACCCTTGACTGCTTCTGCCTCCAATAGATTTCCTAAGCACTAGTGTTTTAAGGAACAGCTTAAAAAGAGAATCCTAATGTGATTTCTTTATAATGGGTCTGTTCCTTATCTTATCCTAGTGTCTAAACTCTTCTACATGGCTGCACCCCCAAATAATATTGCCTTACGTGCTAAGGGGTATCTAGAGAGTGGGATAGGTTTAATAACTACCCTAACCCTAATGCGTACTCTAACCCTAACCCCTACCCTAACACTAACACGTACCCTAATCCTAACCCGTACCCTAAACCGAGCCCTAACCCTAACACTAACACTAACCCTAACCCTAACCCATACCCTACGCCGTACCTGAACCCCTCCCCAAACCCGTACCCTAAGCCGTACCCTAAGCCTAACCCTAAGCCTAACACTAACCCTAGGCTACCCTTGACTGCTTCTGCCTCCAATAGATTTCCTAAGCACTAGTGTTTTAAGCAACAGCTTAAAAAGAGAATCCTAATGTGATTTCTTTATAATGGGTGTGTTCCTTATCTTATCCTAGTGTCTAAATTCTTCTCCATTGCTGGAACCCCAAATAATATTCCTTTACGTGCTAAGGGGTATCTAGAGAGTGGGATAGGTTTACTAACTACCCTAACCCTAACGCGTACACTAACCCTAACCCCTACCCTAAACCTAACACGTACCCTAATCCTAACCGTACCCTAAACCGAGCCCTAACCCTAACACTAACCCTAACACTAACCCTAACCCATACCCTACGCCGTACCCGAAACCCTCCCCGAACCCATACCCTAAGCCGTACCCTAAGCCTAACCCTAACCCTAGGCTACCCTTGACTGCTTCTGCCTCTTATAGATTTCCTAAGCACTAGTGTTTTAAGGAACAGCTTAAAAAGAGAATCCTAATGTGATTTCTTTATAATGGGTGTGTTCCTTATCTTATCCTAGTGTCTAAACTCTTCTCCATGGCTGGACCCTCAAATAATATTCCTTTACGTGCTAAGGGGTATCTAGAGAGTGGGATAGGTTTAATAACTACCCTAACCCTAACGCGTACCCTAACCCTAACCCCTACCCTAACCCTAACACGTACCCTAATCCTAACCCGTACCCTAAACCGAGCCCTAACCCTAACACTAACCCTAACCCTAACCCTAACCCATACCCTACGCCGTACCCGCACCCCTCCCCGAACCCGTAACCTAAGCCGTACCCTAAGCCTAACCCTAAGCCTAACCCTAACCCTAGGCTACCCTTGACTGCTTCTGCCTCCAATAGATTTCCTAAGCACTACTGTTTTAAGGAACAGCTTAAAAAGAGAATCCTAATGTGATTTCTTTATAATGGGTGTGTTCCTTATCTTATCCTAGTGTCTAAACTCTTCTCCATGGCTGCACCCCCAAATAATATTCCCTTACGTGCTAAGGGGTATCTAGAGAGTGGGATAGGTTTAATAACTACCCTAACCCTAACGCGTACCCTAACCCTAACCCCTACCCTAACCCTAACACGTACCCTAATCCTAACCTGTACCCTAAACCGAGCCCTAACCCTAACCCTAACCCATACCCTACGCCGTACCCGCACCCCTCCCCGAACCCGTACCCTAAGCCATACCCTAAACCTAACCCTAAGCCTAACCCTAACCCTAGGCTACCCTTCACTGCTTCTGCCTCCAATTGATTTCCTAAGCAGTAGTGTTTTAAGGAACAGCTTAAAAAGAGAATCCTAAAGTGATTTCTTTATAATGGGTGTGTTCCTTATCTTATCCTAGTGTCTAAACTCTTCTCCATGGCTGGACCCCCAAATAATATTCCTTTACGTGCTAAGGGGGAGCTAGAGAGTGGGATAGGTTTACTAACTACCCTAGCCCTAACGCGTAACCTAACCCTAACCCCTACCCTAACCCTAACACGTACCCTAATCCTAACCCGTACCCTAAACCGAGCCCTAACCCTAACACTAACCCAAACCCTAACCCTAACCCATACCCTACGCCGTACACGAACACCTCCCCGAACCCATACCCCAAGCCGTACCCTAAACCTAACCCTAAGCCTAACCCTAACCCTAGGCTACCCTTGACTGCTTCTGCCTCCAATAGATTTCCTAAGCACTAGTGTTTTAAGGAACAGCTTAAAAAGAGAATCCTAATGTGATTTCTTTATAATGGGTGTGTTCCTTATCTTATCCTAGTGTCTAAACTCTTCTCCATGGCTGCACCCCCAAATAATATTGCCTTACGTGCTAAGGGGTATCTAGAGAGTGGGATAGGTTTAATAACTACCCTAAACCTAATGCGTACTCTAACCCTAACCCCTACCCTAACACTAACACGTACCCTAATCCTAACCCGTACCCTAAACCGAGCCCTAACCCTAACACTAACACTAACCCTAACCCTAACCCATACCCTACGCCGTACCTGAACCCCTCCCCAAACCCGTACCCTAAGCCGTACCCTAAGCCTAACCCTAAGCCTAACACTAACCCTAGGCTACCCTTGACTGCTTCTGCCTCCAATAGATTTCCTAAGCACTAGTGTTTTAAGCAACAGCTTAAAAAGAGAATCCTAATGTGATTTCTTTATAATGGGTGTGTTCCTTATCTTATCCTAGTGTCTAAACTCTTCTCCATGGCTGGACCCTCAAATAATATTCCTTTACGTGCTAAGGGGTATCTAGAGAGTGGGATAGGTTTAATAACTACCCTAACCCTAACGCGTACCCTAACCCTAACCCCTACCCTAACCCTAACACCTACCCTAATCCTAACCCGTACCCTAAACCGAGCCCTAACCCTAACACTAACCCTAACCCTAACCCTAACCCATACCCTACGCCGTACCCGCACCCCTCCCCGAACCCGTAACCTAAGCCGTACCCTAAGCCTAACCCTAAGCCTAACCCTAACCCTAGGCTACCCTTGACTGCTTCTGCCTCCAATTGATTTCCTAAGCAGTAGTGTTTTAAGAAACAGCTTAAAAAGAGAATCCTAATGTGATTTCTTTATAATGGGTGTGTTCCTTATCTTATCCTAGTGTCTAAACTCTTCTCCATGGCTGGACCCCCAAATAATATTCCTTTACGTGCTAAGGGGGAGCTAGAGAGTGGGATAGGTTTAATAACTACCCTAGCCCTAACGCGTAACCTAACCCTAACCCCTACCCTAACCCTAACACGTACCCTAATCCTAACCCGTACCCTAAACCGAGCCCTAACCCTAACACTAACCCAAACCCTAACCCTAACCCATACCCTACGCCGTACACGAACACCTCCCCGAACCCATACCCCAAGCCGTACCCTAACCCTAACCCTAAGCCTAACCCTAACCCTAGGCTACCCTTGACTGCTTCTGCCTCCAATTGATTTCCTAAGCACTAGTGTTTTAAGAACAGCTTAAAAAGAGAATCCTAAAGTGATTTCTTTATAATGGGTGTGTTCCTTATCTTATCCTAGTGTCTAAACTCTTCTCCATGGCTGGACCCCCAAATAATATTCCTTTACGTGCTAAGGGGTATCTAGAGAGTGGGATAGGTTTAATAACTACCCTAACCCTAACGCGTACCCTAACCCTAACCCCTACCCTAACCCTAACACGTACCCTAATCCTAACCCGTACCCTAAACCGAGCCCTAACCCTAACACTAACCCTAACCCTAACCCTAACCCATACCCTACGCCGTACCCGAAACCCTCCCCGAACCCGTACCCTAAGCCATACCCTAAGCCTAACCCTAAGCCTAACACTAACCCTAGGCTACCCTTTACTGCTTCTGCCTCCAATAGATTTCCTAAGCACTAGTGTTTTAAGCAACAGCTTAAAAAGAGAATCCTAATGTGATTTCTTTATAATGGGTGTGTTCCTTATCTTATCCTAGTGTCTAAACTCTTCTCCATGGCTGGACCCCCAAATAATATTCCTTACGTGCTAAGGGGTATCTAGAGAGTGGGATAGGTTTACTAACGACCCTAACCCTAATGCGTACCCTAACCCTAACCCCTACCCTAAACTTAACACGTACCCTAATCCTAACCGTACCCTAAACCGAGCCCTAACCCTAACACAAACCCTAACCCTAACCCTAACCCATACCCTACGCCGTACCCGAAACCCTCCCCGAACCCGTACCCTAAGCCGTACCCTAAGCCTAACCCTAAGCCTAACCCTAACCCTAGGCTACCCTTGACTGCTTCTGTCTCCAATAGATTTCCTAAGCACTAGTGTTTTAAGGAACAGCTTAAAAAGAGAATCCTAAAGTGATTTCTTTATAATGGGTGTGTTCCTTATCTTATCCTAGCGTCTAAACTCTTCTCCATGGCTGGACCCCCAAATAATATTCCTTTACGTGCTAAGGGGTATCTAGAGAGTGGGATAGGTTTAACAACTACCCTAACCCTAACGCGTACCCTAAACCTAACCCCTACCCTAACCCTAACACGTACCCTAATCCTAACCCGTACCCTAAACCGAGCCCTAACCCTAACACTAACCCTAACCCTAACCCTAACCCATACCCTACGCCGTACCCGCACCCCTCCCCGAACCCGTACCCTAAGCCGTACCCTCAGCCGAACCCTAAGCCTAACCCTAACCCTAGGCTACCCTTGACTGCTTCTGCCTCCAATAGATTTCCTAAGCACTAGTGTTTTAAGGAACAGCTTAAAAAGAGAATCCTAATGTGATTTCTTTATAATGGGTGTGTTCCTTATCTTATCCTAGTGTCTAAACTCTTCTCCATGGCTGCACCCCGAAATAATATTGCCTTACGTGCTAAGGGGTATCTAGAGAGTGGGATAGGTTTAATAACTACCCTAACCCTAATGCGTACTCTAACCCTAACCCCTACCCTAACACTAACACGTACCCTAATCCTAACCCGTACCCTAAACCGAGCCCTAACCCTAACACTAACACTAACCCTAACCCTAACCCATACCCTACGCCGTACCCGAACCCCTCCCCAAACCCGTACCCTAAGCCGTACCCTAAGCCTAACCCTAAGCCTAACACTAACCCTAGGCTACCCTTGACTGCTTCTGCCTCCAATAGATTTCCTAAGCACTAGTGTTTTAAGCAACAGCTTAAAAAGAGAATCCTAATGTGATTTCTTTATAATGGGTGTGTTCCTTATCTTATCCTAGTGTCTAAACTCTTCTCCATGGCTGCACCCCCAAATAATATTCCCTTACGTGCTAAGGGGTATCTAGAGAGTGGGATAGGTTTAATAACTACCCTAACCCTAACACGTACCCTAACCCTAACCCCTACCCTAAACCTAACACGTACCCTAATCCTAACCTGTACCCTAAACCGAGCCCTAACCCTAACACTAACCCTAACCCTAACCCTAACCCATAACCTACGCCGTACCCGCACCCCTCCCCGAACCCGTACCCTAAGACATACCCTAAACCTAACCCTAAGCCTAACCCTAACCCTAGGCTACCCTTGACTGCTTCTGCCTCCAATTGATTTCCTAAGCAGTAGTGTTTTAAGGAACAGCTTAAAAAGAGAATCCTAATGTGATTTCTTTATAATGGGTGTGTTCCTTATCTTATCCTAGTGTCTAAACTCTTCTCCATGGCTGGACCCCCAAATAATATTCCTTTACGTGCTAAGGGGGAGCTAGAGAGTGGGATAGGTTTACTAACTACCCTAGCCCTAACGCGTAACCTAACCCTAACCCCTACCCTAACCCTAACACGTACCCAATCCTAACCCGTACCCTAAACCGAGCCCTAACCCTAACACTAACCCAAACCCTAACCCTAACCCATACCCTACGCCGTACACGAACACCTCCCCGAACCCATACCCCAAGCCGTACCCTAACCCTAACCCTAAGCCTAACCCTAACCCTAGGCTACCCTTGACTGCTTCTGCCTCCAATAGATTTCCTAAGCACTAGTGTTTTAAGCAACAGCTTAAAAAGAGAATCCTAATGTGATTTCTTTATAATGGGTGTGTTCCTTATCTTATCCTAGTGTCTAAACTCTTCTCCATGGCTGGACCCCCAAATAATATTCCTTTACGTGCTAAGGGGTATCTAGAGAGTGGGATAGGTTTAATAACTACCCTAACCCTAATGCGTACCCTAACCCTAACCCCTACCCTAACCCTAACACGTACCCTAATCCTAACCCGTACCCTAAACCGAGCCCTAACCCTAACCCTAACCCTAACCCATACCCTACGCCGTACCCGAAACCCTCCCCGAACCCGTACCCTAAGCCGTACCCTAAGCCTAACCCTAAGCCTAACCTTACCCTATGCTACCCTTGACTGCTTCTGCCTCCAATAGATTTCCTAAGCACTAGTGTTTTAAGGAACAGCTTAAAAAGAGAATCCTAATGTGATTTCTTTATAATGGGTGTGTTCCTTATCTTATCCTATTGTCTAAACTCTTCTACATGGCTGCACCCCCAAATAATATTGCCTTACGTGCTAAGGGGTATCTAGAGAGTGGGATAGGTTTAATAACTACCCTAACCCTAATGCGTACTCTAACCCTAACCCCTACCCTAACACTAACACGTACCCTAATCCTAACCCGTACCCTAAACCGAGCCCTAACCCTAACACTAACACTAACCCTAACCCTAACCCATACCCTACGCCGTACCTGAACCCCTCCCCAAACCCGTACACTAAGCCGTACCCTAAGCCTAACCCTAAGCCTAACACTAACCCTAGGCTACCCTTGACTGCTTCTGCCTCCAATAGATTTCCTAAGCACTAGTGTTTTAAGCAACAGCTTAAAAAGAGAATCCTAATGTGATTTCTTTATAATGGGTGTGTTCCTTATCTTATCCTAGTGTCTAAATTCTTCTCCATTGCTGGAACCCCAAATAATATTCCTTTACGTGCTAAGGGGTATCTAGAGAGTGGGATAGGTTTACTAACTACCCTAACCCTAACGCGTACACTAACCCTAACCCCTACCCTAAACCTAACACGTACCCTAATCCTAACCGTACCCTAAACCGAGCCCTAACCCTAACACTAACCCTAACCCTAACCCTAACCCATACCCTACGCCGTACCCGAAACCCTCCCCGAACCCATACCCTAAGCCGTACCCTAAGCCTAACCCTAACCCTAGGCTACCCTTGACTGCTTCTGCCTCTTATAGATTTCCTAAGCACTAGTGTTTTAAGGAACAGCTTAAAAAGAGAATCCTAATGTGATTTCTTTATAATGGGTGTGTTCCTTATCTTATCCTAGTGTCTAAACTCTTCTCCATGGCTGGACCCTCAAATAATATTCCTTTACGTGCTAAGGGGTATCTAGAGAGTGGGATAGGTTTAATAACTACCCTAACCCTAACGCGTACCCTAACCCTAACCCCTACCCTAACCCTAACACGTACCCTAATCCTAACCCGTACCCTAAACCGAGCCCTAACCCTAACACTAACCCTAACCCTAACCCTAACCCATACCCTACGCCGTACCCGCACCCCTCCCCGAACCCGTAACCTAAGCCGTACCCTAAGCCTAACCCTAAGCCTAACCCTAACCCTAGGCTACCCTTGACTGCTTCTGCCTCCAATAGATTTCCTAAGCACTACTGTTTTAAGGAACAGCTTAAAAAGAGAATCCTAATGTGATTTCTTTATAATGGGTGTGTTCCTTATCTTATCCTAGTGTCTAAACTCTTCTCCATGGCTGCACCCCCAAATAATATTCCCTTACGTGCTAAGGGGTATCTAGAGAGTGGGATAGGTTTAATAACTACCCTAACCCTAACGCGTACCCTAACCCTAACCCCTACCCTAACCCTAACACGTACCCTAATCCTAACCTGTACCCTAAACCGAGCCCTAACCCTAACACTAACCCTAACCCTAACCCTAACCCATACCCTACGCCGTACCCGCACCCCTCCCCGAACCCGTACCCTAAGCCATACCCTAAACCTAACCCTAAGCCTAACCCTAACCCTAGGCTACCCTTCACTGCTTCTGCCTCCAATTGATTTCCTAAGCAGTAGTGTTTTAAGGAACAGCTTAAAAAGAGAATCCTAAAGTGATTTCTTTATAATGGGTGTGTTCCTTATCTTATCCTAGTGTCTAAACTCTTCTCCATGGCTGGACCCCCAAATAATATTCCTTTACGTGCTAAGGGGGAGCTAGAGAGTGGGATAGGTTTACTAACTACCCTAGCCCTAACGCGTAACCTAAACCTAACCCCTACCCTAACCCTAACACGTACCCTAATCCTAACCCGTACCCTAAACCGAGCCCTAACCCTAACACTAACCCAAACCCTAACCCTAACCCATACCCTACGCCGTACACGAACACCTCCCCGAACCCATACCCCAAGCCGTACCCTAAACCTAACCCTAAGCCTAACCCTAACCCTAGGCTACCCTTGACTGCTTCTGCCTCCAATAGATTTCCTAAGCACTAGTGTTTTAAGGAACAGCTTAAAAAGAGAATCCTAATGTGATTTCTTTATAATGGGTGTGTTCCTTATCTTATCCTAGTGTCTAAACTCTTCTCCATGGCTGCACCCCCAAATAATATTGCCTTACGTGCTAAGGGGTATCTAGAGAGTGGGATAGGTTTAATAACTACCCTAACCCTAATGCGTACTCTAACCCTAACCCCTACCCTAACACTAACACGTACCCTAATCCTAACCCGTACCCTAAACCGAGCCCTAACCCTAACACTAACACTAACCCTAACCCTAACCCATACCCTACGCTGTACCTGAACCCCTCCCCAAACCCGTACCCTAAGCCGTACCCTAAGCCTAACCCTAAGCCTAACACTAACCCTAGGCTACCCTTGACTGCTTCTGCCTCCAATAGATTTCCTAAGCACTAGTGTTTTAAGCAACAGCTTAAAAAGAGAATCCTAATGTGATTTCTTTATAATGGGTGTGTTCCTTATCTTATCCTAGTGTCTAAACTCTTCTCCATGGCTGGACCCTCAAATAATATTCCTTTACGTGCTAAGGGGTATCTAGAGAGTGGGATAGGTTTAATAACTACCCTAACCCTAACGCGTACCCTAACCCTAACCCCTACCCTAACCCTAACACCTACCCTAATCCTAACCCGTACCCTAAACCGAGCCCTAACCCTAACACTAACCCTAACCCTAACCCATACCCTACGCCGTACCCGCACCCCTCCCCGAACCCGTAACCTAAGCCGTACCCTAAGCCTAACCCTAAGCCTAACCCTAACCCTAGGCTACCCTTGACTGCTTCTGCCTCCAATTGATTTCCTAAGCAGTAGTGTTTTAAGAAACAGCTTAAAAAGAGAATCCTAATGTGATTTCTTTATAATGGGTGTGTTCCTTATCTTATCCTAGTGTCTAAACTCTTCTCCATGGCTGGACCCCCAAATAATATTCCTTTACGTGCTAAGGGGGAGCTAGAGAGTGGGATAGGTTTAATAACTACCCTAGCCCTAACGCGTAACCTAACCCTAACCCCTACCCTAACCCTAACACGTACCCTAATCCTAACCCGTACCCTAAACCGAGCCCTAACCCTAACACTAACCCAAACCCTAACCCTAACCCATACCCTACGCCGTACACGAACACCTCCCCGAACCCATACCCCAAGCCGTACCCTAACCCTAACCCTAAGCCTAACCCTAACCCTAGGCTACCCTTGACTGCTTCTGCCTCCAATTGATTTCCTAAGCACTAGTGTTTTAAGAACAGCTTAAAAAGAGAATCCTAAAGTGATTTCTTTATAATGGGTGTGTTCCTTATCTTATCCTAGTGTCTAAACTCTTCTCCATGGCTGGACCCCCAAATAATATTCCTTTACGTGCTAAGGGGTATCTAGAGAGTGGGATAGGTTTAATAACTACCCTAACCCTAACGCGTACCCTAACCCTAACCCCTACCCTAACCCTAACACGTACCCTAATCCTAACCCGTACCCTAAACCGAGCCCTAACCCTAACACTAACCCTAACCCTAACCCTAACCCATACCCTACGCCGTACCCGAAACCCTCCCCGAACCCGTACCCTAAGCCATACCCTAAGCCTAACCCTAAGCCTAACACTAACCCTAGGCTACCCTTTACTGCTTCTGCCTCCAATAGATTTCCTAAGCACTAGTGTTTTAAGCAACAGCTTAAAAAGAGAATCCTAATGTGATTTCTTTATAATGGGTGTGTTCCTTATCTTATCCTAGTGTCTAAACTCTTCTCCATGGCTGGACCCCCAAATAATATTCCTTACGTGCTAAGGGGTATCTAGAGAGTGGGATAGGTTTACTAACGACCCTAACCCTAATGCGTACCCTAACCCTAACCCCTACCCTAAACCTAACACGTACCCTAATCCTAACCTGTACCCTAAACCGAGCCCTAACCCTAACACTAACCCTAACCCTAACCCTAACCCATACCCTACGCCGTACCCGCACCCCTCCCCGAACCCGTACCCTAAGACATACCCTAAACCTAACCCTAAGCCTAACCCTAACCCTAGGCTACCCTTGACTGCTTCTGCCTCCAATTGATTTCCTAAGCAGTAGTGTTTTAAGGAACAGCTTAAAAAGAGAATCCTAATGTGATTTCTTTATAATGGGTGTGTTCCTTATCTTATCCTAGTGTCTAAACTCTTCTCCATGGCTGGACCCCCAAATAATATTCCTTTACGTGCTAAGGGGGAGCTAGAGAGTGGGATAGGTTTACTAACTACCCTAGCCCTAACGCATAACCTAACCCTAACCCCTACCCTAACCCTAACACGTACCCTAATCCTAACCCGTACCCTAAACCGAGCCCTAACCCTAACACTAACCCAAACCCTAACCCTAACCCATACCCTACGCCGTACACGAACACCTCCCCGAACCCATACCCCAAGCCGTACCCTAACCCTAACCCTAAGCCTAACCCTAACCCTAGGCTACCCTTGACTGCTTCTGCCTCCAATAGATTTCCTAAGCACTAGTGTTTTAAGCAACAGCTTAAAAAGAGAATCCTAATGTGATTTCTTTATAATGGGTGTGTTCCTTATCTTATCCTAGTGTCTAAACTCTTCTCCATGGCTGGACCCCCAAATAATATTCCTTTACGTGCTAAGGGGTATCTAGAGAGTGGGATAGGTTTAATAACTACCCTAACCCTAATGCGTACCCTAACCCTAACCCCTACCCTAACCCTAACACGTACCCTAATCCTAACCCGTACCCTAAACCGAGCCCTAACCCTAACCCTAACCCTAACCCATACCCTACGCCGTACCCGAAACCCTCCCCGAACCCGTACCCTAAGCCGTACCCTAAGCCTAACCCTAAGCCTAACCTTACCCTATGCTACCCTTGACTGCTTCTGCCTCCAATAGATTTCCTAAGCACTAGTGTTTTAAGGAACAGCTTAAAAAGAGAATCCTAATGTGATTTCTTTATAATGGGTGTGTTCCTTATCTTATCCTAGTGTCTAAACTCTTCTACATGGCTGCACCCCCAAATAATATTGCCTTACGTGCTAAGGGGTATCTAGAGAGTGGGATAGGTTTAATAACTACCCTAACCCTAATGCGTACTCTAACCCTAACCCCTACCCTAACACTAACACGTACCCTAATCCTAACCCGTACCCTAAACCGAGCCCTAACCCTAACACTAACACTAACCCTAACCCTAACCCATACCCTACGCCGTACCTGAACCCCTCCCCAAACCCGTACCCTAAGCCGTACCCTAAGCCTAACCCTAAGCCTAACACTAACCCTACGCTACCCTTGACTGCTTCTGCCTCCAATAGATTTCCTATGCACTAGTGTTTTAAGCAACAGCTTAAAAAGAGAATCCTAATGTGATTTCTTTATAATGGGTGTGTTCCTTATCTTATCCTAGTGTCTAAATTCTTCTCCATTGCTGGAACCCCAAATAATATTCCTTTACGTGCTAAGGGGTATCTAGAGAGTGGGATAGGTTTACTAACTACCCTAACCCTAACGCGTACCCTAACCCTAACCCCTACCCTAAACCTAACACGTACCCTAATCCTAACCGTACCCTAAACCGAGCCCTAACCCTAACACTAACCCTAAACCTAACCCTAACCCATACCCTATGCCGTACCCGAAACCCTCCCCGAACCCGTACCCTAAGCCGTACCCTAAGCCTAACCCTAAGCCTAACCCTAACCCTAGGCTACCCTTGACTGCTTCTGCCTCTTATAGATTTCCTAAGCACTAGTGTTTTAAGGAACAGCTTAAAAAGAGAATCCTAATGTGATTTCTTTATAATGGGTGTGTTCCTTATCTTATCCTAGTGTCTAAACTCTTCTCCATGGCTGGGCCCTCAAATAATATTCCTTTACGTGCTAAGGGGTATCTAGAGAGTGGGATAGGTTTAATAACTACCCTAACCCTAACGCGTACCCTAACCCTAACCCCTACCCTAACCCTAACACGTACCCTAATCCTAACCCGTACCCTAAACCGAGCCCTAACCCTAACACTAACCCTAACCCTAACCCTAACCCATACCCTACGCCGTACCCGCACCCCTCCCCGAACCCGTAACCTAAGCCGTACCCTAAGCCTAACCCTAAGCCTAACCCTAACCCTAGGCTACCCTTGACTGCTTCTGCCTCCAATAGATTTCCTAAGCACTAGTGTTTTAAGCAACAGCTTAAAAAGAGAATCCTAATGTGATTTCTTTATAATGGGTGTGTTCCTTATCTTATCCTAGTGTCTAAACTCTTCTCCATGGCTGGACCCCCAAATAATATTCCTTTACGTGCTAAGGGGTATCTAGAGAGTGGGATAGGTTTACTAACGACCCTAACCCTAATGCGTACCCTAACCCTAACCCCTACCCTAAACCTAACACGTACCCTAATCCTAACCGTACCCTAAACCGAGCCCTAACCCTAACACAAACCCTAACCCTAACCCTAACCCATACCCTACGCCATACCCGAAACCCTCCCCGAACCCGTACCCTAAGCCGTACCCTAAGCCTAACCCTAAGCCTAACCATAACTCTAGGCTACCCTTGACTGCTTCTGCCTCCAATTGATTTCCTAAGCAGTAGTGTTTTAAGGAACAGCTTAAAAAGAGAATCCTAATGTGATTTCTTTATAATGGGTGTGTTCCTTATCTTATCCTAGTGTCTAAACTCTTCTCCATGGCTGGACCCCCAAATAATATTCCTTTACGTGCTAAGGGGTATCTAGAGAGTGGGATAGGTTTAATAACTACCCTAACCCTAACACGTACCCTAACCCTAACCCCTACCCTAAACCTAACACGTACCCTAATCCTAACCTGTACCCTAAACCGAGCCCTAACCCTAACACTAACCCTAACCCTAACCCTAACCCATACCCTACGCCGTACCCGCACCCCTCCCCGAACCCGTACCCTAAGACATACCCTAAACCTAACCCTAAGCCTAACCCTAACCCTAGGCTACCCTTGACTGCTTCTGCCTCCAATTGATTTCCTAAGCAGTAGTGTTTTAAGGAACAGCTTAAAAAGAGAATCTGAAAGTGATTTCTTTATAATGGGTGTGTTCCTTATCTTATCCTAGTGTCTAAACTCTTCTCCATGGCTGGACCCCCAAATAATATTCCTTTACGTGCTAAGGGGTATCTAGAGAGTGGGATAGGTTTAATAACTACCCGAACCCTAATGCGTACCCTAACCCTAACCCCTACCCTAACCCTAACACGTACCCTAATCCTAATCCGTACCCTAAACCGAGCCCTAACCCTAACACTAACCCTAACCCTAACCCATACCCTACGCCGTACCCGAAACCCTTCCCGAACCCGTACCCTAAGCCGTACCCTAAGCCTAACCCTAAGCCTAACCTTACCCTAGGCTACCCTTGACTGCTTCTGCCTCCAATAGATTTCCTAAGCACTAGTGTTTTAAGGAACAGCTTAAAAAGAGAATCCTAATGTGATTTCTTTATAATGGGTGTGTTCCTTATCTTATCCTAGTGTCTAAACTCTTCTACATGGCTGCACCCCCAAATAATATTGCCTTACGTGCTAAGGGGTATCTAGAGAGTGGGATAGGTTTAATAACTACCCTAACCCTAATGCGTACTCTAACCCTAACCCCTACCCTAACACTAACACGTACCCTAATCCTAACCCGTACCCTAAACCGAGCCCTAACCCTAACACTAACACTAACCCTAACCCTAACCCATACCCTACGCCGTACCTGAACCCCTCCCCAAACCCGTACCCTAAGCCGTACCCTAAGCCTAACCCTAAGCCTAACACTAACCCTAGGCTACCCTTGACTGCTTCTGCCTCCAATAGATTTCCTAAGCACTAGTGTTTTAAGCAACAGCTTAAAAAGAGAATCCTAATGTGATTTCTTTATAATGGGTGTGTTCCTTATCTTATCCTAGTGTCTAAACTCTTCTCCATGGCTGGACCCTCAAATAATATTCCTTTACGTGCTAAGGGGTATCTAGAGAGTGGGATAGGTTTAATAACTACCCTAACCCTAACGCGTACCCTAACCCTAACCCCTACCCTAACCCTAACACCTACCCTAATCCTAACCCGTACCCTAAACCGAGCCCTAACCCTAACACTAACCCTAACCCTAACCCTAACCCATACCCTACGCCGTACCCGCACCCCTCCCCGAACCCGTAACCTAAGCCGTACCCTAAGCCTAACCCTAAGCCTAACCCTAACCCTAGGCTACCCTTGACTGCTTCTGCCTCCAATTGATTTCCTAAGCAGTAGTGTTTTAAGAAACAGCTTAAAAAGAGAATCCTAATGTGATTTCTTTATAATGGGTGTGTTCCTTATCTTATCCTAGTGTCTAAACTCTTCTCCATGGCTGGACCCCCAAATAATATTCCTTTACGTGCTAAGGGGGAGCTAGAGAGTGGGATAGGTTTAATAACTACCCTAGCCCTAACGCGTAACCTAACCCTAACCCCTACCCTAACCCTAACACGTACCCTAATCCTAACCCGTACCCTAAACCGAGCCCTAACCCTAACACTAACCCAAACCCTAACCCTAACCCATACCCTACGCCGTACACTAACACCTCCCCGAACCCATACCCCAAGCCGTACCCTAAGCCTAACCCTAAGCCTAACACTAACCCTAGGCTACCCTTGACTGCTTCTGCCTCCAATAGATTTCCTAAGCACTAGTGTTTTAAGGAACAGCTTAAAAAGAGAATCCTAATGTGATTTCTTTATAATGGGTGTGTTCCTTATCTTATCCTAGTGTCTAAACTCTTCTCCATGGCTGCACCCCCAAATAATATTGCCTTACGTGCTAAGGGGTATCTAGAGAGTGGGATAGGTTTAATAACTACCCTAACCCTAATGCGTACTCTAACCCTAACCCCTACCCTAACACTAACACGTACCCTAATCCTAACCCGTACCCTAAACCGAGCCCTAACCGTAACACTAACACTAACCCTAACCCTAACCCATACCCTACGCCGTACCCGAACCCCTCCCCAAACCCGTACCCTAAGCCATACCCTAAGACTAACCCTAAGCCTAACACTAACCCTAGGCTACCCTTGACTGCTTCTGCCTCCAATAGATTTCCTAAGCACTAGTGTTTTAAGCAACAGCTTAAAAAGAGAATCCTAATGTGATTTCTTTATAATGGGTGTGTTCCTTATCTTATCCTAGTGTCTAAACTCTTCTCCATGGCTGCACCCCCAAATAATATTCCCTTACGTGCTAAGGGGTATCTAGAGAGTGGGATAGGTTTAATAAATACCCTAACCCTAACACGTACCCTAACCCTAACCCCTACCCTAAACCTAACACGTACCCTAATCCTAACCTGTACCCTAAACCGAGCCCTAACCCTAACACTAACCCTAACCCTAACCCTAACCCATACCCTACGCCGTACCCGCACCCCTCCCCGAACCCGTACCCTAAGACATACCCTAAACCTAACCCTAACCCTAGGCTACCCTTGACTGCTTCTGCCTCCAATTGATTTCCTAAGCAGTAGTGTTTTAAGGAACAGCTTAAAAAGAGAATCCTAATGTGATTTCTTTAAAATGGGTGTGTTCCTTATCTTATCCTAGTGTCTAAACTCTTCTCCATGGCTGGACCCCCAAATAATATTCCTTTACGTGCTAAGGGGGAGCTAGAGAGTGGGATAGGTTTACTAACTACCCTAGCCCTAACGCGTAACCTAACCCTAACCCCTACCCTAACCCTAACACGTACCCTAATCCTAACCCGTACCCTAAACCGAGCCCTAACCCTAACACTAACCCAAACCCTAACCCTAACCCATACCCTACGCCGTACACGAACACCTCCCCGAACCCATACCCCAAGCCGTACCCTAACCCTAACCCTAAGCCTAACCCTAACCCTAGGCTACCCTTGACTGCTTCTGCCTCCAATAGATTTCCTAAGCACTAGTGTTTTAAGCAACAGCTTAAAAAGAGAATCCTAATATGATTTCTTTATAATGGGTGTGTTCCTTATCTTATCCTAGTGTCTAAACTCTTCTCCATGGCTGGACCCCCAAATAATATTCCTTTACGTGCTAAGGGGTATCTAGAGAGTGGGATAGGTTTAATAACTACCCTAACCCTAATGCGTACCCTAACCCTAACCCCTACCCTAACCCTAACACGTACCCTAATCCTAACCCGTACCCTAAACCGAGCCCTAACCCTAACCCTAACCCTAACCCATACCCTACGCCGTACCCGAAACCCTCCCCGAACCCGTACCCTAAGCCGTACCCTAAGCCTAACCCTAAGCCTAACCTTACCCTAGGCTACCCTTGACTGCTTCTGCCTCCAATAGATTTCCTAAGCACTAGTGTTTTAAGGAACAGCTTAAAAAGAGAATCCTAATGTGATTTCTTTATAATGGGTGTGTTCCTTATCTTATCCTAGTGTCTAAACTCTTCTACATGGCTGCACCCCCAAATAATATTGCCTTACGTGCTAAGGGGTATCTAGAGAGTGGGATAGGTTTAATAACTACCCTAATCCTAATGCGTACTCTAACCCTAACCCCTACCCTAACACTAACACGTACCCTAATCCTAACCCGTACCCTAAACCGAGCCCTAACCCTAACACTAACACTAACCCTAACCCTAACCCATACCCTACGCCGTACCTGAACCCCTCCCCAAACCCGTACCCTAAGCCGTACCCTAAGCCTAACCCTAAGCCTAACACTAACCCTACGCTACCCTTGACTGCTTCTGCCTCCAATAGATTTCCTATGCACTAGTGTTTTAAGCAACAGCTTAAAAAGAGAATCCTAATGTGATTTCTTTATAATGGGTGTGTTCCTTATCTTATCCTAGTGTCTAAATTCTTCTCCATTGCTGGAACCCCAAATAATATTCCTTTACGTGCTAAGGGGTATCTAGAGAGTGGGATAGGTTTACTAACTACCCTAACCCTAACGCGTACCCTAACCCTAACCCCTACCCTAAACCTAACACGTACCCTAATCCTAACCGTACCCTAAACCGAGCCCTAACCCTAACACTAACCCTAAACCTAACCCTAACCCATACCCTATGCCGTACCCGAAACCCTCCCCGAACCCGTACCCTAAGCCGTACCCTAAGCCTAACCCTAAGCCTAACCCTAACCCTAGGCTACCATTGACTGCTTCTGCCTCCAATAGATTTCCTAAGCACTAGTGTTTTAAGCAACAGCTTAAAAAGAGAATCCTAATGTGATTTCTTTATAATGGGTGTGTTCCTTATCTTATCCTAGTGTCTAAACTCTTCTCCATGGCTGGACCCTCAAATAATATTCCTTTACGTGCTAAGGGGTATCTAGAGAGTGGGATAGGTTTAATAACTACCCTAACCCTAACGCGTACCCTAACCCTAACCCCTACCCTAACCCTAACACGTACCCTAATCCTAACCCGTACCCTAAACCGAGCCCTAACCCTAACACTAACCCTAACCCTAACCCTAACCCATACCCTACGCCGTACCCGCACCCCTCCCCGAACCCGTACCCTAAGCCGTACCCTAAGCCTAACCCTAAGCCTAACCCTAACCCTAGGCTACCCTTGACTGCTTCTGCCTCCAATAGATTTCCTAAGCACTAGTGTTTTAAGCAACAGCTTAAAAAGAGAATCCTAATGTGATTTCTTTATAATGGGTGTGTTCCTTATCTTATCCTAGTGTCTAAACTCTTCTCCATGGCTGGACCCCCAAATAATATTCCTTTACGTGCTAAGGGGTATCTAGAGAGTGGGATAGGTTTACTAACGACCCTAACCCTAATGCGTACCCTAACCCTAACCCCTACCCTAAACCTAACACGTACCCTAATCCTAACCGTACCCTAAACCGAGCCCTAACCCTAACACAAACCCTAACCCTAACCCTAACCCATACCCTACGCCATACCCGAAACCCTCCCCGAACCCGTACCCTAAGCCGTACCCTAAGCCTAACCCTAAGCCTAACCATAACTCTAGGCTACCCTTGACTGCTTCTGCCTCCAATTGATTTCCTAAGCAGTAGTGTTTTAAGGAACAGCTTAAAAAGAGAATCCTAATGTGATTTCTTTATAATGGGTGTGTTCCTTATCTTATCCTAGTGTCTAAACTCTTCTCCATGGCTGGACCCCCAAATAATATTCCTTTACGTGCTAAGGGGTATCTAGAGAGTGGGATAGGTTTAATAACTACCCGAACCCTAATGCGTACCCTAACCCTAACCCCTACCCTAACCCTAACACGTACCCTAATCCTAATCCGTACCCTAAACCGAGCCCTAACCCTAACACTAACCCTAACCCTAACCCATACCCTACGCCGTACCCGAAACCCTTCCCGAACCCGTACCCTAAGCCGTACCCTAAGCCTAACCCTAAGCCTAACCTTACCCTAGGCTACCCTTGACTGCTTCTGCCTCCAATAGATTTCCTAAGCACTAGTGTTTTAAGGAACAGCTTAAAAAGAGAATCCTAATGTGATTTCTTTATAATGGGTGTGTTCCTTATCTTATCCTAGTGTCTAAACTCTTCTACATGGCTGCACCCCCAAATAATATTGCCTTACGTGCTAAGGGGTATCTAGAGAGTGGGATAGGTTTAATAACTACCCTAACCCTAATGCGTACTCTAACCCTAACCCCTACCCTAACACTAACACGTACCCTAATCCTAACCCGTACCCTAAACCGAGCCCTAACCCTAACACTAACACTAACCCTAACCCTAACCCATACCCTACGCCGTACCTGAACCCCTCCCCAAACCCGTACCCTAAGCCGTACCCTAAGCCTAACCCTAAGCCTAACACTAACCCTAGGCTACCCTTGACTGCTTCTGCCTCCAATAGATTTCCTAAGCACTAGTGTTTTAAGCAACAGCTTAAAAAGAGAATCCTAATGTGATTTCTTTATAATGGGTGTGTTCCTTATCTTATCCTAGTGTCTAAATTCTTCTCCATTGCTGGAACCCCAAATAATATTCCTTTACGTGCTAAGGGGTATCTAGAGAGTGGGATAGGTTTACTAACTACCCTAACCCTAACGCGTACACTAACCCTAACCCCTACCCTAAACCTAACACGTACCCTAATCCTAACCGTACCCTAAACCGAGCCCTAACCCTAACACTAACCCTAACCCTAACCCTAACCCATACCCTACGCCGTACCCGAAACCCTCCCCGAACCCATACCCTAAGCCGTACCCTAAGCCTAACCCTAACCCTAGGCTACCCTTGACTGCTTCTGCCTCTTATAGATTTCCTAAGCACTAGTGTTTTAAGGAACAGCTTAAAAAGAGAATCCTAATGTGATTTCTTTATAATGGGTGTGTTCCTTATCTTATCCTAGTGTCTAAACTCTTCTCCATGGCTGGACCCTCAAATAATATTCCTTTACGTGCTAAGGGGTATCTAGAGAGTGGGATAGGTTTAATAACTACCCTAACCCTAACGCGTACCCTAACCCTAACCCCTACCCTAACCCTAACACGTACCCTAATCCTAACCCGTACCCTAAACCGAGCCCTAACCCTAACACTAACCCTAACCCTAACCCTAACCCATACCCTACGCCGTACCCGCACCCCTCCCCGAACCCGTAACCTAAGCCGTACCCTAAGCCTAACCCTAAGCCTAACCCTAACCCTAGGCTACCCTTGACTGCTTCTGCCTCCAATAGATTTCCTAAGCACTACTGTTTTAAGGAACAGCTTAAAAAGAGAATCCTAATGTGATTTCTTTATAATGGGTGTGTTCCTTATCTTATCCTAGTGTCTAAACTCTTCTCCATGGCTGCACCCCCAAATAATATTCCCTTACGTGCTAAGGGGTATCTAGAGAGTGGGATAGGTTTAATAACTACCCTAACCCTAACGCGTACCCTAACCCTAACCCCTACCCTAACCCTAACACGTACCCTAATCCTAACCTGTACCCTAAACCGAGCCCTAACCCTAACACTAACCCTAACCCTAACCCTAACCCATACCCTACGCCGTACCCGCACCCCTCCCCGAACCCGTACCCTAAGCCATACCCTAAACCTAACCCTAAGCCTAACCCTAACCCTAGGCTACCCTTCACTGCTTCTGCCTCCAATTGATTTCCTAAGCAGTAGTGTTTTAAGGAACAGCTTAAAAAGAGAATCCTAAAGTGATTTCTTTATAATGGGTGTGTTCCTTATCTTATCCTAGTGTCTAAACTCTTCTCCATGGCTGGACCCCCAAATAATATTCCTTTACGTGCTAAGGGGGAGCTAGAGAGTGGGATAGGTTTACTAACTACCCTAGCCCTAACGCGTAACCTAACCCTAACCCCTACCCTAACCCTAACACGTACCCTAATCCTAACCCGTACCCTAAACCGAGCCCTAACCCTAACACTAACCCAAACCCTAACCCTAACCCATACCCTACGCCGTACACGAACACCTCCCCGAACCCATACCCCAAGCCGTACCCTAAACCTAACCCTAAGCCTAACCCTAACCCTAGGCTACCCTTGACTGCTTCTGCCTCCAATAGATTTCCTAAGCACTAGTGTTTTAAGGAACAGCTTAAAAAGAGAATCCTAATGTGATTTCTTTATAATGGGTGTGTTCCTTATCTTATCCTAGTGTCTAAACTCTTCTCCATGGCTGCACCCCCAAATAATATTGCCTTACGTGCTAAGGGGTATCTAGAGAGTGGGATAGGTTTAATAACTACCCTAACCCTAATGCGTACTCTAACCCTAACCCCTACCCTAACACTAACACGTACCCTAATCCTAACCCGTACCCTAAACCGAGCCCTAACCCTAACACTAACACTAACCCTAACCCTAACCCATACCCTACGCCGTACCTGAACCCCTCCCCAAACCCGTACCCTAAGCCGTACCCTAAGCCTAACCCTAAGCCTAACACTAACCCTAGGCTACCCTTGACTGCTTCTGCCTCCAATAGATTTCCTAAGCACTAGTGTTTTAAGCAACAGCTTAAAAAGAGAATCCTAATGTGATTTCTTTATAATGGGTGTGTTCCTTATCTTATCCTAGTGTCTAAACTCTTCTCCATGGCTGGACCCTCAAATAATATTCCTTTACGTGCTAAGGGGTATCTAGAGAGTGGGATAGGTTTAATAACTACCCTAACCCTAACGCGTACCCTAACCCTAACCCCTACCCTAACCCTAACACCTACCCTAATCCTAACCCGTAACCTAAACCGAGCCCTAACCCTAACACTAACCCTAACCCTAACCCTAACCCATACCCTACGCCGTACCCGCACCCCTCCCCGAACCCGTAACCTAAGCCGTACCCTAAGCCTAACCCTAAGCCTAACCCTAACCCTAGGCTACCCTTGACTGCTTCTGCCTCCAATTGATTTCCTAAGCAGTAGTGTTTTAAGAAACAGCTTAAAAAGAGAATCCTAATGTGATTTCTTTATAATGGGTGTGTTCCTTATCTTATCCTAGTGTCTAAACTCTTCTCCATGGCTGGACCCCCAAATAATATTCCTTTACGTGCTAAGGGGGAGCTAGAGAGTGGGATAGGTTTAATAACTACCCTAGCCCTAACGCGTAACCTAACCCTAACCCCTACCCTAACCCTAACACGTACCCTAATCCTAACCCGTACCCTAAACCGAGCCCTAACCCTAACACTAACCCAAACCCTAACCCTAACCCATACCCTACGCCGTACACGAACACCTCCCCGAACCCATACCCCAAGCCGTACCCTAACCCTAACCCTAAGCCTAACCCTAACCCTAGGCTACCCTTGACTGCTTCTGCCTCCAATTGATTTCCTAAGCACTAGTGTTTTAAGAACAGCTTAAAAAGAGAATCCTAAAGTGATTTCTTTATAATGGGTGTGTTCCTTATCTTATCCTAGTGTCTAAACTCTTCTCCATGGCTGGACCCCCAAATAATATTCCTTTACGTGCTAAGGGGTATCTAGAGAGTGGGATAGGTTTAATAACTACCCTAACCCTAACGCGTACCCTAACCCTAACCCCTACCCTAACCCTAACACGTACCCTAATCCTAACCCGTACCCTAAACCGAGCCCTAACCCTAACACTAACCCTAACCCTAACCCTAACCCATACCCTACGCCGTACCCGAAACCCTCCCCGAACCCGTACCCTAAGCCATACCCTAAGCCTAACCCTAAGCCTAACACTAACCCTAGGCTACCCTTTACTGCTTCTGCCTGCAATAGATTTCCTAAGCACTAGTGTTTTAAGCAACAGCTTAAAAAGAGAATCCTAATGTGATTTCTTTATAATGGGTGTGTTCCTTATCTTAACCTAGTGTCTAAACTCTTCTCCATGGCTGCACCCCCAAATAATATTGCCTTACGTGCTAAGGGGTATCTAGAGAGTGGGATAGGTTTAATAACTACCCTAACCCTAATGCGTACTCTAACCCTAACCCCTACCCTAACACTAACACGTACCCTAATCCTAACCCGTACCCTAAACCGAGCCCTAACCCTAACACTAACACTAACCCTAACCCTAACCCATACCCTACGCCGTACCTGAACCCCTCCCCAAACCCGTACCCTAAGCCGTACCCTAAGCCTAACCCTAAGCCTAACACTAACCCTAGGCTACCCTTGACTGCTTCTGCCTCCAATAGATTTCCTAAGCACTAGTGTTTTAAGCAACAGCTTAAAAAGAGAATCCTAATGTGATTTCTTTATAATGGGTGTGTTCCTTATCTTATCCTAGTGTCTAAACTCTTCTCCATGGCTGGACCCTCAAATAATATTCCTTTACGTGCTAAGGGGTATCTAGAGAGTGGGATAGGTTTAATAACTACCCTAACCCTAACGCGTACCCTAACCCTAACCCCTACCCTAACCCTAACACCTACCCTAATCCTAACCCGTACCCTAAACCGAGCCCTAAGCCTAACACTAACCCTAACCCTAACCCTAACCCATACCCTACGCCGTACCCGCACCCCTCCCCGAACCCGTACCCTAAGACATACCCTAAACCTAACCCTAAGCCTAACCCTAACCCTAGGCTACCCTTGACTGCTTCTGCCTCCAATTGATTTCCTAAGCAGTAGTGTTTTAAGGAACAGCTTAAAAAGAGAATCCTAATGTGATTTCTTTATAATGGGTGTGTTCCTTATCTTATCCTAGTGTCTAAACTCTTCTCCATGGCTGGACCCCCAAATAATATTCCTTTACGTGCTAAGGGGGAGCTAGAGAGTGGGATAGGTTTACTAACTACCCTAGCCCTAACGCGTAACCTAACCCTAACCCCTACCCTAACCCTAACACGTACCCTAATCCTAACCCGTACCCTAAACCGAGCCCTAACCCTAACACTAACCCAAACCCTAACCCTAACCCATACCCTACGCCGTACACGAACACCTCCCCGAACCCATACCCCAAGCCGTACCCTAACCCTAACCCTAAGCCTAACCCTAACCCTAGGCTACCCTTGACTGCTTCTGCCTCCAATAGATTTCCTAAGCACTAGTGTTTTAAGCAACAGCTTAAAAAGAGAATCCTAATGTGATTTCTTTATAATGGGTGTGTTCCTTATCTTATCCTAGTGTCTAAACTCTTCTCCATGGCTGGACCCCCAAATAATATTCCTTTACGTGCTAAGGGGTATCTAGAGAGTGGGATAGGTTTAATAACTACCCTAACCCTAATGCGTACCCTAACCCTAACCCCTACCCTAACCCTAACACGTACCCTAATCCTAACCCGTACCCTAAACCGAGCCCTAACCCTAACCCTAACCCTAACCCATACCCTACGCCGTACCCGAAACCCTCCCCGAACCCGTACCCTAAGCCGTACCCTAAGCCTAACCCTAAGCCTAACCTTACCCTATGCTACCCTTGACTGCTTCTGCCTCCAATAGATTTCCTAAGCACTAGTGTTTTAAGGAACAGCTTAAAAAGAGAATCCTAATGTGATTTCTTTATAATGGGTGTGTTCCTTATCTTATCCTAGTGTCTAAACTCTTCTACATGGCTGCACCCCCAAATAATATTGCCTTACGTGCTAAGAGGTATCTAGAGAGTGGGATAGGTTTAATAACTACCCTAACCCTAATGCGTACTCTAACCCTAACCCCTACCCTAACACTAACACGTACCCTAATCCTAACCCGTACCCTAAACCGAGCCCTAACCCTAACACTAACACTAACCCTAACCCTAACCCATACCCTACGCTGTACCTGAACCCCTCCCCAAACCCGTACCCTAAGCCGTACCCTAAGCCTAACCCTAAGCCTAACACTAACCCTACGCTACCCTTGACTGCTTCTGCCTCCAATAGATTTCCTAAGCACTAGTGTTTTAAGCAACAGCTTAAAAAGAGAATCCTAATGTGATTTCTTTATAATGGGTGTGTTCCTTATCTTATCCTAGTGTCTAAACTCTTCTCCATGGCTGGACCCCCAAATAATATTCCTTTACGTGCTAAGGGGTATCTAGAGAGTGGGATAGGTTTACTAACGACCCTAACCCTAATGCGTACCCTAACCCTAACCCCTACCCTAAACCTAACACGTACCCTAATCCTAACCGTACCCTAAACCGAGCCCTAACCCTAACACAAACCCTAACCCTAACCCTAACCCATACCCTACGCCGTACCCGAAACCCTCCCCGAACCCGTACCCTAAGCCGTACCCTAAGCCTAACCCTAAGCCTAACCCTAACCCTAGGCTACCCTTGACTGCTTCTGCCTCCAATAGATTTCCTAAGCACTAGTGTTTTAAGGAACAGCTTAAAAAGAGAATCCTAAAGTGATTTCTTTATAATGGGTGTGTTCCTTATCTTATCCTAGCGTCTAAACTCTTCTCCATGGCTGGACCCCCAAATAATATTCCTTTACGTGCTAAGGGGTATCTAGAGAGTGGGATAGGTTTAACAACTACCCTAACCCTAACGCATACCCTAAACCTAACCCCTACCCTAACCCTAACACGTACCCTAATCCTAACCCGTACCCTAAACCGAGCCCTAACCCTAACACTAACCCTAACCCTAACCCTAACCCATACCCTACGCCGTACCCGCACCCCTCCCCGAACCCGTACCCTAAGCCGTACCCTCAGCCGAACCCTAAGCCTAACCCTAACCCTAGGCTACCCTTGACTGCTTCTGCCTCCAATAGATTTCCTAAGCACTAGTGTTTTAAGGAACAGCTTAAAAAGAGAATCCTAATGTGATTTCTTTATAATGGGTGTGTTCCTTATCTTATCCTAGTGTCTAAACTCTTCTCCATGGCTGCACCCCGAAATAATATTGCCTTACGTGCTAAGGGGTATCTAGAGAGTGGGATAGGTTTAATAACTACCCTAACCCTAATGCGTACTCTAACCCTAACCCCTACCCTAACACTAACACGTACCCTAATCCTAACCCGTACCCTAAACCGAGCCCTAACCCTAACACTAACACTAACCCTAACCCTAACCCATACCCTACGCCGTACCCGAACCCCTCCCCAAACCCGTACCCTAAGCCATACCCTAAGCCTAACCCTAAGCCTAACACTAACCCTAGGCTACCCTTGACTGCTTCTGCCTCCAATAGATTTCCTAAGCACTAGTGTTTTAAGCAACAGCTTAAAAAGAGAATCCTAATGTGATTTCTTTATAATGGGTGTGTTCCTTATCTTATCCTAGTGTCTAAACTCTTCTCCATGGCTGCACCCCCAAATAATATTCCCTTACGTGCTAAGGGGTATCTAGAGAGTGGGATAGGTTTAATAACTACCCTAACCCTAACACGTACCCTAACCCTAACCCCTACCCTAAACCTAACACGTACCCTAATCCTAACCTGTACCCTAAACCGAGCCCTAACCCTAACACTAACCCTAACCCTAACCCTAACCCATACCCTACGCCGTACCCGCACCCCTCCCCGAACCCGTACCCTAAGACATACCCTAAACCTAACCCTAAGCCTAACCCTAACCCTAGGCTACCCTTGACTGCTTCTGCCTCCAATTGATTTCCTAAGCAGTAGTGTTTTAAGGAACAGCTTAAAAAGAGAATCCTAATGTGATTTCTTTATAATGGGTGTGTTCCTTATCTTATCCTAGTGTCTAAACTCTTCTCCATGGCTGGACCCCCAAATAATATTCCTTTACGTGCTAAGGGGGAGCTAGAGAGTGGGATAGGTTTACTAACTACCCTAGCCCTAACGCGTAACCTAACCCTAACCCCTACCCTAACCCTAACACGTACCCTAATCCTAACCCGTACCCTAAACCGAGCCCTAACCCTAACACTAACCCAAACCCTAACCCTAACCCATACCCTACGCCGTACACGAACACCTCCCCGAACCCATACCCCAAGCCGTACCCTAACCCTAACCCTAAGCCTAACCCTAACCCTAGGCTACCCTTGACTGCTTCTGCCTCCAATAGATTTCCTAAGCACTAGTGTTTTAAGCAACAGCTTAAAAAGAGAATCCTAATGTGATTTCTTTATAATGGGTGTGTTCCTTATCTTATCCTAGTGTCTAAACTCTTCTCCATGGCTGCACCCCCAAATAATATTGCCTTACGTGCTAAGGGGTATCTAGAGAGTGGGATAGGTTTAATAACTACCCTAACCCTAATGCGTACTCTAACCCTAACCCCTACCCTAACACTAACACGTACCCTAATCCTAACCGTACCCTAAACCGAGCCCTAACCCTAACAGTAACCCTAACCGTAACCCTAACCCATACCCTACGCCGTACCCGAAACCCTCCCCGAACCCGTACCCTAAGCCGTACCCTAAGCCTAACCCTAAGCCTAACCCTAACCCTAGGCTACCGTTGACTGCTTCTGCCTCCAATAGATTTCCTAAGCACTAGTGTTTTAAGCAACAGCTTAAAAAGAGAATCCTAATGTGATTTCTTTATAATGGGTGTGTTCCTTATCTTATCCTAGTGTCTAAACTCTTCTCCATGGCTGGACCCTCAAATAATATTCCTTTACGTGCTAAGGGGTATCTAGAGAGTGGGATAGGTTTAATAACTACCCTAACCCTAACGCGTACCCTAACCCTAACCCCTACCCTAACCCTAACACGTACCCTAATCCTAACCCGTACCCTAAACCGAGCCCTAACCCTAACACTAACCCTAACCCTAACCCTAACCCATACCCTACGCCGTACCCGCACCCCTCCCCGAACCCGTAACCTAAGCCGTACCCTAAGCCTAACCCTAAGCCTAACCCTAACCCTAGGCTACCCTTGACTGCTTCTGCCTCCAATAGATTTCCTAAGCACTAGTGTTTTAAGCAACAGCTTAAAAAGAGAATCCTAATGTGATTTCTTTATAATGGGTGTGTTCCTTATCTTATCCTAGTGTCTAAACTCTTCTCCATGGCTGGACCCCCAAATAATATTCCTTTACGTGCTAAGGGGTATCTAGAGAGTGGGATAGGTTTACTAACGACCCTAACCCTAATGCGTACCCTAACCCTAACCCCTACCCTAAACCTAACACGTACCCTAATCCTAACCGTACCCTAAACCGAGCCCTAACCCTAACACAAACCCTAACCCTAACCCTAACCCATACCCTACGCCATACCCGAAACCCTCCCCGAACCCGTACCCTAAGCCGTACCCTAAGCCTAACCCTAAGCCTAACCATAACTCTAGGCTACCCTTGACTGCTTCTGCCTCCAATTGATTTCCTAAGCAGTAGTGTTTTAAGGAACAGCTTAAAAAGAGAATCCTAATGTGATTTCTTTATAATGGGTGTGTTCCTTATCTTATCCTAGTGTCTAAACTCTTCTCCATGGCTGGACCCCCAAATAATATTCCTTTACGTGCTAAGGGGTATCTAGAGAGTGGGATAGGTTTAATAACTACCCTAACCCTAACACGTACCCTAACCCTAACCCCTACCCTAAACCTAACACGTACCCTAATCCTAACCTGTACCCTAAACCGAGCCCTAACCCTAACACTAACCCTAACCCTAACCCTAACCCATACCCTACGCCGTACCCGCACCCCTCCCCGAACCCGTACCCTAAGACATACCCTAAACCTAACCCTAAGCCTAACCCTAACCCTAGGCTACCCTTGACTGCTTCTGCCTCCAATTGATTTCCTAAGCAGTAGTGTTTTAAGGAACAGCTTAAAAAGAGAATCTGAAAGTGATTTCTTTATAATGAGTGTGTTCCTTATCTTATCCTAGTGTCTAAACTCTTCTCCATGGCTGGACCCCCAAATAATATTCCTTTACGTGCTAAGGGGTATCTAGAGAGTGGGATAGGTTTAATAACTACCCGAACCCTAATGCGTACCCTAACCCTAACCCCTACCCTAACCCTAACACGTACCCTAATCCTAATCCGTACCCTAAACCGAGCCCTAACCCTAACACAAACCCTAACCCTAACCCATACCCTACGCCGTACCCGAAACCCTTCCCGAACCCGTACCCTAAGCCGTACCCTAAGCCTAACCCTAAGCCTAACCTTACCCTAGGCTACCCTTGACTGCTTCTGCCTCCAATAGATTTCCTAAGCACTAGTGTTTTAAGGAACAGCTTAAAAAGAGAATCCTAATGTGATTTCTTTATAATGGGTCTGTTCCTTATCTTATCCTAGTGTCTAAACTCTTCTACATGGCTGCACCCCCAAATAATATTGCCTTACGTGCTAAGGGGTATCTAGAGAGTGGGATAGGTTTAATAACTACCCTAACCCTAATGCGTACTCTAACCCTAACCCCTACCCTAACACTAACACGTACCCTAATCCTAACCCGTACCCTAAACCGAGCCCTAACCCTAACACTAACACTAACCCTAACCCTAACCCATACCCTACGCCGTACCTGAACCCCTCCCCAAACCCGTACCCTAAGCCGTACCCTAAGCCTAACCCTAAGCCTAACACTAACCCTAGGCTACCCTTGACTGCTTCTGCCTCCAATAGATTTCCTAAGCACTAGTGTTTTAAGCAACAGCTTAAAAAGAGAATCCTAATGTGATTTCTTTATAATGGGTGTGTTCCTTATCTTATCCTAGTGTCTAAATTCTTCTCCATTGCTGGAACCCCAAATAATATTCCTTTACGTGCTAAGGGGTATCTAGAGAGTGGGATAGGTTTACTAACTACCCTAACCCTAACGCGTACACTAACCCTAACCCCTACCCTAAACCTAACACGTACCCTAATCCTAACCGTACCCTAAACCGAGCCCTAACCCTAACACTAACCCTAACACTAACCCTAACCCATACCCTACGCCGTACCCGAAACCCTCCCCGAACCCATACCCTAAGCCGTACCCTAAGCCTAACCCTAACCCTAGGCTACCCTTGACTGCTTCTGCCTCTTATAGATTTCCTAAGCACTAGTGTTTTAAGGAACAGCTTAAAAAGAGAATCCTAATGTGATTTCTTTATAATGGGTGTGTTCCTTATCTTATCCTAGTGTCTAAACTCTTCTCCATGGCTGGACCCTCAAATAATATTCCTTTACGTGCTAAGGGGTATCTAGAGAGTGGGATAGGTTTAATAACTACCCTAACCCTAACGCGTACCCTAACCCTAACCCCTACCCTAACCCTAACACGTACCCTAATCCTAACCCGTACCCTAAACCGAGCCCTAACCCTAACACTAACCCTAACCCTAACCCTAACCCATACCCTACGCCGTACCCGCACCCCTCCCCGAACCCGTAACCTAAGCCGTACCCTAAGCCTAACCCTAAGCCTAACCCTAACCCTAGGCTACCCTTGACTGCTTCTGCCTCCAATAGATTTCCTAAGCACTACTGTTTTAAGGAACAGCTTAAAAAGAGAATCCTAATGTGATTTCTTTATAATGGGTGTGTTCCTTATCTTATCCTAGTGTCTAAACTCTTCTCCATGGCTGCACCCCCAAATAATATTCCCTTACGTGCTAAGGGGTATCTAGAGAGTGGGATAGGTTTAATAACTACCCTAACCCTAACGCGTACCCTAACCCTAACCCCTACCCTAACCCTAACACGTACCCTAATCCTAACCTGTACCCTAAACCGAGCCCTAACCCTAACCCTAACCCTAACCCTAACCCTAACCCATACCCTACGCCGTACCCGCACCCCTCCCCGAACCCGTACCCTAAGCCATACCCTAAACCTAACCCTAAGCCTAACCCTAACCCTAGGCTACCCTTCACTGCTTCTGCCTCCAATTGATTTCCTAAGCAGTAGTGTTTTAAGGAACAGCTTAAAAAGAGAATCCTAAAGTGATTTCTTTATAATGGGTGTGTTCCTTATCTTATCCTAGTGTCTAAACTCTTCTCCATGGCTGGACCCCCAAATAATATTCCTTTACGTGCTAAGGGGGAGCTAGAGAGTGGGATAGGTTTACTAACTACCCTAGCCCTAACGCGTAACCTAACCCTAACCCCTACCCTAACCCTAACACGTACCCTAATCCTAACCCGTACCCTAAACCGAGCCCTAACCCTAACACTAACCCAAACCCTAACCCTAACCCATACCCTACGCCGTACACGAACACCTCCCCGAACCCATACCCCAAGCCGTACCCTAAACCTAACCCTAAGCCTAACCCTAACCCTAGGCTACCCTTGACTGCTTCTGCCTCCAATAGATTTCCTAAGCACTAGTGTTTTAAGGAACAGCTTAAAAAGAGAATCCTAATGTGATTTCTTTATAATGGGTGTGTTCCTTATCTTATCCTAGTGTCTAAACTCTTCTCCATGGCTGCACCCCCAAATAATATTGCCTTACGTGCTAAGGGGTATCTAGAGAGTGGGATAGGTTTAATAACTACCCTAAACCTAATGCGTACTCTAACCCTAACCCCTACCCTAACACTAACACGTACCCTAATCCTAACCCGTACCCTAAACCGAGCCCTAACCCTAACACTAACACTAACCCTAACCCTAACCCATACCCTACGCCGTACCTGAACCCCTCCCCAAACCCGTACCCTAAGCCGTACCCTAAGCCTAACCCTAAGCCTAACACTAACCCTAGGCTACCCTTGACTGCTTCTGCCTCCAATAGATTTCCTAAGCACTAGTGTTTTAAGCAACAGCTTAAAAAGAGAATCCTAATGTGATTTCTTTATAATGGGTGTGTTCCTTATCTTATCCTAGTGTCTAAACTCTTCTCCATGGCTGGACCCTCAAATAATATTCCTTTACGTGCTAAGGGGTATCTAGAGAGTGGGATAGGTTTAATAACTACCCTAACCCTAACGCGTACCCTAACCCTAACCCCTACCCTAACCCTAACACCTACCCTAATCCTAACCCGTACCCTAAACCGAGC
Source organism: Balaenoptera borealis (assembly GCF_965194805.1). Classification (NCBI taxonomy): domain Eukaryota; kingdom Metazoa; phylum Chordata; class Mammalia; order Artiodactyla; family Balaenopteridae; genus Balaenoptera; species Balaenoptera borealis. The sequence goes on from NW_028123595.1 coordinate 404,464, forward strand.
CCTAACCCTAACACTAACCCTAACCCTAACCCTAACCCATACCCTACGCCGTACCCGCACCCCTCCCCGAACCCGTAACCTAAGCCGTACCCTAAGCCTAACCCTAAGCCTAACCCTAACCCTAGGCTACCCTTGACTGCTTCTGCCTCCAATTGATTTCCTAAGCAGTAGTGTTTTAAGCAACAGCTTAAAAAGAGAATCCTAATGTGATTTCTTTATAATGGGTGTGTTCCTTATCTTATCCTAGTGTCTAAACTCTTCTCCATGGCTGGACCCCCAAATAATATTCCTTTACGTGCTAAGGGGGAGCTAGAGAGTGGGATAGGTTTAATAACTACCCTAGCCCTAACGCGTAACCTAACCCTAACCCCTACCCTAACCCTAACACGTACCCTAATCCTAACCCGTACCCTAAACCGAGCCCTAACCCTAACACTAACCCAAACCCTAACCCTAACCCATACCCTACGCCGTACACGAACACCTCCCCGAACCCATACCCCAAGCCGTACCCTAACCCTAACCCTAAGCCTAACCCTAACCCTAGGCTACCCTTGACTGCTTCTGCCTCCAATTGATTTCCTAAGCACTAGTGTTTTAAGAACAGCTTAAAAAGAGAATCCTAAAGTGATTTCTTTATAATGGGTGTGTTCCTTATCTTATCCTAGTGTCTAAACTCTTCTCCATGGCTGGACCCCCAAATAATATTCCTTTACGTGCTAAGGGGTATCTAGAGAGTGGGATAGGTTTAATAACTACCCTAACCCTAACGCGTACCCTAACCCTAACCCCTACCCTAACCCTAACACGTACCCTAATCCTAACCCGTACCCTAAACCGAGCCCTAACCCTAACACTAACCCTAACCCTAACCCTAACCCATACCCTACGCCGTACCCGAAACCCTCCCCGAACCCGTACCCTAAGCCATACCCTAAGCCTAACCCTAAGCCTAACACTAACCCTAGGCTACCCTTTACTGCTTCTGCCTCCAATAGATTTCCTAAGCACTAGTGTTTTAAGCAACAGCTTAAAAAGAGAATCCTAATGTGATTTCTTTATAATGGGTGTGTTCCTTATCTTATCCTAGTGTCTAAACTCTTCTCCATGGCTGGACCCCCAAATAATATTCCTTTACGTGCTAAGGGGTATCTAGAGAGTGGGATAGGTTTACTAACGACCCTAACCCTAATGCGTACCCTAACCCTAACCCCTACCCTAAACCTAACACGTACCCTAATCCTAACCGTACCCTAAACCGAGCCCTAACCCTAACACAAACCCTAACCCTAACCCTAACCCATACCCTACGCCATACCCGAAACCCTCCCCGAACCCGTACCCTAAGCCGTACCCTAAGCCTAACCCTAAGCCTAACCATAACTCTAGGCTACCCTTGACTGCTTCTGCCTCCAATTGATTTCCTAAGCAGTAGTGTTTTAAGGAACAGCTTAAAAAGAGAATCCTAATGTGATTTCTTTATAATGGGTGTGTTCCTTATCTTATCCTAGTGTCTAAACTCTTCTCCATGGCTGGACCCCCAAATAATATTCCTTTACGTGCTAAGGGGTATCTAGAGAGTGGGATAGGTTTAATAACTACCCTAACCCTAACACGTACCCTAACCCTAACCCCTACCCTAAACCTAACACGTACCCTAATCCTAACCTGTACCCTAAACCGAGCCCTAACCCTAACACTAACCCTAACCCTAACCCTAACCCATACCCTACGCCGTACCCGCACCCCTCCCCGAACCCGTACCCTAAGACATACCCTAAACCTAACCCTAAGCCTAACCCTAACCCTAGGCTACCCTTGACTGCTTCTGCCTCCAATTGATTTCCTAAGCAGTAGTGTTTTAAGGAACAGCTTAAAAAGAGAATCTGAAAGTGATTTCTTTATAATGAGTGTGTTCCTTATCTTATCCTAGTGTCTAAACTCTTCTCCATGGCTGGACCCCCAAATAATATTCCTTTACGTGCTAAGGGGTATCTAGAGAGTGGGATAGGTTTAATAACTACCCGAACCCTAATGCGTACCCTAACCCTAACCCCTACCCTAACCCTAACACGTACCCTAATCCTAATCCGTACCCTAAACCGAGCCCTAACCCTAACACAAACCCTAACCCTAACCCATACCCTACGCCGTACCCGAAACCCTTCCCGAACCCGTACCCTAAGCCGTACCCTAAGCCTAACCCTAAGCCTAACCTTACCCTAGGCTACCCTTGACTGCTTCTGCCTCCAATAGATTTCCTAAGCACTAGTGTTTTAAGGAACAGCTTAAAAAGAGAATCCTAATGTGATTTCTTTATAATGGGTCTGTTCCTTATCTTATCCTAGTGTCTAAACTCTTCTACATGGCTGCACCCCCAAATAATATTGCCTTACGTGCTAAGGGGTATCTAGAGAGTGGGATAGGTTTAATAACTACCCTAACCCTAATGCGTACTCTAACCCTAACCCCTACCCTAACACTAACACGTACCCTAATCCTAACCCGTACCCTAAACCGAGCCCTAACCCTAACACTAACACTAACCCTAACCCTAACCCATACCCTACGCCGTACCTGAACCCCTCCCCAAACCCGTACCCTAAGCCGTACCCTAAGCCTAACCCTAAGCCTAACACTAACCCTAGGCTACCCTTGACTGCTTCTGCCTCCAATAGATTTCCTAAGCACTAGTGTTTTAAGCAACAGCTTAAAAAGAGAATCCTAATGTGATTTCTTTATAATGGGTGTGTTCCTTATCTTATCCTAGTGTCTAAATTCTTCTCCATTGCTGGAACCCCAAATAATATTCCTTTACGTGCTAAGGGGTATCTAGAGAGTGGGATAGGTTTACTAACTACCCTAACCCTAACGCGTACACTAACCCTAACCCCTACCCTAAACCTAACACGTACCCTAATCCTAACCGTACCCTAAACCGAGCCCTAACCCTAACACTAACCCTAACACTAACCCTAACCCATACCCTACGCCGTACCCGAAACCCTCCCCGAACCCATACCCTAAGCCGTACCCTAAGCCTAACCCTAACCCTAGGCTACCCTTGACTGCTTCTGCCTCTTATAGATTTCCTAAGCACTAGTGTTTTAAGGAACAGCTTAAAAAGAGAATCCTAATGTGATTTCTTTATAATGGGTGTGTTCCTTATCTTATCCTAGTGTCTAAACTCTTCTCCATGGCTGGACCCTCAAATAATATTCCTTTACGTGCTAAGGGGTATCTAGAGAGTGGGATAGGTTTAATAACTACCCTAACCCTAACGCGTACCCTAACCCTAACCCCTACCCTAACCCTAACACGTACCCTAATCCTAACCCGTACCCTAAACCGAGCCCTAACCCTAACACTAACCCTAACCCTAACCCTAACCCATACCCTACGCCGTACCCGCACCCCTCCCCGAACCCGTAACCTAAGCCGTACCCTAAGCCTAACCCTAAGCCTAACCCTAACCCTAGGCTACCCTTGACTGCTTCTGCCTCCAATAGATTTCCTAAGCACTACTGTTTTAAGGAACAGCTTAAAAAGAGAATCCTAATGTGATTTCTTTATAATGGGTGTGTTCCTTATCTTATCCTAGTGTCTAAACTCTTCTCCATGGCTGCACCCCCAAATAATATTCCCTTACGTGCTAAGGGGTATCTAGAGAGTGGGATAGGTTTAATAACTACCCTAACCCTAACGCGTACCCTAACCCTAACCCCTACCCTAACCCTAACACGTACCCTAATCCTAACCTGTACCCTAAACCGAGCCCTAACCCTAACCCTAACCCTAACCCTAACCCTAACCCATACCCTACGCCGTACCCGCACCCCTCCCCGAACCCGTACCCTAAGCCATACCCTAAACCTAACCCTAAGCCTAACCCTAACCCTAGGCTACCCTTCACTGCTTCTGCCTCCAATTGATTTCCTAAGCAGTAGTGTTTTAAGGAACAGCTTAAAAAGAGAATCCTAAAGTGATTTCTTTATAATGGGTGTGTTCCTTATCTTATCCTAGTGTCTAAACTCTTCTCCATGGCTGGACCCCCAAATAATATTCCTTTACGTGCTAAGGGGGAGCTAGAGAGTGGGATAGGTTTACTAACTACCCTAGCCCTAACGCGTAACCTAACCCTAACCCCTACCCTAACCCTAACACGTACCCTAATCCTAACCCGTACCCTAAACCGAGCCCTAACCCTAACACTAACCCAAACCCTAACCCTAACCCATACCCTACGCCGTACACGAACACCTCCCCGAACCCATACCCCAAGCCGTACCCTAAACCTAACCCTAAGCCTAACCCTAACCCTAGGCTACCCTTGACTGCTTCTGCCTCCAATAGATTTCCTAAGCACTAGTGTTTTAAGGAACAGCTTAAAAAGAGAATCCTAATGTGATTTCTTTATAATGGGTGTGTTCCTTATCTTATCCTAGTGTCTAAACTCTTCTCCATGGCTGCACCCCCAAATAATATTGCCTTACGTGCTAAGGGGTATCTAGAGAGTGGGATAGGTTTAATAACTACCCTAAACCTAATGCGTACTCTAACCCTAACCCCTACCCTAACACTAACACGTACCCTAATCCTAACCCGTACCCTAAACCGAGCCCTAACCCTAACACTAACACTAACCCTAACCCTAACCCATACCCTACGCCGTACCTGAACCCCTCCCCAAACCCGTACCCTAAGCCGTACCCTAAGCCTAACCCTAAGCCTAACACTAACCCTAGGCTACCCTTGACTGCTTCTGCCTCCAATAGATTTCCTAAGCACTAGTGTTTTAAGCAACAGCTTAAAAAGAGAATCCTAATGTGATTTCTTTATAATGGGTGTGTTCCTTATCTTATCCTAGTGTCTAAACTCTTCTCCATGGCTGGACCCTCAAATAATATTCCTTTACGTGCTAAGGGGTATCTAGAGAGTGGGATAGGTTTAATAACTACCCTAACCCTAACGCGTACCCTAACCCTAACCCCTACCCTAACCCTAACACCTACCCTAATCCTAACCCGTACCCTAAACCGAGCCCTAACCCTAACACTAACCCTAACCCTAACCCTAACCCATACCCTACGCCGTACCCGCACCCCTCCCCGAACCCGTAACCTAAGCCGTACCCTAAGCCTAACCCTAAGCCTAACCCTAACCCTAGGCTACCCTTGACTGCTTCTGCCTCCAATTGATTTCCTAAGCAGTAGTGTTTTAAGCAACAGCTTAAAAAGAGAATCCTAATGTGATTTCTTTATAATGGGTGTGTTCCTTATCTTATCCTAGTGTCTAAACTCTTCTCCATGGCTGGACCCCCAAATAATATTCCTTTACGTGCTAAGGGGGAGCTAGAGAGTGGGATAGGTTTAATAACTACCCTAGCCCTAACGCGTAACCTAACCCTAACCCCTACCCTAACCCTAACACGTACCCTAATCCTAACCCGTACCCTAAACCGAGCCCTAACCCTAACACTAACCCAAACCCTAACCCTAACCCATACCCTACGCCGTACACGAACACCTCCCCGAACCCATACCCCAAGCCGTACCCTAACCCTAACCCTAAGCCTAACCCTAACCCTAGGCTACCCTTGACTGCTTCTGCCTCCAATTGATTTCCTAAGCACTAGTGTTTTAAGAACAGCTTAAAAAGAGAATCCTAAAGTGATTTCTTTATAATGGGTGTGTTCCTTATCTTATCCTAGTGTCTAAACTCTTCTCCATGGCTGGACCCCCAAATAATATTCCTTTACGTGCTAAGGGGTATCTAGAGAGTGGGATAGGTTTAATAACTACCCTAACCCTAACGCGTACCCTAACCCTAACCCCTACCCTAACCCTAACACGTACCCTAATCCTAACCCGTACCCTAAACCGAGCCCTAACCCTAACACTAACCCTAACCCTAACCCTAACCCATACCCTACGCCGTACCCGAAACCCTCCCCGAACCCGTACCCTAAGCCATACCCTAAGCCTAACCCTAAGCCTAACACTAACCCTAGGCTACCCTTTACTGCTTCTGCCTCCAATAGATTTCCTAAGCACTAGTGTTTTAAGCAACAGCTTAAAAAGAGAATCCTAATGTGATTTCTTTATAATGGGTGTGTTCCTTATCTTATCCTAGTGTCTAAACTCTTCTCCATGGCTGGACCCCCAAATAATATTCCTTACGTGCTAAGGGGTATCTAGAGAGTGGGATAGGTTTACTAACGACCCTAACCCTAATGCGTACCCTAACCCTAACCCCTACCCTAAACTTAACACGTACCCTAATCCTAACCGTACCCTAAACCGAGCCCTAACCCTAACACAAACCCTAACCCTAACCCTAACCCATACCCTACGCCGTACCCGAAACCCTCCCCGAACCCGTACCCTAAGCCGTACCCTAAGCCTAACCCTAAGCCTAACCCTAACCCTAGGCTACCCTTGACTGCTTCTGTCTCCAATAGATTTCCTAAGCACTAGTGTTTTAAGGAACAGCTTAAAAAGAGAATCCTAAAGTGATTTCTTTATAATGGGTGTGTTCCTTATCTTATCCTAGCGTCTAAACTCTTCTCCATGGCTGGACCCCCAAATAATATTCCTTTACGTGCTAAGGGGTATCTAGAGAGTGGGATAGGTTTAACAACTACCCTAACCCTAACGCGTACCCTAAACCTAACCCCTACCCTAACCCTAACACGTACCCTAATCCTAACCCGTACCCTAAACCGAGCCCTAACCCTAACACTAACCCTAACCCTAACCCTAACCCATACCCTACGCCGTACCCGCACCCCTCCCCGAACCCGTACCCTAAGCCGTACCCTCAGCCGAACCCTAAGCCTAACCCTAACCCTAGGCTACCCTTGACTGCTTCTGCCTCCAATAGATTTCCTAAGCACTAGTGTTTTAAGGAACAGCTTAAAAAGAGAATCCTAATGTGATTTCTTTATAATGGGTGTGTTCCTTATCTTATCCTAGTGTCTAAACTCTTCTCCATGGCTGCACCCCGAAATAATATTGCCTTACGTGCTAAGGGGTATCTAGAGAGTGGGATAGGTTTAATAACTACCCTAACCCTAATGCGTACTCTAACCCTAACCCCTACCCTAACACTAACACGTACCCTAATCCTAACCCGTACCCTAAACCGAGCCCTAACCCTAACACTAACACTAACCCTAACCCTAACCCATACCCTACGCCGTACCCGAACCCCTCCCCAAACCCGTACCCTAAGCCGTACCCTAAGCCTAACCCTAAGCCTAACACTAACCCTAGGCTACCCTTGACTGCTTCTGCCTCCAATAGATTTCCTAAGCACTAGTGTTTTAAGCAACAGCTTAAAAAGAGAATCCTAATGTGATTTCTTTATAATGGGTGTGTTCCTTATCTTATCCTAGTGTCTAAACTCTTCTCCATGGCTGCACCCCCAAATAATATTCCCTTACGTGCTAAGGGGTATCTAGAGAGTGGGATAGGTTTAATAACTACCCTAACCCTAACACGTACCCTAACCCTAACCCCTACCCTAAACCTAACACGTACCCTAATCCTAACCTGTACCCTAAACCGAGCCCTAACCCTAACACTAACCCTAACCCTAACCCTAACCCATAACCTACGCTGTACCCGCACCCCTCCCCGAACCCGTACCCTAAGACATACCCTAAACCTAACCCTAAGCCTAACCCTAACCCTAGGCTACCCTTGACTGCTTCTGCCTCCAATTGATTTCCTAAGCAGTAGTGTTTTAAGGAACAGCTTAAAAAGAGAATCCTAATGTGATTTCTTTATAATGGGTGTGTTCCTTATCTTATCCTAGTGTCTAAACTCTTCTCCATGGCTGGACCCCCAAATAATATTCCTTTACGTGCTAAGGGGGAGCTAGAGAGTGGGATAGGTTTACTAACTACCCTAGCCCTAACGCGTAACCTAACCCTAACCCCTACCCTAACCCTAACACGTACCCAATCCTAACCCGTAACCTAAACCGAGCCCTAACCCTAACACTAACCCAAACCCTAACCCTAACCCATACCCTACGCCGTACACGAACACCTCCCCGAACCCATACCCCAAGCCGTACCCTAACCCTAACCCTAAGCCTAACCCTAACCCTAGGCTACCCTTGACTGCTTCTGCCTCCAATAGATTTCCTAAGCACTAGTGTTTTAAGCAACAGCTTAAAAAGAGAATCCTAATGTGATTTCTTTATAATGGGTGTGTTCCTTATCTTATCCTAGTGTCTAAACTCTTCTCCATGGCTGGACCCCCAAATAATATTCCTTTACGTGCTAAGGGGTATCTAGAGAGTGGGATAGGTTTAATAACTACCCTAACCCTAATGCGTACCCTAACCCTAACCCCTACCCTAACCCTAACACGTACCCTAATCCTAACCCGTACCCTAAACCGAGCCCTAACCCTAACCCTAACCCTAACCCATACCCTACGCCGTACCCGAAACCCTCCCCGAACCCGTACCCTAAGCCGTACCCTAAGCCTAACCCTAAGCCTAACCTTACCCTATGCTACCCTTGACTGCTTCTGCCTCCAATAGATTTCCTAAGCACTAGTGTTTTAAGGAACAGCTTAAAAAGAGAATCCTAATGTGATTTCTTTATAATGGGTGTGTTCCTTATCTTATCCTATTGTCTAAACTCTTCTACATGGCTGCACCCCCAAATAATATTGCCTTACGTGCTAAGGGGTATCTAGAGAGTGGGATAGGTTTAATAACTACCCTAACCCTAATGCGTACTCTAACCCTAACCCCTACCCTAACACTAACACGTACCCTAATCCTAACCCGTACCCTAAACCGAGCCCTAACCCTAACACTAACACTAACCCTAACCCTAACCCATACCCTACGCCGTACCTGAACCCCTCCCCAAACCCGTACCCTAAGCCGTACCCTAAGCCTAACCCTAAGCCTAACACTAACCCTAGGCTACCCTTGACTGCTTCTGCCTCCAATAGATTTCCTAAGCACTAGTGTTTTAAGCAACAGCTTAAAAAGAGAATCCTAATGTGATTTCTTTATAATGGGTGTGTTCCTTATCTTATCCTAGTGTCTAAATTCTTCTCCATTGCTGGAACCCCAAATAATATTCCTTTACGTGCTAAGGGGTATCTAGAGAGTGGGATAGGTTTACTAACTACCCTAACCCTAACGCGTACACTAACCCTAACCCCTACCCTAAACCTAACACGTACCCTAATCCTAACCGTACCCTAAACCGAGCCCTAACCCTAACACTAACCCTAACCCTAACCCTAACCCATACCCTACGCCGTACCCGAAACCCTCCCCGAACCCATACCCTAAGCCGTACCCTAAGCCTAACCCTAACCCTAGGCTACCCTTGACTGCTTCTGCCTCTTACAGATTTCCTAAGCACTAGTGTTTTAAGGAACAGCTTAAAAAGAGAATCCTAATGTGATTTCTTTATAATGGGTGTGTTCCTTATCTTATCCTAGTGTCTAAACTCTTCTCCATGGCTGGACCCTCAAATAATATTCCTTTACGTGCTAAGGGGTATCTAGAGAGTGGGATAGGTTTAATAACTACCCTAACCCTAACGCGTACCCTAACCCTAACCCCTACCCTAACCCTAACACGTACCCTAATCCTAACCCGTACCCTAAACCGAGCCCTAACCCTAACACTAACCCTAACCCTAACCCTAACCCATACCCTACGCCGTACCCGCACCCCTCCCCGAACCCGTAACCTAAGCCGTACCCTAAGCCTAACCCTAAGCCTAACCCTAACCCTAGGCTACCCTTGACTGCTTCTGCCTCCAATAGATTTCCTAAGCACTACTGTTTTAAGGAACAGCTTAAAAAGAGAATCCTAATGTGATTTCTTTATAATGGGTGTGTTCCTTATCTTATCCTAGTGTCTAAACTCTTCTCCATGGCTGCACCCCCAAATAATATTCCCTTACGTGCTAAGGGGTATCTAGAGAGTGGGATAGGTTTAATAACTACCCTAACCCTAACGCGTACCCTAACCCTAACCCCTACCCTAACCCTAACACGTACCCTAATCCTAACCTGTACCCTAAACCGAGCCCTAACCCTAACACTAACCCTAACCCTAACCCTAACCCATACCCTACGCCGTACCCGCACCCCTCCCCGAACCCGTACCCTAAGCCATACCCTAAACCTAACCCTAAGCCTAACCCTAACCCTAGGCTACCCTTCACTGCTTCTGCCTCCAATTGATTTCCTAAGCAGTAGTGTTTTAAGGAACAGCTTAAAAAGAGAATCCTAAAGTGATTTCTTTATAATGGGTGTGTTCCTTATCTTATCCTAGTGTCTAAACTCTTCTCCATGGCTGGACCCCCAAATAATATTCCTTTACGTGCTAAGGGGGAGCTAGAGAGTGGGATAGGTTTACTAACTACCCTAGCCCTAACGCGTAACCTAAACCTAACCCCTACCCTAACCCTAACACGTACCCTAATCCTAACCCGTACCCTAAACCGAGCCCTAACCCTAACACTAACCCAAACCCTAACCCTAACCCATACCCTACGCCGTACACGAACACCTCCCCGAACCCATACCCCAAGCCGTACCCTAAACCTAACCCTAAGCCTAACCCTAACCCTAGGCTACCCTTGACTGCTTCTGCCTCCAATAGATTTCCTAAGCACTAGTGTTTTAAGGAACAGCTTAAAAAGAGAATCCTAATGTGATTTCTTTATAATGGGTGTGTTCCTTATCTTATCCTAGTGTCTAAACTCTTCTCCATGGCTGCACCCCCAAATAATATTGCCTTACGTGCTAAGGGGTATCTAGAGAGTGGGATAGGTTTAATAACTACCCTAACCCTAATGCGTACTCTAACCCTAACCCCTACCCTAACACTAACACGTACCCTAATCCTAACCCGTACCCTAAACCGAGCCCTAACCCTAACACTAACACTAACCCTAACCCTAACCCATACCCTACGCTGTACCTGAACCCCTCCCCAAACCCGTACCCTAAGCCGTACCCTAAGCCTAACCCTAAGCCTAACACTAACCCTAGGCTACCCTTGACTGCTTCTGCCTCCAATAGATTTCCTAAGCACTAGTGTTTTAAGCAACAGCTTAAAAAGAGAATCCTAATGTGATTTCTTTATAATGGGTGTGTTCCTTATCTTATCCTAGTGTCTAAACTCTTCTCCATGGCTGGACCCTCAAATAATATTCCTTTACGTGCTAAGGGGTATCTAGAGAGTGGGATAGGTTTAATAACTACCCTAACCCTAACGCGTACCCTAACCCTAACCCCTACCCTAACCCTAACACCTACCCTAATCCTAACCCGTACCCTAAACCGAGCCCTAACCCTAACACTAACCCTAACCCTAACCCATACCCTACGCCGTACCCGCACCCCTCCCCGAACCCGTAACCTAAGCCGTACCCTAAGCCTAACCCTAAGCCTAACCCTAACCCTAGGCTACCCTTGACTGCTTCTGCCTCCAATTGATTTCCTAAGCAGTAGTGTTTTAAGAAACAGCTTAAAAAGAGAATCCTAATGTGATTTCTTTATAATGGGTGTGTTCCTTATCTTATCCTAGTGTCTAAACTCTTCTCCATGGCTGGACCCCCAAATAATATTCCTTTACGTGCTAAGGGGGAGCTAGAGAGTGGGATAGGTTTAATAACTACCCTAGCCCTAACGCGTAACCTAACCCTAACCCCTACCCTAACCCTAACACGTACCCTAATCCTAACCCGTACCCTAAACCGAGCCCTAACCCTAACACTAACCCAAACCCTAACCCTAACCCATACCCTACGCCGTACACGAACACCTCCCCGAACCCATACCCCAAGCCGTACCCTAACCCTAACCCTAAGCCTAACCCTAACCCTAGGCTACCCTTGACTGCTTCTGCCTCCAATTGATTTCCTAAGCACTAGTGTTTTAAGAACAGCTTAAAGAGAGAATCCTAAAGTGATTTCTTTATAATGGGTGTGTTCCTTATCTTATCCTAGTGTCTAAACTCTTCTCCATGGCTGGACCCCCAAATAATATTCCTTTACGTGCTAAGGGGTATCTAGAGAGTGGGATAGGTTTAATAACTACCCTAACCCTAACGCGTACCCTAACCCTAACCCCTACCCTAACCCTAACACGTACCCTAATCCTAACCCGTACCCTAAACCGAGCCCTAACCCTAACACTAACCCTAACCCTAACCCTAACCCATACCCTACGCCGTACCCGAAACCCTCCCCGAACCCGTACCCTAAGCCATACCCTAAGCCTAACCCTAAGCCTAACACTAACCCTAGGCTACCCTTTACTGCTTCTGCCTCCAATAGATTTCCTAAGCACTAGTGTTTTAAGCAACAGCTTAAAAAGAGAATCCTAATGTGATTTCTTTATAATGGGTGTGTTCCTTATCTTATCCTAGTGTCTAAACTCTTCTCCATGGCTGGACCCCCAAATAATATTCCTTACGTGCTAAGGGGTATCTAGAGAGTGGGATAGGTTTACTAACGACCCTAACCCTAATGCGTACCCTAACCCTAACCCCTACCCTAAACCTAACACGTACCCTAATCCTAACCTGTACCCTAAACCGAGCCCTAACCCTAACACTAACCCTAACCCTAACCCTAACCCATACCCTACGCCGTACCCGCACCCCTCCCCGAACCCGTACCCTAAGACATACCCTAAACCTAACCCTAAGCCTAACCCTAACCCTAGGCTACCCTTGACTGCTTCTGCCTCCAATTGATTTCCTAAGCAGTAGTGTTTTAAGGAACAGCTTAAAAAGAGAATCCTAATGTGATTTCTTTATAATGGGTGTGTTCCTTATCTTATCCTAGTGTCTAAACTCTTCTCCATGGCTGGACCCCCAAATAATATTCCTTTACGTGCTAAGGGGGAGCTAGAGAGTGGGATAGGTTTACTAACTACCCTAGCCCTAACGCATAACCTAACCCTAACCCCTACCCTAACCCTAACACGTACCCTAATCCTAACCCGTACCCTAAACCGAGCCCTAACCCTAACACTAACCCAAACCCTAACCCTAACCCATACCCTACGCCGTACACGAACACCTCCCCGAACCCATACCCCAAGCCGTACCCTAACCCTAACCCTAAGCCTAACCCTAACCCTAGGCTACCCTTGACTGCTTCTGCCTCCAATAGATTTCCTAAGCACTAGTGTTTTAAGCAACAGCTTAAAAAGAGAATCCTAATGTGATTTCTTTATAATGGGTGTGTTCCTTATCTTATCCTAGTGTCTAAACTCTTCTCCATGGCTGGACCCCCAAATAATATTCCTTTACGTGCTAAGGGGTATCTAGAGAGTGGGATAGGTTTAATAACTACCCTAACCCTAATGCGTACCCTAACCCTAACCCCTACCCTAACCCTAACACGTACCCTAATCCTAACCCGTACCCTAAACCGAGCCCTAACCCTAACCCTAACCCTAACCCATACCCTACGCCGTACCCGAAACCCTCCCCGAACCCGTACCCTAAGCCGTACCCTAAGCCTAACCCTAAGCCTAACCTTACCCTATGCTACCCTTGACTGCTTCTGCCTCCAATAGATTTCCTAAGCACTAGTGTTTTAAGGAACAGCTTAAAAAGAGAATCCTAATGTGATTTCTTTATAATGGGTGTGTTCCTTATCTTATCCTAGTGTCTAAATTCTTCTCCATTGCTGGAACCCCAAATAATATTCCTTTACGTGCTAAGGGGTATCTAGAGAGTGGGATAGGTTTACTAACTACCCTAACCCTAACGCGTACCCTAACCCTAACCCCTACCCTAAACCTAACACGTACCCTAATCCTAACCGTACCCTAAACCGAGCCCTAACCCTAACACTAACCCTAAACCTAACCCTAACCCATACCCTATGCCGTACCCGAAACCCTCCCCGAACCCGTACCCTAAGCCGTACCCTAAGCCTAACCCTAAGCCTAACCCTAACCCTAGGCTACCCTTGACTGCTTCTGCCTCTTATAGATTTCCTAAGCACTAGTGTTTTAAGGAACAGCTTAAAAAGAGAATCCTAATGTGATTTCTTTATAATGGGTGTGTTCCTTATCTTATCCTAGTGTCTAAACTCTTCTCCATGGCTGGGCCCTCAAATAATATTCCTTTACGTGCTAAGGGGTATCTAGAGAGTGGGATAGGTTTAATAACTACCCTAACCCTAACGCGTACCCTAACCCTAACCCCTACCCTAACCCTAACACGTACCCTAATCCTAACCCGTACCCTAAACCGAGCCCTAACCCTAACACTAACCCTAACCCTAACCCTAACCCATACCCTACGCCGTACCCGCACCCCTCCCCGAACCCGTAACCTAAGCCGTACCCTAAGCCTAACCCTAAGCCTAACCCTAACCCTAGGCTACCCTTGACTGCTTCTGCCTCCAATAGATTTCCTAAGCACTAGTGTTTTAAGCAACAGCTTAAAAAGAGAATCCTAATGTGATTTCTTTATAATGGGTGTGTTCCTTATCTTATCCTAGTGTCTAAACTCTTCTCCATGGCTGGACCCCCAAATAATATTCCTTTACGTGCTAAGGGGTATCTAGAGAGTGGGATAGGTTTACTAACGACCCTAACCCTAATGCGTACCCTAACCCTAACCCCTACCCTAAACCTAACACGTACCCTAATCCTAACCGTACCCTAAACCGAGCCCTAACCCTAACACAAACCCTAACCCTAACCCTAACCCATACCCTACGCCATACCCGAAACCCTCCCCGAACCCGTACCCTAAGCCGTACCCTAAGCCTAACCCTAAGCCTAACCATAACTCTAGGCTACCCTTGACTGCTTCTGCCTCCAATTGATTTCCTAAGCAGTAGTGTTTTAAGGAACAGCTTAAAAAGAGAATCCTAATGTGATTTCTTTATAATGGGTGTGTTCCTTATCTTATCCTAGTGTCTAAACTCTTCTCCATGGCTGGACCCCCAAATAATATTCCTTTACGTGCTAAGGGGTATCTAGAGAGTGGGATAGGTTTAATAACTACCCTAACCCTAACACGTACCCTAACCCTAACCCCTACCCTAAACCTAACACGTACCCTAATCCTAACCTGTACCCTAAACCGAGCCCTAACCCTAACACTAACCCTAACCCTAACCCTAACCCATACCCTACGCCGTACCCGCACCCCTCCCCGAACCCGTACCCTAAGACATACCCTAAACCTAACCCTAAGCCTAACCCTAACCCTAGGCTACCCTTGACTGCTTCTGCCTCCAATTGATTTCCTAAGCAGTAGTGTTTTAAGGAACAGCTTAAAAAGAGAATCTGAAAGTGATTTCTTTATAATGGGTGTGTTCCTTATCTTATCCTAGTGTCTAAACTCTTCTCCATGGCTGGACCCCCAAATAATATTCCTTTACGTGCTAAGGGGTATCTAGAGAGTGGGATAGGTTTAATAACTACCCGAACCCTAATGCGTACCCTAACCCTAACCCCTACCCTAACCCTAACACGTACCCTAATCCTAATCCGTACCCTAAACCGAGCCCTAACCCTAACACTAACCCTAACCCTAACCCATACCCTACGCCGTACCCGAAACCCTTCCCGAACCCGTACCCTAAGCCGTACCCTAAGCCTAACCCTAAGCCTAAACTTACCCTAGGCTACCCTTGACTGCTTCTGCCTCCAATAGATTTCCTAAGCACTAGTGTTTTAAGGAACAGCTTAAAAAGAGAATCCTAATGTGATTTCTTTATAATGGGTGTGTTCCTTATCTTATCCTAGTGTCTAAACTCTTCTACATGGCTGCACCCCCAAATAATATTGCCTTACGTGCTAAGGGGTATCTAGAGAGTGGGATAGGTTTAATAACTACCCTAACCCTAATGCGTACTCTAACCCTAACCCCTACCCTAACACTAACACGTACCCTAATCCTAACCCGTACCCTAAACCGAGCCCTAACCCTAACACTAACACTAACCCTAACCCTAACCCATACCCTACGCCGTACCTGAACCCCTCCCCAAACCCGTACCCTAAGCCGTACCCTAAGCCTAACCCTAAGCCTAACACTAACCCTAGGCTACCCTTGACTGCTTCTGCCTCCAATAGATTTCCTAAGCACTAGTGTTTTAAGCAACAGCTTAAAAAGAGAATCCTAATGTGATTTCTTTATAATGGGTGTGTTCCTTATCTTATCCTAGTGTCTAAATTCTTCTCCATTGCTGGAACCCCAAATAATATTCCTTTACGTGCTAAGGGGTATCTAGAGAGTGGGATAGGTTTACTAACTACCCTAACCCTAACGCGTACACTAACCCTAACCCCTACCCTAAACCTAACACGTACCCTAATCCTAACCGTACCCTAAACCGAGCCCTAACCCTAACACTAACCCTAACCCTAACCCTAACCCATACCCTACGCCTTACCCGAAACCCTCCCCGAACCCATACCCTAAGCCGTACCCTAAGCCTAACCCTAACCCTAGGCTACCCTTGACTGCTTCTGCCTTTTATAGATTTCCTAAGCACTAGTGTTTTAAGGAACAGCTTAAAAAGAGAATCCTAATGTGATTTCTTTATAATGGGTGTGTTCCTTATCTTATCCTAGTGTCTAAACTCTTCTCCATGGCTGGACCCTCAAATAATATTCCTTTACGTGCTAAGGGGTATCTAGAGAGTGGGATAGGTTTAATAACTACCCTAACCCTAACGCGTACCCTAACCCTAACCCCTACCCTAACCCTAACACGTACCCTAATCCTAACCCGTACCCTAAACCGAGCCCTAACCCTAACACTAACCCTAACCCTAACCCTAACCCATACCCTACGCCGTACCCGCACCCCTCCCCGAACCCGTAACCTAAGCCGTACCCTAAGCCTAACCCTAAGCCTAACCCTAACCCTAGGCTACCCTTGACTGCTTCTGCCTCCAATAGATTTCCTAAGCACTACTGTTTTAAGGAACAGCTTAAAAAGAGAATCCTAATGTGATTTCTTTATAATGGGTGTGTTCCTTATCTTATCCTAGTGTCTAAACTCTTCTCCATGGCTGCACCCCCAAATAATATTCCCTTACGTGCTAAGGGGTATCTAGAGAGTGGGATAGGTTTAATAACTACCCTAACCCTAACGCGTACCCTAACCCTAACCCCTACCCTAACCCTAACACGTACCCTAATCCTAACCTGTACCCTAAACCGAGCCCTAACCCTAACACTAACCCTAACCCTAACCCTAACCCATACCCTACGCCGTACCCGCACCCCTCCCCGAACCCGTACCCTAAGCCATACCCTAAACCTAACCCTAAGCCTAACCCTAACCCTAGGCTACCCTTCACTGCTTCTGCCTCCAATTGATTTCCTAAGCAGTAGTGTTTTAAGGAACAGCTTAAAAAGAGAATCCTAAAGTGATTTCTTTATAATGGGTGTGTTCCTTATCTTATCCTAGTGTCTAAACTCTTCTCCATGGCTGGACCCCCAAATAATATTCCTTTACGTGCTAAGGGGGAGCTAGAGAGTGGGATAGGTTTACTAACTACCCTAGCCCTAACGCGTAACCTAACCCTAACCCCTACCCTAACCCTAACACGTACCCTAATCCTAACCCGTACCCTAAACCGAGCCCTAACCCTAACACTAACCCAAACCCTAACCCTAACCCATACCCTACGCCGTACACGAACACCTCCCCGAACCCATACCCCAAGCCGTACCCTAAACCTAACCCTAAGCCTAACCCTAACCCTAGGCTACCCTTGACTGCTTCTGCCTCCAATAGATTTCCTAAGCACTAGTGTTTTAAGGAACAGCTTAAAAAGAGAATCCTAATGTGATTTCTTTATAATGGGTGTGTTCCTTATCTTATCCTAGTGTCTAAACTCTTCTCCATGGCTGCACCCCCAAATAATATTGCCTTACGTGCTAAGGGGTATCTAGAGAGTGGGATAGGTTTAATAACTACCCTAACCCTAATGCGTACTCTAACCCTAACCCCTACCCTAACACTAACACGTACCCTAATCCTAACCCGTACCCTAAACCGAGCCCTAACCCTAACACTAACACTAACCCTAACCCTAACCCATACCCTACGCCGTACCTGAACCCCTCCCCAAACCCGTACCCTAAGCCGTACCCTAAGCCTAACCCTAAGCCTAACACTAACCCTAGGCTACCCTTGACTGCTTCTGCCTCCAATAGATTTCCTAAGCACTAGTGTTTTAAGCAACAGCTTAAAAAGAGAATCCTAATGTGATTTCTTTATAATGGGTGTGTTCCTTATCTTATCCTAGTGTCTAAACTCTTCTCCATGGCTGGACCCTCAAATAATATTCCTTTACGTGCTAAGGGGTATCTAGAGAGTGGGATAGGTTTAATAACTACCCTAACCCTAACGCGTACCCTAACCCTAACCCCTACCCTAACCCTAACACCTACCCTAATCCTAACCCGTACCCTAAACCGAGCCCTAACCCTAACACTAACCCTAACCCTAACCCTAACCCATACCCTACGCCGTACCCGCACCCCTCCCCGAACCCGTAACCTAAGCCGTACCCTAAGCCTAACCCTAAGCCTAACCCTAACCCTAGGCTACCCTTGACTGCTTCTGCCTCCAATTGATTTCCTAAGCAGTAGTGTTTTAAGAAACAGCTTAAAAAGGGAATCCTAATGTGATTTCTTTATAATGGGTGTGTTCCTTATCTTATCCTAGTGTCTAAACTCTTCTCCATGGCTGGACCCCCAAATAATATTCCTTTACGTGCTAAGGGGGAGCTAGAGAGTGGGATAGGTTTAATAACTACCCTAGCCCTAACGCGTAACCTAACCCTAACCCCTACCCTAACCCTAACACGTACCCTAATCCTAACCCGTACCCTAAACCGAGCCCTAACCCTAACACTAACCCAAACCCTAACCCTAACCCATACCCTACGCCGTACACGAACACCTCCCCGAACCCATACCCCAAGCCGTACCCTAACCCTAACCCTAAGCCTAACCCTAACCCTAGGCTACCCTTGACTGCTTCTGCCTCCAATTGATTTCCTAAGCACTAGTGTTTTAAGAACAGCTTAAAAAGAGAATCCTAAAGTGATTTCTTTATAATGGGTGTGTTCCTTATCTTATCCTAGTGTCTAAACTCTTCTCCATGGCTGGACCCCCAAATAATATTCCTTTACGTGCTAAGGGGTATCTAGAGAGTGGGATAGGTTTAATAACTACCCTAACCCTAACGCGTACCCTAACCCTAACCCCTACCCTAACCCTAACACGTACCCTAATCCTAACCCGTACCCTAAACCGAGCCCTAACCCTAACACTAACCCTAACCCTAACCCTAACCCATACCCTACGCCGTACCCGAAACCCTCCCCGAACCCGTACCCTAAGCCATACCCTAAGCCTAACCCTAAGCCTAACACTAACCCTAGGCTACCCTTTACTGCTTCTGCCTCCAATAGATTTCCTAAGCACTAGTGTTTTAAGCAACAGCTTAAAAAGAGAATCCTAATGTGATTTCTTTATAATGGGTGTGTTCCTTATCTTATCCTAGTGTCTAAACTCTTCTCCATGGCTGGACCCCCAAATAATATTCCTTACGTGCTAAGGGGTATCTAGAGAGTGGGATAGGTTTACTAACGACCCTAACCCTAATGCGTACCCTAACCCTAACCCCTACCCTAACCCTAACACGTACCCTAATCCTAACCCGTACCCTAAACCGAGCCCTAACCCTAACACTAACCCTAACCCTAACCCTAACCCATACCCTACGCCGTACCCGCACCCCTCCCCGAACCCGTACCCTAAGCCGTACCCTCAGCCGAACCCTAAGCCTAACCCTAACCCTAGGCTACCCTTGACTGCTTCTGCCTCCAATAGATTTCCTAAGCACTAGTGTTTTAAGGAACAGCTTAAAAAGAGAATCCTAATGTGATTTCTTTATAATGGGTGTGTTCCTTATCTTATCCTAGTGTCTAAACTCTTCTCCATGGCTGCACCCCCAAATAATATTGCCTTACGTGCTAAGGGGTATCTAGAGAGTGGGATAGGTTTAATAACTACCCTAACCCTAATGCGTACTCTAACCCTAACCCCTACCCTAACAATAACACGTACCCTAATCCTAACCCGTACCCTAAACCGAGCCCTAACCCTAACACTAACACTAACCCTAACCCTAACCCATACCCTACGCCGTACCCGAACCCCTCCCCAAACCCGTACCCTAAGCCGTACCCTAAGCCTAACCCTAAGCCTAACCCTAACCCTAGGCTACCCTTGACTGCTTCTGCCTCCCATTGATTTCCTAAGCAGTAGTGTTTTAAGGAACAGCTTAAAAAGAGAATCCTAATGTGATTTCTTTATAATGGGTGTGTTCCTTATCTTATCCTAGTGTCTAAACTCTTCTCCATGGCTGGACCCCCAAATAATATTACTTTACGTGCTAAGGGGGAGCTAGAGAGTGGGATAGGTTTACTAACTACCCTAGCCCTAACGCGTACACTAACCCTAACCCCTACCCTAAACCTAACACGTACCCTAATCCTAACCGTACCCTAAACCGAGCCCTAACCCTAACACTAACCCTAACCCTAACCCTAACCCATACCCTACGCCATACCCGAAACCCTCCCCGAACCCGTACCCTAAGCCGTACCCTAAGCCTAACCCTAAGCCTAACCTTACCCTATGCTACCCTTGACTGCTTCTGCCTCCAATAGATTTCCTAAGCACTAGTGTTTTAAGGAACAGCTTAAAAAGAGAATCCTAATGTGATTTCTTTATAATGGGTGTGTTCCTTATCTTATCCTAGTGTCTAAACTCTTCTACATGGCTGCACCCCCAAATAATATTGCCTTACGTGCTAAGGGGTATCTAGAGAGTGGGATAGGTTTAATAACTACCCTAACCCTAATGCGTACTCTAACCCTAACCCCTACCCTAACACTAACACGTACCCTAATCCTAACCCGTACCCTAAACCGAGCCCTAACCCTAACACTAACACTAACCCTAACCCTAACCCATACCCTACGCCGTACCTGAACCCCTCCCCAAACCCGTACCCTAAGCCGTACCCTAAGCCTAACCCTAAGCCTAACACTAACCCTACGCTACCCTTGACTGCTTCTGCCTCCAATAGATTTCCTAAGCACTAGTGTTTTAAGCAACAGCTTAAAAAGAGAATCCTAATGTGATTTCTTTATAATGGGTGTGTTCCTTATCTTATCCTAGTGTCTAAACTCTTCTCCATGGCTGGACCCCCAAATAATATTCCTTTACGTGCTAAGGGGTATCTAGAGAGTGGGATAGGTTTACTAACGACCCTAACCCTAATGCGTACCCTAACCCTAACCCCTACCCTAAACCTAACACGTACCCTAATCCTAACCGTACCCTAAACCGAGCCCTAACCCTAACACAAACCCTAACCCTAACCCTAACCCATACCCTACGCCGTACCTGAAACCCTCCCCGAACCCGTACCCTAAGCCGTACCCTAAGCCTAACCCTAAGCCTAACCCTAACCCTAGGCTACCCTTGACTGCTTCTGCCTCCAATAGATTTCCTAAGCACTAGTGTTTTAAGGAACAGCTTAAAAAGAGAATCCTAAAGTGATTTCTTTATAATGGGTGTGTTCCTTATCTTATCCTAGCGTCTAAACTCTTCTCCATGGCTGGACCCCCAAATAATATTCCTTTACGTGCTAAGGGGTATCTAGAGAGTGGGATAGGTTTAACAACTACCCTAACCCTAACGCGTACCCTAAACCTAACCCCTACCCTAACCCTAACACGTACCCTAATCCTAACCCGTACCCTAAACCGAGCCCTAACCCTAACACTAACCCTAACCCTAACCCTAACCCATACCCTACGCCGTACCCGCACCCCTCCCCGAACCCGTACCCTAAGCCGTACCCTCAGCCGAACCCTAAGCCTAACCCTAACCCTAGGCTACCCTTGACTGCTTCTGCCTCCAATAGATTTCCTAAGCACTAGTGTTTTAAGGAACAGCTTAAAAAGAGAATCCTAATGTGATTTCTTTATAATGGGTGTGTTCCTTATCTTATCCTAGTGTCTAAACTCTTCTCCATGGCTGCACCCCGAAATAATATTGCCTTACGTGCTAAGGGGTATCTAGAGAGTGGGATAGGTTTAATAACTACCCTAACCCTAATGCGTACTCTAACCCTAACCCCTACCCTAACACTAACACGTACCATAATCCTAACCCGTACCCTAAACCGAGCCCTAACCCTAACACTAACACTAACCCTAACCCTAACCCATACCCTACGCCGTACCCAAACCCCTCCCCAAAACCGTACCCTAAGCCATACCCTAAGCCTAACCCTAAGCCTAACACTAACCCTAGGCTACCCTTGACTGCTTCTGCCTCCAATAGATTTCCTAAGCACTAGTGTTTTAAGCAACAGCTTAAAAAGAGAATCCTAATGTGATTTCTTTATAATGGGTGTGTTCCTTATCTTATCCTAGTGTCTAAACTCTTCTCCATGGCTGCACCCCCAAATAATATTCCCTTACGTGCTAAGGGGTATCTAGAGAGTGGGATAGGTTTAATAACTACCCTAACCCTAACACGTACCCTAACCCTAACCCCTACCCTAAACCTAACACGTACCCTAATCCTAACCTGTACCCTAAACCGAGCCCTAACCCTAACACTAACCCTAACCCTAACCCTAACCCATACCCTACGCCGTACACGCACCCCTCCCCGAACCCGTACCCTAAGACATACCCTAAACCTAACCCTAAGCCTAACCCTAACCCTAGGCTACCCTTGACTGCTTCTGCCTCCAATTGATTTCCTAAGCAGTAGTGTTTTAAGGAACAGCTTAAAAAGAGAATCCTAATGTGATTTCTTTATAATGGGTGTGTTCCTTATCTTATCCTAGTGTCTAAACTCTTCTCCATGGCTGGACCCCCAAATAATATTCCTTTACGTGCTAAGGGGGAGCTAGAGAGTGGGATAGGTTTACTAACTACCCTAGCCCTAACGCGTAACCTAACCCTAACCCCTACCCTAACCCTAACACGTACCCTAATCCTAACCCGTACCCTAAACCGAGCCCTAACCCTAACACTAACCCAAACCCTAACCCTAACCCATACCCTACGCCGTACACGAACACCTCCCCGAACCCATACCCCAAGCCGTACCCTAACCCTAACCCTAAGCCTAACCCTAACCCTAGGCTACCCTTGACTGCTTCTGCCTCCAATAGATTTCCTAAGCACTAGTGTTTTAAGCAACAGCTTAAAAAGAGAATCCTAATGTGATTTCTTTATAATGGGTGTGTTCCTTATCTTATCCTAGTGTCTAAACTCTTCTCCATGGCTGGACCCCCAAATAATATTCCTTTACGTGCTAAGGGGTATCTAGAGAGTGGGATAGGTTTAATAACTACCCTAACCCTAATGCGTACCCTAACCCTAACCCCTACCCTAACCCTAACACGTACCCTAATCCTAACCCGTACCCTAAACCGAGCCCTAACCCTAACCCTAACCCTAACCCATACCCTACGCCGTACCCGAAACCCTCCCCGAACCCGTACCCTAAGCCGTACCCTAAGCCTAACCCTAAGCCTAACCTTACCCTATGCTACCCTTGACTGCTTCTGCCTCCAATAGATTTCCTAAGCACTAGTGTTTTAAGGAACAGCTTAAAAAGAGAATCCTAATGTGATTTCTTTATAATGGGTGTGTTCCTTATCTTATCCTAGTGTCTAAACTCTTCTACATGGCTGCACCCCCAAATAATATTGCCTTACGTGCTAAGGGGTATCTAGAGAGTGGGATAGGTTTAATAACTACCCTAACCCTAATGCGTACTCTAACCCTAACCCCTACCCTAACACTAACACGTACCCTAATCCTAACCCGTACCCTAAACCGAGCCCTAACCCTAACACTAACACTAACCCTAACCCTAACCCATACCCTACGCCGTACCTGAACCCCTCCCCAAACCCGTACCCTAAGCCGTACCCTAAGCCTAACCCTAAGCCTAACACTAACCCTACGCTACCCTTGACTGCTTCTGCCTCCAATAGATTTCCTATGCACTAGTGTTTTAAGCAACAGCTTAAAAAGAGAATCCTAATGTGATTTCTTTATAATGGGTGTGTTCCTTATCTTATCCTAGTGTCTAAATTCTTCTCCATTGCTGGAACCCCAAATAATATTCCTTTACGTGCTAAGGGGTATCTAGAGAGTGGGATAGGTTTACTAACTACCCTAACCCTAACGCGTACCCTAACCCTAACCCCTACCCTAAACCTAACACGTACCCTAATCCTAACCGTACCCTAAACCGAGCCCTAACCCTAACACTAACCCTAAACCTAACCCTAACCCATACCCTATGCCGTACCCGAAACCCTCCCCGAACCCGTACCCTAAGCCGTACCCTAAGCCTAACCCTAAGCCTAACCCTAACCCTAGGCTACCCTTGACTGCTTCTGCCTCTTATAGATTTCCTAAGCACTAGTGTTTTAAGGAACAGCTTAAAAAGAGAATCCTAATGTGATTTCTTTATAATGGGTGTGTTCCTTATCTTATCCTAGTGTCTAAACTCTTCTCCATGGCTGGGCCCTCAAATAATATTCCTTTACGTGCTAAGGGGTATCTAGAGAGTGGGATAGGTTTAATAACTACCCTAACCCTAACGCGTACCCTAACCCTAACCCCTACCCTAACCCTAACACGTACCCTAATCCTAACCCGTACCCTAAACCGAGCCCTAACCCTAACACTAACCCTAACCCTAACCCTAACCCATACCCTACGCCGTACCCGCACCCCTCCCCGAACCCGTAACCTAAGCCGTACCCTAAGCCTAACCCTAAGCCTAACCCTAACCCTAGGCTACCCTTGACTGCTTCTGCCTCCAATAGATTTCCTAAGCACTACTGTTTTAAGGAACAGCTTAAAAAGAGAATCCTAATGTGATTTCTTTATAATGGGTGTGTTCCTTATCTTATCCTAGTGTCTAAACTCTTCTCCATGGCTGCACCCCCAAATAATATTGCCTTACGTGCTAAGGGGTATCTAGAGAGTGGGATAGGTTTAATAACTACCCTAACCCTAATGCGTACTCTACCCCTAACCCCTACCCTAACACTAACACGTACCCTAATCCTAACCGTACCCTAAACCGAGCCCTAACCCTAACAGTAACCCTAACCGTAACCCTAACCCATACCCTACGCCGTACCCGAAACCCTCCCCGAACCCGTACCCTAAGCCGTACCCTAAGCCTAACCCTAAGCCTAACCCTAACCCTAGGCTACCATTGACTGCTTCTGCCTCCAATAGATTTCCTAAGCACTAGTGTTTTAAGCAACAGCTTAAAAAGAGAATCCTAATGTGATTTCGTTATAATGGGTGTGTTCCTTATCTTATCCTAGTGTCTAAACTCTTCTCCATGGCTGGACCCTCAAATAATATTCCTTTACGTGCTAAGGGGTATCTAGAGAGTGGGATAGGTTTAATAACTACCCTAACCCTAACGCGTACCCTAACCCTAACCCCTACCCTAACCCTAACCCGTACCCTAAACCGAGCCCTAACCCTAACACTAACCCTAACCCTAACCCTAACCCATACCCTACGCCGTACCCGCACCCCTCCCCGAACCCGTAACCTAAGCCGTACCCTAAGCCTAACCCTAAGCCTAACCCTAACCCTAGGCTACCCTTGACTGCTTCTGCCTCCAATAGATTTCCTAAGCACTAGTGTTTTAAGCAACAGCTTAAAAAGAGAATCCTAATGTGATTTCTTTATAATGGGTGTGTTCCTTATCTTATCCTAGTGCCTAACTCTTCTCCATGGCTGGACCCCCAAATAATATTCCTTTACGTGCTAAGGGGTATCTAGAGAGTGGGATAGGTTTACTAACGACCCTAACCCTAATGCGTACCCTAACCCTAACCCCTACCCTAAACCTAACACGTACCCTAATCCTAACCGTACCCTAAACCGAGCCCTAACCCTAACACAAACCCTAACCCTAACCCTAACCCATACCCTACGCCATACCCGAAACCCTCCCCGAACCCGTACCCTAAGCCGTACCCTAAGCCTAACCCTAAGCCTAACCATAACTCTAGGCTACCCTTGACTGCTTCTGCCTCCAATTGATTTCCTAAGCAGTAGTGTTTTAAGGAACAGCTTAAAAAGAGAATCCTAATGTGATTTCTTTATAATGGGTGTGTTCCTTATCTTATCCTAGTGTCTAAACTCTTCTCCATGGCTGGACCCCCAAATAATATTCCTTTACGTGCTAAGGGGTATCTAGAGAGTGGGATAGGTTTAATAACTACCCTAACCCTAACACGTACCCTAACCCTAACCCCTACCCTAAACCTAACACGTACCCTAATCCTAACCTGTACCCTAAACCGAGCCCTAACCCTAACACTAACCCTAACCCTAACCCTAACCCATACCCTACGCCGTACCCGCACCCCTCCCCGAACCCGTACCCTAAGACATACCCTAAACCTAACCCTAAGCCTAACCCTAACCCTAGGCTACCCTTGACTGCTTCTGCCTCCAATTGATTTCCTAAGCAGTAGTGTTTTAAGGAACAGCTTAAAAAGAGAATCTGAAAGTGATTTCTTTATAATGGGTGTGTTCCTTATCTTATCCTAGTGTCTAAACTCTTCTCCATGGCTGGACCCCCAAATAATATTCCTTTACGTGCTAAGGGGTATCTAGAGAGTGGGATAGGTTTAATAACTACCCGAACCCTAATGCGTACCCTAACCCTAACCCCTACCCTAACCCTAACACGTACCCTAATCCTAATCCGTACCCTAAACCGAGCCCTAACCCTAACACTAACCCTAACCCTAACCCATACCCTACGCCGTACCCGAAACCCTTCCCGAACCCGTACCCTAAGCCGTACCCTAAGCCTAACCCTAAGCCTAACCTTACCCTAGGCTACCCTTGACTGCTTCTGCCTCCAATAGATTTCCTAAGCACTAGTGTTTTAAGGAACAGCTTAAAAAGAGAATCCTAATGTGATTTCTTTATAATGGGTGTGTTCCTTATCTTATCCTAGTGTCTAAACTCTTCTACATGGCTGCACCCCCAAATAATATTGCCTTACGTGCTAAGGGGTATCTAGAGAGTGGGATAGGTTTAATAACTACCCTAACCCTAATGCGTACTCTAACCCTAACCCCTACCCTAACACTAACACGTACCCTAATCCTAACCCGTACCCTAAACCGAGCCCTAACCCTAACACTAACACTAACCCTAACCCTAACCCATACCCTACGCCGTACCTGAACCCCTCCCCAAACCCGTACCCTAAGCCGTACCCTAAGCCTAACCCTAAGCCTAACACTAACCCTAGGCTACCCTTGACTGCTTCTGCCTCCAATAGATTTCCTAAGCACTAGTGTTTTAAGCAACAGCTTAAAAAGAGAATCCTAATGTGATTTCTTTATAATGGGTGTGTTCCTTATCTTATCCTAGTGTCTAAATTCTTCTCCATTGCTGGAACCCCAAATAATATTCCTTTACGTGCTAAGGGGTATCTAGAGAGTGGGATAGGTTTACTAACTACCCTAACCCTAACGCGTACACTAACCCTAACCCCTACCCTAAACCTAACACGTACCCTAATCCTAACCGTACCCTAAACCGAGCCCTAACCCTAACACTAACCCTAACCCTAACCCTAACCCATACCCTACGCCGTACCCGAAACCCTCCCCGAACCCATACCCTAAGCCGTACCCTAAGCCTAACCCTAACCCTAGGCTACCCTTGACTGCTTCTGCCTCTTATAGATTTCCTAAGCACTAGTGTTTTAAGGAACAGCTTAAAAAGAGAATCCTAATGTGATTTCTTTATAATGGGTGTGTTCCTTATCTTATCCTAGTGTCTAAACTCTTCTCCATGGCTGGACCCTCAAATAATATTCCTTTACGTGCTAAGGGGTATCTAGAGAGTGGGATAGGTTTAATAACTACCCTAACCCTAACGCGTACCCTAACCCTAACCCCTACCCTAACCCTAACACGTACCCTAATCCTAACCCGTACCCTAAACCGAGCCCTAACCCTAACACTAACCCTAACCCTAACCCTAACCCATACCCTACGCCGTACCCGCACCCCTCCCCGAACCCGTAACCTAAGCCGTACCCTAAGCCTAACCCTAAGCCTAACCCTAACCCTAGGCTACCCTTGACTGCTTCTGCCTCCAATAGATTTCCTAAGCACTACTGTTTTAAGGAACAGCTTAAAAAGAGAATCCTAATGTGATTTCTTTATAATGGGTGTGTTCCTTATCTTATCCTAGTGTCTAAACTCTTCTCCATGGCTGCACCCCCAAATAATATTCCCTTACGTGCTAAGGGGTATCTAGAGAGTGGGATAGGTTTAATAACTACCCTAACCCTAACGCGTACCCTAACCCTAACCCCTACCCTAACCCTAACACGTACCCTAATCCTAACCTGTACCCTAAACCGAGCCCTAACCCTAACCCTAACCCTAACCCTAACCCTAACCCATACCCTACGCCGTACCCGCACCCCTCCCCGAACCCGTACCCTAAGCCATACCCTAAACCTAACCCTAAGCCTAACCCTAACCCTAGGCTACCCTTCACTGCTTCTGCCTCCAATTGATTTCCTAAGCAGTAGTGTTTTAAGGAACAGCTTAAAAAGAGAATCCTAAAGTGATTTCTTTATAATGGGTGTGTTCCTTATCTTATCCTAGTGTCTAAACTCTTCTCCATGGCTGGACCCCCAAATAATATTCCTTTACGTGCTAAGGGGGAGCTAGAGAGTGGGATAGGTTTACTAACTACCCTAGCCCTAACGCGTAACCTAACCCTAACCCCTACCCTAACCCTAACACGTACCCTAATCCTAACCCGTACCCTAAACCGAGCCCTAACCCTAACACTAACCCAAACCCTAACCCTAACCCATACCCTACGCCGTACACGAACACCTCCCCGAACCCATACCCCAAGCCGTACCCTAAACCTAACCCTAAGCCTAACCCTAACCCTAGGCTACCCTTGACTGCTTCTGCCTCCAATAGATTTCCTAAGCACTAGTGTTTTAAGGAACAGCTTAAAAAGAGAATCCTAATGTGATTTCTTTATAATGGGTGTGTTCCTTATCTTATCCTAGTGTCTAAACTCTTCTCCATGGCTGCACCCCCAAATAATATTGCCTTACGTGCTAAGGGGTATCTAGAGAGTGGGATAGGTTTAATAACTACCCTAACCCTAATGCGTACTCTAACCCTAACCCCTACCCTAACACTAACACGTACCCTAATCCTAACCCGTACCCTAAACCGAGCCCTAACCCTAACACTAACACTAACCCTAACCCTAACCCATACCCTACGCCGTACCTGAACCCCTCCCCAAACCCGTACCCTAAGCCGTACCCTAAGCCTAACCCTAAGCCTAACACTAACCCTAGGCTACCCTTGACTGCTTCTGCCTCCAATAGATTTCCTAAGCACTAGTGTTTTAAGCAACAGCTTAAAAAGAGAATCCTAATGTGATTTCTTTATAATGGGTGTGTTCCTTATCTTATCCTAGTGTCTAAACTCTTCTCCATGGCTGGACCCTCAAATAATATTCCTTTACGTGCTAAGGGGTATCTAGAGAGTGGGATAGGTTTAATAACTACCCTAACCCTAACGCGTACCCTAACCCTAACCCCTACCCTAACCCTAACACCTACCCTAATCCTAACCCGTACCCTAAACCGAGCCCTAACCCTAACACTAACCCTAACCCTAACCCTAACCCATACCCTACGCCGTACACGAACACCTCCCCGAACCCATACCCCAAGCCGTACCCTAAACCTAACCCTAAGCCTAACCCTAACCCTAGGCTACCCTTGACTGCTTCTGCCTCCAATTGATTTCCTAAGCACTAGTGTTTTAAGAACAGCTTAAAAAGAGAATCCTAAAGTGATTTCTTTATAATGGGTGTGTTCCTTATCTTATCCTAGTGTCTAAACTCTTCTCCATGGCTGGACCCCCAAATAATATTCCTTTACGTGCTAAGGGGTATCTAGAGAGTGGGATAGGTTTAATAACTACCCTAACCCTAACGCGTACCCTAACCCTAACCCCTACCCTAACCCTAACACGTACCCTAATCCTAACCCGTACCCTAAACCGAGCCCTAACCCTAACACTAACCCTAACCCTAACCCTAACCCATACCCTACGCCGTACCCGAAACCCTCCCCGAACCCGTACCCTAAGCCATACCCTAAGCCTAACCCTAAGCCTAACACTAACCCTAGGCTACCCTTTACTGCTTCTGCCTCCAATAGATTTCCTAAGCACTAGTGTTTTAAGCAACAGCTTAAAAAGAGAATCCTAATGTGATTTCTTTATAA
This sequence comes from Balaenoptera borealis, assembly GCF_965194805.1. NCBI lineage: Eukaryota > Metazoa > Chordata > Mammalia > Artiodactyla > Balaenopteridae > Balaenoptera > Balaenoptera borealis. The sequence goes on from NW_028123595.1 coordinate 434,913, forward strand.
TGGGTGTGTTCCTTATCTTATCCTAGTGTCTAAACTCTACTCCATGGCTGGACCCCCAAATAATATTCCTTACGTGCTAAGGGGTATCTAGAGAGTGGGATAGGTTTACTAACGACCCTAACCCTAATGCGTACCCTAACCCTAACCCCTACCCTAAACCTAACACGTACCCTAATCCTAACCGTACCCTAAACCGAGCCCTAACCCTAACACAAACCCTAACCCTAACCCTAACCCATACCCTACGCCGTACCCGAAACCCTCCCCGAACCCGTACCCTAAGCCGTACCCTAAGCCTAACCCTAAGCCTAACCCTAACCCTAGGCTACCCTTGACTGCTTCTGTCTCCAATAGATTTCCTAAGCACTAGTGTTTTAAGGAACAGCTTAAAAAGAGAATCCTAAAGTGATTTCTTTATAATGGGTGTGTTCCTTATCTTATCCTAGCGTCTAAACTCTTCTCCATGGCTGGACCCCCAAATAATATTCCTTTACGTGCTAAGGGGTATCTAGAGAGTGGGATAGGTTTAACAACTACCCTAACCCTAACGCGTACCCTAAACCTAACCCCTACCCTAAACCTAACACGTACCCTAATCCTAACCCGTACCCTAAACCGAGCCCTAACCCTAACACTAACCCTAACCCTAACCCTAACCCATACCCTACGCCGTACCCGCACCCCTCCCCGAACCCGTACCCTAAGCCGTACCCTCAGCCGAACCCTAAGCCTAACCCTAACCCTAGGCTACCCTTGACTGCTTCTGCCTCCAATAGATTTCCTAAGCACTAGTGTTTTAAGGAACAGCTTAAAAAGAGAATCCTAATGTGATTTCTTTATAATGGGTGTGTTCCTTATCTTATCCTAGTGTCTAAACTCTTCTCCATGGCTGCACCCCGAAATAATATTGCCTTACGTGCTAAGGGGTATCTAGAGAGTGGGATAGGTTTAATAACTACCCTAACCCTAATGCGTACTCTAACCCTAACCCCTACCCTAACACTAACACGTACCCTAATCCTAACCCGTACCCTAAACCGAGCCCTAACCCTAACACTAACACTAACCCTAACCCTAACCCATACCCTACGCCGTACCCGAACCCCTCCCCAAACCCGTACCCTAAGCCGTACCCTAAGCCTAACCCTAAGCCTAACACTAACCCTAGGCTACCCTTGACTGCTTCTGCCTCCAATAGATTTCCTAAGCACTAGTGTTTTAAGCAACAGCTTAAAAAGAGAATCCTAATGTGATTTCTTTATAATGGGTGTGTTCCTTATCTTATCCTAGTGTCTAAACTCTTCTCCATGGCTGCACCCCCAAATAATATTCCCTTACGTGCTAAGGGGTATCTAGAGAGTGGGATAGGTTTAATAACTACCCTAACCCTAACACGTACCCTAACCCTAACCCCTACCCTAAACCTAACACGTACCCTAATCCTAACCTGTACCCTAAACCGAGCCCTAACCCTAACACTAACCCTAACCCTAACCCTAACCCATACCCTACGCCGTACCCGCACCCCTCCCCGAACCCGTACCCTAAGACATACCCTAAACCTAACCCTAAGCCTAACCCTAACCCTAGGCTACCCTTGACTGCTTCTGCCTCCAATTGATTTCCTAAGCAGTAGTGTTTTAAGGAACAGCTTAAAAAGAGAATCCTAATGTGATTTCTTTATAATGGGTGTGTTCCTTATCTTATCCTAGTGTCTAAACTCTTCTCCATGGCTGGACCCCCAAATAATATTCCTTTACGTGCTAAGGGGGAGCTAGAGAGTGGGATAGGTTTACTAACTACCCTAGCCCTAACGCGTAACCTAACCCTAACCCCTACCCTAACCCTAACACGTACCCTAATCCTAACCCGTACCCTAAACCGAGCCCTAACCCTAACACTAACCCAAACCCTAACCCTAACCCATACCCTACGCCGTACACGAACACCTCCCCGAACCCATACCCCAAGCCGTACCCTAACCCTAACCCTAAGCCTAACCCTAACCCTAGGCTACCCTTGACTGCTTCTGCCTCCAATAGATTTCCTAAGCACTAGTGTTTTAAGCAACAGCTTAAAAAGAGAATCCTAATGTGATTTCTTTATAATGGGTGTGTTCCTTATCTTATCCTAGTGTCTAAACTCTTCTCCATGGCTGGACCCCCAAATAATATTCCTTTACGTGCTAAGGGGTATCTAGAGAGTGGGATAGGTTTAATAACTACCCTAACCCTAATGCGTACCCTAACCCTAACCCCTACCCTAACCCTAACACGTACCCTAATCCTAACCCGTACCCTAAACCGAGCCCTAACCCTAACCCTAACCCTAACCCATACCCTACGCCGTACCCGAAACCCTCCCCGAACCCGTACCCTAAGCCGTACCCTAAGCCTAACCCTAAGCCTAACCTTACCCTATGCTACCCTTGACTGCTTCTGCCTCCAATAGATTTCCTAAGCACTAGTGTTTTAAGGAACAGCTTAAAAAGAGAATCCTAATGTGATTTCTTTATAATGGGTGTGTTCCTTATCTTATCCTAGTGTCTAAACTCTTCTACATGGCTGCACCCCCAAATAATATTGCCTTACGTGCTAAGGGGTATCTAGAGAGTGGGATAGGTTTAATAACTACCCTAACCCTAATGCGTACTCTAACCCTAACCCCTACCCTAACACTAACACGTACCCTAATCCTAACCCGTACCCTAAACCGAGCCCTAACCCTAACACTAACACTAACCCTAACCCTAACCCATACCCTACGCCGTACCTGAACCCCTCCCCAAACCCGTACCCTAAGCCGTACCCTAAGCCTAACCCTAAGCCTAACACTAACCCTAGGCTACCCTTGACTGCTTCTGCCTCCAATAGATTTCCTAAGCACTAGTGTTTTAAGCAACAGCTTAAAAAGAGAATCCTAATGTGATTTCTTTATAATGGGTGTGTTCCTTATCTTATCCTAGTGTCTAAATTCTTCTCCATTGCTGGAACCCCAAATAATATTCCTTTACGTGCTAAGGGGTATCTAGAGAGTGGGATAGGTTTACTAACTACCCTAACCCTAACGCGTACACTAACCCTAACCCCTACCCTAAACCTAACACGTACCCTAATCCTAACCGTACCCTAAACCGAGCCCTAACCCTAACACTAACCCTAACCCTAACCCTAACCCATACCCTACGCCGTACCCGAAACCCTCCCCGAACCCATACCCTAAGCCGTACCCTAAGCCTAACCCTAACCCTAGGCTACCCTTGACTGCTTCTGCCTCTTATAGATTTCCTAAGCACTAGTGTTTTAAGGAACAGCTTAAAAAGAGAATCCTAATGTGATTTCTTTATAATGGGTGTGTTCCTTATCTTATCCTAGTGTCTAAACTCTTCTCCATGGCTGGACCCTCAAATAATATTCCTTTACGTGCTAAGGGGTATCTAGAGAGTGGGATAGGTTTAATAACTACCCTAACCCTAACGCGTACCCTAACCCTAACCCCTACCCTAACCCTAACACGTACCCTAATCCTAACCCGTACCCTAAACCGAGCCCTAACCCTAACACTAACCCTAACCCTAACCCTAACCCATACCCTACGCCGTACCCGCACCCCTCCCCGAACCCGTAACCTAAGCCGTACCCTAAGCCTAACCCTAAGCCTAACCCTAACCCTAGGCTACCCTTGACTGCTTCTGCCTCCAATAGATTTCCTAAGCACTACTGTTTTAAGGAACAGCTTAAAAAGAGAATCCTAATGTGATTTCTTTATAATGGGTGTGTTCCTTATCTTATCCTAGTGTCTAAACTCTTCTCCATGGCTGCACCCCCAAATAATATTCCCTTACGTGCTAAGGGGTATCTAGAGAGTGGGATAGGTTTAATAACTACCCTAACCCTAACGCGTACCCTAACCCTAACCCCTACCCTAACCCTAACACGTACCCTAATCCTAACCTGTACCCTAAACCGAGCCCTAACCCTAACACTAACCCTAACCCTAACCCTAACCCATACCCTACGCCGTACCCGCACCCCTCCCCGAACCCGTACCCTAAGCCATACCCTAAACCTAACCCTAAGCCTAACCCTAACCCTAGGCTACCCTTCACTGCTTCTGCCTCCAATTGATTTCCTAAGCAGTAGTGTTTTAAGGAACAGCTTAAAAAGAGAATCCTAAAGTGATTTCTTTATAATGGGTGTGTTCCTTATCTTATCCTAGTGTCTAAACTCTTCTCCATGGCTGGACCCCCAAATAATATTCCTTTACGTGCTAAGGGGGAGCTAGAGAGTGGGATAGGTTTACTAACTACCCTAGCCCTAACGCGTAACCTAACCCTAACCCCTACCCTAACCCTAACACGTACCCTAATCCTAACCCGTACCCTAAACCGAGCCCTAACCCTAACACTAACCCAAACCCTAACCCTAACCCATACCCTACGCCGTACACGAACACCTCCCCGAACCCATACCCCAAGCCGTACCCTAAACCTAACCCTAAGCCTAACCCTAACCCTAGGCTACCCTTGACTGCTTCTGCCTCCAATAGATTTCCTAAGCACTAGTGTTTTAAGGAACAGCTTAAAAAGAGAATCCTAATGTGATTTCTTTATAATGGGTGTGTTCCTTATCTTATCCTAGTGTCTAAACTCTTCTCCATGGCTGCACCCCCAAATAATATTGCCTTACGTGCTAAGGGGTATCTAGAGAGTGGGATAGGTTTAATAACTACCCTAACCCTAATGCGTACTCTAACCCTAACCCCTACCCTAACACTAACACGTACCCTAATCCTAACCCGTACCCTAAACCGAGCCCTAACCCTAACACTAACACTAACCCTAACCCTAACCCATACCCTACGCCGTACCTGAACCCCTCCCCAAACCCGTACCCTAAGCCGTACCCTAAGCCTAACCCTAAGCCTAACACTAACCCTAGGCTACCCTTGACTGCTTCTGCCTCCAATAGATTTCCTAAGCACTAGTGTTTTAAGCAACAGCTTAAAAAGAGAATCCTAATGTGATTTCTTTATAATGGGTGTGTTCCTTATCTTATCCTAGTGTCTAAACTCTTCTCCATGGCTGGACCCTCAAATAATATTCCTTTACGTGCTAAGGGGTATCTAGAGAGTGGGATAGGTTTAATAACTACCCTAACCCTAACGCGTACCCTAACCCTAACCCCTACCCTAACCCTAACACCTACCCTAATCCTAACCCGTACCCTAAACCGAGCCCTAACCCTAACACTAACCCTAACCCTAACCCATACCCTACGCCGTACCCGCACCCCTCCCCGAACCCGTAACCTAAGCCGTACCCTAAGCCTAACCCTAAGCCTAACCCTAACCCTAGGCTACCCTTGACTGCTTCTGCCTCCAATTGATTTCCTAAGCAGTAGTGTTTTAAGAAACAGCTTAAAAAGAGAATCCTAATGTGATTTCTTTATAATGGGTGTGTTCCTTATCTTATCCTAGTGTCTAAACTCTTCTCCATGGCTGGACCCCCAAATAATATTCCTTTACGTGCTAAGGGGGAGCTAGAGAGTGGGATAGGTTTAATAACTACCCTAGCCCTAACGCGTAACCTAACCCTAACCCCTACCCTAACCCTAACACGTACCCTAATCCTAACCCGTACCCTAAACCGAGCCCTAACCCTAACACTAACCCAAACCCTAACCCTAACCCATACCCTACGCCGTACACGAACACCTCCCCGAACCCATACCCCAAGCCGTACCCTAACCCTAACCCTAAGCCTAACCCTAACCCTAGGCTACCCTTGACTGCTTCTGCCTCCAATTGATTTCCTAAGCACTAGTGTTTTAAGAACAGCTTAAAAAGAGAATCCTAAAGTGATTTCTTTATAATGGGTGTGTTCCTTATCTTATCCTAGTGTCTAAACTCTTCTCCATGGCTGGACCCCCAAATAATATTCCTTTACGTGCTAAGGGGTATCTAGAGAGTGGGATAGGTTTAATAACTACCCTAACCCTAACGCGTACCCTAACCCTAACCCCTACCCTAACCCTAACACGTACCCTAATCCTAACCCGTACCCTAAACCGAGCCCTAACCCTAACACTAACCCTAACCCTAACCCTAACCCATACCCTACGCCGTACCCGAAACCCTCCCCGAACCCGTACCCTAAGCCATACCCTAAGCCTAACCCTAAGCCTAACACTAACCCTAGGCTACCCTTTACTGCTTCTGCCTCCAATAGATTTCCTAAGCACTAGTGTTTTAAGCAACAGCTTAAAAAGAGAATCCTAATGTGATTTCTTTATAATGGGTGTGTTCCTTATCTTATCCTAGTGTCTAAACTCTTCTCCATGGCTGGACCCCCAAATAATATTCCTTACGTGCTAAAGGGTATCTAGAGAGTGGGATAGGTTTACTAACGACCCTAACCCTAATGCGTACCCTAACCCTAACCCCTACCCTAAACCTAACACGTACCCTAATCCTAACCTGTACCCTAAACCGAGCCCTAACCCTAACACTAACCCTAACCCTAACCCTAACCCATACCCTACGCCGTACCCGCACCCCTCCCCGAACCCGTACCCTAAGACATACCCTAAACCTAACCCTAAGCCTAACCCTAACCCTAGGCTACCCTTGACTGCTTCTGCCTCCAATTGATTTCCTAAGCAGTAGTGTTTTAAGGAACAGCTTAAAAAGAGAATCCTAATGTGATTTCTTTATAATGGGTGTGTTCCTTATCTTATCCTAGTGTCTAAACTCTTCTCCATGGCTGGACCCCCAAATAATATTCCTTTACGTGCTAAGGGGGAGCTAGAGAGTGGGATAGGTTTACTAACTACCCTAGCCCTAACGCGTAACCTAACCCTAACCCCTACCCTAACCCTAACACGTACCCTAATCCTAACCCGTACCCTAAACCGAGCCCTAACCCTAACACTAACCCAAACCCTAACCCTAACCCATACCCTACGCCGTACACGAACACCTCCCCGAACCCATACCCCAAGCCGTACCCTAACCCTAACCCTAAGCCTAACCCTAACCCTAGGCTACCCTTGACTGCTTCTGCCTCCAATAGATTTCCTAAGCACTAGTGTTTTAAGCAACAGCTTAAAAAGAGAATCCTAATGTGATTTCTTTATAATGGGTGTGTTCCTTATCTTATCCTAGTGTCTAAACTCTTCTCCATGGCTGGACCCCCAAATAATATTCCTTTACGTGCTAAGGGGTATCTAGAGAGTGGGATAGGTTTAATAACTACCCTAACCCTAATGCGTACCCTAACCCTAACCCCTACCCTAACCCTAACACGTACCCTAATCCTAACCCGTACCCTAAACCGAGCCCTAACCCTAACCCTAACCCTAACCCATACCCTACGCCGTACCCGAAACCCTCCCCGAACCCGTACCCTAAGCCGTACCCTAAGCCTAACCCTAAGCCTAACCTTACCCTATGCTACCCTTGACTGCTTCTGCCTCCAATAGATTTCCTAAGCACTAGTGTTTTAAGGAACAGCTTAAAAAGAGAATCCTAATGTGATTTCTTTATAATGGGTGTGTTCCTTATCTTATCCTAGTGTCTAAACTCTTCTACATGGCTGCACCCCCAAATAATATTGCCTTACGTGCTAAGGGGTATCTAGAGAGTGGGATAGGTTTAATAACTACCCTAACCCTAATGCGTACTCTAACCCTAACCCCTACCCTAACACTAACACGTACCCTAATCCTAACCCGTACCCTAAACCGAGCCCTAACCCTAACACTAACACTAACCCTAACCCTAACCCATACCCTACGCCGTACCTGAACCCCTCCCCAAACCCGTACCCTAAGCCGTACCCTAAGCCTAACCCTAAGCCTAACACTAACCCTACGCTACCCTTGACTGCTTCTGCCTCCAATAGATTTCCTATGCACTAGTGTTTTAAGCAACAGCTTAAAAAGAGAATCCTAATGTGATTTCTTTATAATGGGTGTGTTCCTTATCTTATCCTAGTGTCTAAATTCTTCTCCATTGCTGGAACCCCAAATAATATTCCTTTACGTGCTAAGGGGTATCTAGAGAGTGGGATAGGTTTACTAACTACCCTAACCCTAACGCGTACCCTAACCCTAACCCCTACCCTAAACCTAACACGTACCCTAATCCTAACCGTACCCTAAACCGAGCCCTAACCCTAACACTAACCCTAAACCTAACCCTAACCCATACCCTATGCCGTACCCGAAACCCTCCCCGAACCCGTACCCTAAGCCGTACCCTAAGCCTAACCCTAAGCCTAACCCTAACCCTAGGCTACCCTTGACTGCTTCTGCCTCTTATAGATTTCCTAAGCACTAGTGTTTTAAGGAACAGCTTAAAAAGAGAATCCTAATGTGATTTCTTTATAATGGGTGTGTTCCTTATCTTATCCTAGTGTCTAAACTCTTCTCCATGGCTGGGCCCTCAAATAATATTCCTTTACGTGCTAAGGGGTATCTAGAGAGTGGGATAGGTTTAATAACTACCCTAACCCTAACGCGTACCCTAACCCTAACCCCTACCCTAACCCTAACACGTACCCTAATCCTAACCCGTACCCTAAACCGAGCCCTAACCCTAACACTAACCCTAACCCTAACCCTAACCCATACCCTACGCCGTACCCGCACCCCTCCCCGAACCCGTAACCTAAGCCGTACCCTAAGCCTAACCCTAAGCCTAACCCTAACCCTAGGCTACCCTTGACTGCTTCTGCCTCCAATAGATTTCCTAAGCACTAGTGTTTTAAGCAACAGCTTAAAAAGAGAATCCTAATGTGATTTCTTTATAATGGGTGTGTTCCTTATCTTATCCTAGTGTCTAAACTCTTCTCCATGGCTGGACCCCCAAATAATATTCCTTTACGTGCTAAGGGGTATCTAGAGAGTGGGATAGGTTTACTAACGACCCTAACCCTAATGCGTACCCTAACCCTAACCCCTTCCCTAAACCTAACACGTACCCTAATCCTAACCGTACCCTAAACCGAGCCCTAACCCTAACACAAACCCTAACCCTAACCCTAACCCATACCCTACGCCATACCCGAAACCCTCCCCGAACCCGTACCCTAAGCCGTACCCTAAGCCTAACCCTAAGCCTAACCATAACTCTAGGCTACCCTTGACTGCTTCTGCCTCCAATTGATTTCCTAAGCAGTAGTGTTTTAAGGAACAGCTTAAAAAGAGAATCCTAATGTGATTTCTTTATAATGGGTGTGTTCCTTATCTTATCCTAGTGTCTAAACTCTTCTCCATGGCTGGACCCCCAAATAATATTCCTTTACGTGCTAAGGGGTATCTAGAGAGTGGGATAGGTTTAATAACTACCCTAACCCTAACACGTACCCTAACCCTAACCCCTACCCTAAACCTAACACGTACCCTAATCCTAACCTGTACCCTAAACCGAGCCCTAACCCTAACACTAACCCTAACCCTAACCCTAACCCATACCCTACGCCGTACCCGCACCCCTCCCCGAACCCGTACCCTAAGACATACCCTAAACCTAACCCTAAGCCTAACCCTAACCCTAGGCTACCCTTGACTGCTTCTGCCTCCAATTGATTTCCTAAGCAGTAGTGTTTTAAGGAACAGCTTAAAAAGAGAATCTGAAAGTGATTTCTTTATAATGGGTGTGTTCCTTATCTTATCCTAGTGTCTAAACTCTTCTCCATGGCTGGACCCCCAAATAATATTCCTTTACGTGCTAAGGGGTATCTAGAGAGTGGGATAGGTTTAATAACTACCCGAACCCTAATGCGTACCCTAACCCTAACCCCTACCCTAACCCTAACACGTACCCTAATCCTAATCCGTACCGTAAACCGAGCCCTAACCCTAACACTAACCCTAACCCTAACCCATACCCTACGCCGTACCCGAAACCCTTCCCGAACCCGTACCCTAAGCCGTACCCTAAGCCTAACCCTAAGCCTAACCTTACCCTAGGCTACCCTTGACTGCTTCTGCCTCCAATAGATTTCCTAAGCACTAGTGTTTTAAGGAACAGCTTAAAAAGAGAATCCTAATGTGATTTCTTTATAATGGGTCTGTTCCTTATCTTATCCTAGTGTCTAAACTCTTCTACATGGCTGCACCCCCAAATAATATTGCCTTACGTGCTAAGGGGTATCTAGAGAGTGGGATAGGTTTAATAACTACCCTAACCCTAATGCGTACTCTAACCCTAACCCCTACCCTAACACTAACACGTACCCTAATCCTAACCCGTACCCTAAACCGAGCCCTAACCCTAACACTAACACTAACCCTAACCCTAACCCATACCCTACGCCGTACCTGAACCCCTCCCCAAACCCGTACCCTAAGCCGTACCCTAAGCCTAACCCTAAGCCTAACACTAACCCTAGGCTACCCTTGACTGCTTCTGCCTCCAATAGATTTCCTAAGCACTAGTGTTTTAAGCAACAGCTTAAAAAGAGAATCCTAATGTGATTTCTTTATAATGGGTGTGTTCCTTATCTTATCCTAGTGTCTAAATTCTTCTCCATTGCTGGAACCCCAAATAATATTCCTTTACGTGCTAAGGGGTATCTAGAGAGTGGGATAGGTTTACTAACTACCCTAACCCTAACGCGTACACTAACCCTAACCCCTACCCTAAACCTAACACGTACCCTAATCCTAACCGTACCCTAAACCGAGCCCTAACCCTAACACTAACCCTAACCCTAACCCTAACCCATACCCTACGCCGTACCCGAAACCCTCCCCGAACCCATACCCTAAGCCGTACCCTAAGCCTAACCCTAACCCTAGGCTACCCTTGACTGCTTCTGCCTTTTATAGATTTCCTAAGCACTAGTGTTTTAAGGAACAGCTTAAAAAGAGAATCCTAATGTGATTTCTTTATAATGGGTGTGTTCCTTATCTTATCCTAGTGTCTAAACTCTTCTCCATGGCTGGACCCTCAAATAATATTCCTTTACGTGCTAAGGGGTATCTAGAGAGTGGGATAGGTTTAATAACTACCCTAACCCTAACGCGTACCCTAACCCTAACCCCTACCCTAACCCTAACACGTACCCTAATCCTAACCCGTACCCTAAACCGAGCCCTAACCCTAACACTAACCCTAACCCTAACCCTAACCCATACCCTACGCCGTACCCGCACCCCTCCCCGAACCCGTAACCTAAGCCGTACCCTAAGCCTAACCCTAAGCCTAACCCTAACCCTAGGCTACCCTTGACTGCTTCTGCCTCCAATAGATTTCCTAAGCACTACTGTTTTAAGGAACAGCTTAAAAAGAGAATCCTAATGTGATTTCTTTATAATGGGTGTGTTCCTTATCTTATCCTAGTGTCTAAACTCTTCTCCATGGCTGCACCCCCAAATAATATTCCCTTACGTGCTAAGGGGTATCTAGAGAGTGGGATAGGTTTAATAACTACCCTAACCCTAACGCGTACCCTAACCCTAACCCCTACCCTAACCCTAACACGTACCCTAATCCTAACCTGTACCCTAAACCGAGCCCTAACCCTAACACTAACCCTAACCCTAACCCTAACCCATACCCTACGCCGTACCCGCACCCCTCCCCGAACCCGTACCCTAAGCCATACCCTAAACCTAACCCTAAGCCTAACCCTAACCCTAGGCTACCCTTCACTGCTTCTGCCTCCAATTGATTTCCTAAGCAGTAGTGTTTTAAGGAACAGCTTAAAAAGAGAATCCTAAAGTGATTTCTTTATAATGGGTGTGTTCCTTATCTTATCCTAGTGTCTAAACTCTTCTCCATGGCTGGACCCCCAAATAATATTCCTTTACGTGCTAAGGGGGAGCTAGAGAGTGGGATAGGTTTACTAACTACCCTAGCCCTAACGCGTAACCTAACCCTAACCCCTACCCTAACCCTAACACGTACCCTAATCCTAACCCGTACCCTAAACCGAGCCCTAACCCTAACACTAACCCAAACCCTAACCCTAACCCATACCCTACGCCGTACACGAACACCTCCCCGAACCCATACCCCAAGCCGTACCCTAACCCTAACCCTAAGCCTAACCCTAACCCTAGGCTACCCTTGACTGCTTCTGCCTCCAATAGATTTCCTAAGCACTAGTGTTTTAAGGAACAGCTTAAAAAGAGAATCCTAATGTGATTTCTTTATAATGGGTGTGTTCCTTATCTTATCCTAGTGTCTAAACTCTTCTCCATGGCTGCACCCCCAAATAATATTGCCTTACGTGCTAAGGGGTATCTAGAGAGTGGGATAGGTTTAATAACTACCCTAACCCTAATGCGTACTCTAACCCTAACCCCTACCCTAACACTAACACGTACCCTAATCCTAACCCGTACCCTAAACCGAGCCCTAACCCTAACACTAACACTAACCCTAACCCTAACCCATACCCTACGCCGTACCTGAACCCCTCCCCAAACCCGTACCCTAAGCCGTACCCTAAGCCTAACCCTAAGCCTAACACTAACCCTAGGCTACCCTTGACTGCTTCTGCCTCCAATAGATTTCCTAAGCACTAGTGTTTTAAGCAACAGCTTAAAAAGAGAATCCTAATGTGATTTCTTTATAATGGGTGTGTTCCTTATCTTATCCTAGTGTCTAAACTCTTCTCCATGGCTGGACCCTCAAATAATATTCCTTTACGTGCTAAGGGGTATCTAGAGAGTGGGATAGGTTTAATAACTACCCTAACCCTAACGCGTACCCTAACCCTAACCCCTACCCTAACCCTAACACGTACCCTAATCCTAACCTGTACCCTAAACCGAGCCCTAACCCTAACCCTAACCCTAACCCTAACCCTAACCCATACCCTACGCCGTACCCGCACCCCTCCCCGAACCCGTACCCTAAGCCATACCCTAAACCTAACCCTAAGCCTAACCCTAACCCTAGGCTACCCTTCACTGCTTCTGCCTCCAATTGATTTCCTAAGCAGTAGTGTTTTAAGGAACAGCTTAAAAAGAGAATCCTAAAGTGATTTCTTTATAATGGGTGTGTTCCTTATCTTATCCTAGTGTCTAAACTCTTCTCCATGGCTGGACCCCCAAATAATATTCCTTTACGTGCTAAGGGGGAGCTAGAGAGTGGGATAGGTTTACTAACTACCCTAGCCCTAACGCGTAACCTAACCCTAACCCCTTCCCTAAACCTAACACGTACCCTAATCCTAACCGTACCCTAAACCGAGCCCTAACCCTAACACAAACCCTAACCCTAACCCTAACCCATACCCTACGCCATACCCGAAACCCTCCCCGAACCCGTACCCTAAGCCGTACCCTAAGCCTAACCCTAAGCCTAACCATAACTCTAGGCTACCCTTGACTGCTTCTGCCTCCAATTGATTTCCTAAGCAGTAGTGTTTTAAGGAACAGCTTAAAAAGAGAATCCTAATGTGATTTCTTTATAATGGGTGTGTTCCTTATCTTATCCTAGTGTCTAAACTCTTCTCCATGGCTGGACCCCCAAATAATATTCCTTTACGTGCTAAGGGGTATCTAGAGAGTGGGATAGGTTTAATAACTACCCTAACCCTAACACGTACCCTAACCCTAACCCCTACCCTAAACCTAACACGTACCCTAATCCTAACCTGTACCCTAAACCGAGCCCTAACCCTAACACTAACCCTAACCCTAACCCTAACCCATACCCTACGCCGTACCCGCACCCCTCCCCGAACCCGTACCCTAAGACATACCCTAAACCTAACCCTAAGCCTAACCCTAACCCTAGGCTACCCTTGACTGCTTCTGCCTCCAATTGATTTCCTAAGCAGTAGTGTTTTAAGGAACAGCTTAAAAAGAGAATCTGAAAGTGATTTCTTTATAATGGGTGTGTTCCTTATCTTATCCTAGTGTCTAAACTCTTCTCCATGGCTGGACCCCCAAATAATATTCCTTTACGTGCTAAGGGGTATCTAGAGAGTGGGATAGGTTTAATAACTACCCGAACCCTAATGCGTACCCTAACCCTAACCCCTACCCTAACCCTAACACGTACCCTAATCCTAATCCGTACCGTAAACCGAGCCCTAACCCTAACACTAACCCTAACCCTAACCCATACCCTACGCCGTACCCGAAACCCTTCCCGAACCCGTACCCTAAGCCGTACCCTAAGCCTAACCCTAAGCCTAACCTTACCCTAGGCTACCCTTGACTGCTTCTGCCTCCAATAGATTTCCTAAGCACTAGTGTTTTAAGGAACAGCTTAAAAAGAGAATCCTAATGTGATTTCTTTATAATGGGTCTGTTCCTTATCTTATCCTAGTGTCTAAACTCTTCTACATGGCTGCACCCCCAAATAATATTGCCTTACGTGCTAAGGGGTATCTAGAGAGTGGGATAGGTTTAATAACTACCCTAACCCTAATGCGTACTCTAACCCTAACCCCTACCCTAACACTAACACGTACCCTAATCCTAACCCGTACCCTAAACCGAGCCCTAACCCTAACACTAACACTAACCCTAACCCTAACCCATACCCTACGCCGTACCTGAACCCCTCCCCAAACCCGTACCCTAAGCCGTACCCTAAGCCTAACCCTAAGCCTAACACTAACCCTAGGCTACCCTTGACTGCTTCTGCCTCCAATAGATTTCCTAAGCACTAGTGTTTTAAGCAACAGCTTAAAAAGAGAATCCTAATGTGATTTCTTTATAATGGGTGTGTTCCTTATCTTATCCTAGTGTCTAAATTCTTCTCCATTGCTGGAACCCCAAATAATATTCCTTTACGTGCTAAGGGGTATCTAGAGAGTGGGATAGGTTTACTAACTACCCTAACCCTAACGCGTACACTAACCCTAACCCCTACCCTAAACCTAACACGTACCCTAATCCTAACCGTACCCTAAACCGAGCCCTAACCCTAACACTAACCCTAACCCTAACCCTAACCCATACCCTACGCCGTACCCGAAACCCTCCCCGAACCCATACCCTAAGCCGTACCCTAAGCCTAACCCTAACCCTAGGCTACCCTTGACTGCTTCTGCCTTTTATAGATTTCCTAAGCACTAGTGTTTTAAGGAACAGCTTAAAAAGAGAATCCTAATGTGATTTCTTTATAATGGGTGTGTTCCTTATCTTATCCTAGTGTCTAAACTCTTCTCCATGGCTGGACCCTCAAATAATATTCCTTTACGTGCTAAGGGGTATCTAGAGAGTGGGATAGGTTTAATAACTACCCTAACCCTAACGCGTACCCTAACCCTAACCCCTACCCTAACCCTAACACGTACCCTAATCCTAACCCGTACCCTAAACCGAGCCCTAACCCTAACACTAACCCTAACCCTAACCCTAACCCATACCCTACGCCGTACCCGCACCCCTCCCCGAACCCGTAACCTAAGCCGTACCCTAAGCCTAACCCTAAGCCTAACCCTAACCCTAGGCTACCCTTGACTGCTTCTGCCTCCAATAGATTTCCTAAGCACTACTGTTTTAAGGAACAGCTTAAAAAGAGAATCCTAATGTGATTTCTTTATAATGGGTGTGTTCCTTATCTTATCCTAGTGTCTAAACTCTTCTCCATGGCTGCACCCCCAAATAATATTCCCTTACGTGCTAAGGGGTATCTAGAGAGTGGGATAGGTTTAATAACTACCCTAACCCTAACGCGTACCCTAACCCTAACCCCTACCCTAACCCTAACACGTACCCTAATCCTAACCTGTACCCTAAACCGAGCCCTAACCCTAACACTAACCCTAACCCTAACCCTAACCCATACCCTACGCCGTACCCGCACCCCTCCCCGAACCCGTACCCTAAGCCATACCCTAAACCTAACCCTAAGCCTAACCCTAACCCTAGGCTACCCTTCACTGCTTCTGCCTCCAATTGATTTCCTAAGCAGTAGTGTTTTAAGGAACAGCTTAAAAAGAGAATCCTAAAGTGATTTCTTTATAATGGGTGTGTTCCTTATCTTATCCTAGTGTCTAAACTCTTCTCCATGGCTGGACCCCCAAATAATATTCCTTTACGTGCTAAGGGGGAGCTAGAGAGTGGGATAGGTTTACTAACTACCCTAGCCCTAACGCGTAACCTAACCCTAACCCCTACCCTAACCCTAACACGTACCCTAATCCTAACCCGTACCCTAAACCGAGCCCTAACCCTAACACTAACCCAAACCCTAACCCTAACCCATACCCTACGCCGTACACGAACACCTCCCCGAACCCATACCCCAAGCCGTACCCTAACCCTAACCCTAAGCCTAACCCTAACCCTAGGCTACCCTTGACTGCTTCTGCCTCCAATAGATTTCCTAAGCACTAGTGTTTTAAGGAACAGCTTAAAAAGAGAATCCTAATGTGATTTCTTTATAATGGGTGTGTTCCTTATCTTATCCTAGTGTCTAAACTCTTCTCCATGGCTGCACCCCCAAATAATATTGCCTTACGTGCTAAGGGGTATCTAGAGAGTGGGATAGGTTTAATAACTACCCTAACCCTAATGCGTACTCTAACCCTAACCCCTACCCTAACACTAACACGTACCCTAATCCTAACCCGTACCCTAAACCGAGCCCTAACCCTAACACTAACACTAACCCTAACCCTAACCCATACCCTACGCCGTACCTGAACCCCTCCCCAAACCCGTACCCTAAGCCGTACCCTAAGCCTAACCCTAAGCCTAACACTAACCCTAGGCTACCCTTGACTGCTTCTGCCTCCAATAGATTTCCTAAGCACTAGTGTTTTAAGCAACAGCTTAAAAAGAGAATCCTAATGTGATTTCTTTATAATGGGTGTGTTCCTTATCTTATCCTAGTGTCTAAACTCTTCTCCATGGCTGGACCCTCAAATAATATTCCTTTACGTGCTAAGGGGTATCTAGAGAGTGGGATAGGTTTAATAACTACCCTAACCCTAACGCGTACCCTAACCCTAACCCCTACCCTAACCCTAACACGTACCCTAATCCTAACCTGTACCCTAAACCGAGCCCTAACCCTAACCCTAACCCTAACCCTAACCCTAACCCATACCCTACGCCGTACCCGCACCCCTCCCCGAACCCGTACCCTAAGCCATACCCTAAACCTAACCCTAAGCCTAACCCTAACCCTAGGCTACCCTTCACTGCTTCTGCCTCCAATTGATTTCCTAAGCAGTAGTGTTTTAAGGAACAGCTTAAAAAGAGAATCCTAAAGTGATTTCTTTATAATGGGTGTGTTCCTTATCTTATCCTAGTGTCTAAACTCTTCTCCATGGCTGGACCCCCAAATAATATTCCTTTACGTGCTAAGGGGGAGCTAGAGAGTGGGATAGGTTTACTAACTACCCTAGCCCTAACGCGTAACCTAACCCTAACCCCTACCCTAACCCTAACACGTACCCTAATCCTAACCCGTACCCTAAACCGAGCCCTAACCCTAACACTAACCCAAACCCTAACCCTAACCCATACCCTACGCCGTACACGAACACCTCCCCGAACCCATACCCCAAGCCGTACCCTAAACCTAACCCTAAGCCTAACCCTAACCCTAGGCTACCCTTGACTGCTTCTGCCTCCAATAGATTTCCTAAGCACTAGTGTTTTAAGGAACAGCTTAAAAAGAGAATCCTAATGTGATTTCTTTATAATGGGTGTGTTCCTTATCTTATCCTAGTGTCTAAACTCTTCTCCATGGCTGCACCCCCAAATAATATTGCCTTACGTGCTAAGGGGTATCTAGAGAGTGGGATAGGTTTAATAACTACCCTAACCCTAATGCGTACTCTAACCCTAACCCCTACCCTAACACTAACACGTACCCTAATCCTAACCCGTACCCTAAACCGAGCCCTAACCCTAACACTAACACTAACCCTAACCCTAACCCATACCCTACGCCGTACCTGAACCCCTCCCCAAACCCGTACCCTAAGCCGTACCCTAAGCCTAACCCTAAGCCTAACACTAACCCTAGGCTACCCTTGACTGCTTCTGCCTCCAATAGATTTCCTAAGCACTAGTGTTTTAAGCAACAGCTTAAAAAGAGAATCCTAATGTGATTTCTTTATAATGGGTGTGTTCCTTATCTTATCCTAGTGTCTAAACTCTTCTCCATGGCTGGACCCTCAAATAATATTCCTTTACGTGCTAAGGGGTATCTAGAGAGTGGGATAGGTTTAATAACTACCCTAACCCTAACGCGTACCCTAACCCTAACCCCTACCCTAACCCTAACACCTACCCTAATCCTAATCCGTACCCTAAACCGAGCCCTAACCCTAACACTAACCCTAACCCTAACCCTAACCCATACCCTACGCCGTACCCGCACCCCTCCCCGAACCCGTAACCTAAGCCGTACCCTAAGCCTAACCCTAAGCCTAACCCTAACCCTAGGCTACCCTTGACTGCTTCTGCCTCCAATTGATTTCCTAAGCAGTAGTGTTTTAAGAAACAGCTTAAAAAGAGAATCCTAATGTGATTTCTTTATAATGGGTGTGTTCCTTATCTTATCCTAGTGTCTAAACTCTTCTCCATGGCTGGACCCCCAAATAATATTCCTTTACGTGCTAAGGGGGAGCTAGAGAGTGGGATAGGTTTAATAACTACCCTAGCCCTAACGCGTAACCTAACCCTAACCCCTACCCTAACCCTAACACGTACCCTAATCCTAACCCGTACCCTAAACCGAGCCCTAACCCTAACACTAACCCAAACCCTAACCCTAACCCATACCCTACGCCGTACACGAACACCTCCCCGAACCCATACCCCAAGCCGTACCCTAAACCTAACCCTAAGCCTAACCCTAACCCTAGGCTACCCTTGACTGCTTCTGCCTCCAATTGATTTCCTAAGCACTAGTGTTTTAAGAACAGCTTAAAAAGAGAATCCTAAAGTGATTTCTTTATAATGGGTGTGTTCCTTATCTTATCCTAGTGTCTAAACTCTTCTCCATGGCTGGACCCCCAAATAATATTCCTTTACGTGCTAAGGGGTATCTAGAGAGTGGGATAGGTTTAATAACTACCCTAACCCTAACGCGTACCCTAACCCTAACCCCTACCCTAACCCTAACACGTACCCTAATCCTAACCCGTACCCTAAACCGAGCCCTAACCCTAACACTAACCCTAACCCTAACCCTAACCCATACCCTACGCCGTACCCGAAACCCTCCCCGAACCCGTACCCTAAGCCATACCCTAAGCCTAACCCTAAGCCTAACACTAACCCTAGGCTACCCTTTACTGCTTCTGCCTCCAATAGATTTCCTAAGCACTAGTGTTTTAAGCAACAGCTTAAAAAGAGAATCCTAATGTGATTTCTTTATAATGGGTGTGTTCCTTATCTTATCCTAGTGTCTAAACTCTACTCCATGGCTGGACCCCCAAATAATATTCCTTACGTGCTAAGGGGTATCTAGAGAGTGGGATAGGTTTACTAACGACCCTAACCCTAATGCGTACCCTAACCCTAACCCCTACCCTAAACCTAACACGTACCCTAATCCTAACCGTACCCTAAACCGAGCCCTAACCCTAACACAAACCCTAACCCTAACCCTAACCCATACCCTACGCCGTACCCGAAACCCTCCCCGAACCCGTACCCTAAGCCGTACCCTAAGCCTAACCCTAAGCCTAACCCTAACCCTAGGCTACCCTTGACTGCTTCTGTCTCCAATAGATTTCCTAAGCACTAGTGTTTTAAGGAACAGCTTAAAAAGAGAATCCTAAAGTGATTTCTTTATAATGGGTGTGTTCCTTATCTTATCCTAGCGTCTAAACTCTTCTCCATGGCTGGACCCCCAAATAATATTCCTTTACGTGCTAAGGGGTATCTAGAGAGTGGGATAGGTTTAACAACTACCCTAACCCTAACGCGTACCCTAAACCTAACCCCTACCCTAACCCTAACACGTACCCTAATCCTAACCCGTACCCTAAACCGAGCCCTAACCCTAACACTAACCCTAACCCTAACCCTAACCCATACCCTACGCCGTACCCGCACCCCTCCCCGAACCCGTACCCTAAGCCGTACCCTCAGCCGAACCCTAAGCCTAACCCTAACCCTAGGCTACCCTTGACTGCTTCTGCCTCCAATAGATTTCCTAAGCACTAGTGTTTTAAGGAACAGCTTAAAAAGAGAATCCTAATGTGATTTCTTTATAATGGGTGTGTTCCTTATCTTATCCTAGTGTCTAAACTCTTCTCCATGGCTGCACCCCGAAATAATATTGCCTTACGTGCTAAGGGGTATCTAGAGAGTGGGATAGGTTTAATAACTACCCTAACCCTAATGCGTACTCTAACCCTAACCCCTACCCTAACACTAACACGTACCCTAATCCTAACCCGTACCCTAAACCGAGCCCTAACCCTAACACTAACACTAACCCTAACCCTAACCCATACCCTACGCCGTACCCGAACCCCTCCCCAAACCCGTACCCTAAGCCGTACCCTAAGCCTAACCCTAAGCCTAACACTAACCCTAGGCTACCCTTGACTGCTTCTGCCTCCAATAGATTTCCTAAGCACTAGTGTTTTAAGCAACAGCTTAAAAAGAGAATCCTAATGTGATTTCTTTATAATGGGTGTGTTCCTTATCTTATCCTAGTGTCTAAACTCTTCTCCATGGCTGCACCCCCAAATAATATTCCCTTACGTGCTAAGGGGTATCTAGAGAGTGGGATAGGTTTAATAACTACCCTAACCCTAACACGTACCCTAACCCTAACCCCTACCCTAAACCTAACACGTACCCTAATCCTAACCTGTACCCTAAACCGAGCCCTAACCCTAACACTAACCCTAACCCTAACCCTAACCCATACCCTACGCCGTACCCGCACCCCTCCCCGAACCCGTACCCTAAGACATACCCTAAACCTAACCCTAAGCCTAACCCTAACCCTAGGCTACCCTTGACTGCTTCTGCCTCCAATTGATTTCCTAAGCAGTAGTGTTTTAAGGAACAGCTTAAAAAGAGAATCCTAATGTGATTTCTTTATAATGGGTGTGTTCCTTATCTTATCCTAGTGTCTAAACTCTTCTCCATGGCTGGACCCCCAAATAATATTCCTTTACGTGCTAAGGGGGAGCTAGAGAGTGGGATAGGTTTACTAACTACCCTAGCCCTAACGCGTAACCTAACCCTAACCCCTACCCTAACCCTAACACGTACCCTAATCCTAACCCGTACCCTAAACCGAGCCCTAACCCTAACACTAACCCAAACCCTAACCCTAACCCATACCCTACGCCGTACACGAACACCTCCCCGAACCCATACCCCAAGCCGTACCCTAACCCTAACCCTAAGCCTAACCCTAACCCTAGGCTACCCTTGACTGCTTCTGCCTCCAATAGATTTCCTAAGCACTAGTGTTTTAAGCAACAGCTTAAAAAGAGAATCCTAATGTGATTTCTTTATAATGGGTGTGTTCCTTATCTTATCCTAGTGTCTAAACTCTTCTCCATGGCTGGACCCCCAAATAATATTCCTTTACGTGCTAAGGGGTATCTAGAGAGTGGGATAGGTTTAATAACTACCCTAACCCTAATGCGTACCCTAACCCTAACCCCTACCCTAACCCTAACACGTACCCTAATCCTAACCCGTACCCTAAACCGAGCCCTAACCCTAACCCTAACCCTAACCCATACCCTACGCCGTACCCGAAACCCTCCCCGAACCCGTACCCTAAGCCGTACCCTAAGCCTAACCCTAAGCCTAACCTTACCCTATGCTACCCTTGACTGCTTCTGCCTCCAATAGATTTCCTAAGCACTAGTGTTTTAAGGAACAGCTTAAAAAGAGAATCCTAATGTGATTTCTTTATAATGGGTGTGTTCCTTATCTTATCCTAGTGTCTAAACTCTTCTACATGGCTGCACCCCCAAATAATATTGCCTTACGTGCTAAGGGGTATCTAGAGAGTGGGATAGGTTTAATAACTACCCTAACCCTAATGCGTACTCTAACCCTAACCCCTACCCTAACACTAACACGTACCCTAATCCTAACCCGTACCCTAAACCGAGCCCTAACCCTAACACTAACACTAACCCTAACCCTAACCCATACCCTACGCCGTACCTGAACCCCTCCCCAAACCCGTACCCTAAGCCGTACCCTAAGCCTAACCCTAAGCCTAACACTAACCCTAGGCTACCCTTGACTGCTTCTGCCTCCAATAGATTTCCTAAGCACTAGTGTTTTAAGCAACAGCTTAAAAAGAGAATCCTAATGTGATTTCTTTATAATGGGTGTGTTCCTTATCTTATCCTAGTGTCTAAATTCTTCTCCATTGCTGGAACCCCAAATAATATTCCTTTACGTGCTAAGGGGTATCTAGAGAGTGGGATAGGTTTACTAACTACCCTAACCCTAACGCGTACACTAACCCTAACCCCTACCCTAAACCTAACACGTACCCTAATCCTAACCGTACCCTAAACCGAGCCCTAACCCTAACACTAACCCTAACCCTAACCCTAACCCATACCCTACGCCGTACCCGAAACCCTCCCCGAACCCATACCCTAAGCCGTACCCTAAGCCTAACCCTAACCCTAGGCTACCCTTGACTGCTTCTGCCTCTTATAGATTTCCTAAGCACTAGTGTTTTAAGGAACAGCTTAAAAAGAGAATCCTAATGTGATTTCTTTATAATGGGTGTGTTCCTTATCTTATCCTAGTGTCTAAACTCTTCTCCATGGCTGGACCCTCAAATAATATTCCTTTACGTGCTAAGGGGTATCTAGAGAGTGGGATAGGTTTAATAACTACCCTAACCCTAACGCGTACCCTAACCCTAACCCCTACCCTAACCCTAACACGTACCCTAATCCTAACCCGTACCCTAAACCGAGCCCTAACCCTAACACTAACCCTAACCCTAACCCTAACCCATACCCTACGCCGTACCCGCACCCCTCCCCGAACCCGTAACCTAAGCCGTACCCTAAGCCTAACCCTAAGCCTAACCCTAACCCTAGGCTACCCTTGACTGCTTCTGCCTCCAATAGATTTCCTAAGCACTACTGTTTTAAGGAACAGCTTAAAAAGAGAATCCTAATGTGATTTCTTTATAATGGGTGTGTTCCTTATCTTATCCTAGTGTCTAAACTCTTCTCCATGGCTGCACCCCCAAATAATATTCCCTTACGTGCTAAGGGGTATCTAGAGAGTGGGATAGGTTTAATAACTACCCTAACCCTAACGCGTACCCTAACCCTAACCCCTACCCTAACCCTAACACGTACCCTAATCCTAACCTGTACCCTAAACCGAGCCCTAACCCTAACACTAACCCTAACCCTAACCCTAACCCATACCCTACGCCGTACCCGCACCCCTCCCCGAACCCGTACCCTAAGCCATACCCTAAACCTAACCCTAAGCCTAACCCTAACCCTAGGCTACCCTTCACTGCTTCTGCCTCCAATTGATTTCCTAAGCAGTAGTGTTTTAAGGAACAGCTTAAAAAGAGAATCCTAAAGTGATTTCTTTATAATGGGTGTGTTCCTTATCTTATCCTAGTGTCTAAACTCTTCTCCATGGCTGGACCCCCAAATAATATTCCTTTACGTGCTAAGGGGGAGCTAGAGAGTGGGATAGGTTTACTAACTACCCTAGCCCTAACGCGTAACCTAACCCTAACCCCTACCCTAACCCTAACACGTACCCTAATCCTAACCCGTACCCTAAACCGAGCCCTAACCCTAACACTAACCCAAACCCTAACCCTAACCCATACCCTACGCCGTACACGAACACCTCCCCGAACCCATACCCCAAGCCGTACCCTAAACCTAACCCTAAGCCTAACCCTAACCCTAGGCTACCCTTGACTGCTTCTGCCTCCAATAGATTTCCTAAGCACTAGTGTTTTAAGGAACAGCTTAAAAAGAGAATCCTAATGTGATTTCTTTATAATGGGTGTGTTCCTTATCTTATCCTAGTGTCTAAACTCTTCTCCATGGCTGCACCCCCAAATAATATTGCCTTACGTGCTAAGGGGTATCTAGAGAGTGGGATAGGTTTAATAACTACCCTAACCCTAATGCGTACTCTAACCCTAACCCCTACCCTAACACTAACACGTACCCTAATCCTAACCCGTACCCTAAACCGAGCCCTAACCCTAACACTAACACTAACCCTAACCCTAACCCATACCCTACGCCGTACCTGAACCCCTCCCCAAACCCGTACCCTAAGCCGTACCCTAAGCCTAACCCTAAGCCTAACACTAACCCTAGGCTACCCTTGACTGCTTCTGCCTCCAATAGATTTCCTAAGCACTAGTGTTTTAAGCAACAGCTTAAAAAGAGAATCCTAATGTGATTTCTTTATAATGGGTGTGTTCCTTATCTTATCCTAGTGTCTAAACTCTTCTCCATGGCTGGACCCTCAAATAATATTCCTTTACGTGCTAAGGGGTATCTAGAGAGTGGGATAGGTTTAATAACTACCCTAACCCTAACGCGTACCCTAACCCTAACCCCTACCCTAACCCTAACACCTACCCTAATCCTAACCCGTACCCTAAACCGAGCCCTAACCCTAACACTAACCCTAACCCTAACCCATACCCTACGCCGTACCCGCACCCCTCCCCGAACCCGTAACCTAAGCCGTACCCTAAGCCTAACCCTAAGCCTAACCCTAACCCTAGGCTACCCTTGACTGCTTCTGCCTCCAATTGATTTCCTAAGCAGTAGTGTTTTAAGAAACAGCTTAAAAAGAGAATCCTAATGTGATTTCTTTATAATGGGTGTGTTCCTTATCTTATCCTAGTGTCTAAACTCTTCTCCATGGCTGGACCCCCAAATAATATTCCTTTACGTGCTAAGGGGGAGCTAGAGAGTGGGATAGGTTTAATAACTACCCTAGCCCTAACGCGTAACCTAAACCTAACCCCTACCCTAACCCTAACACGTACCCTAATCCTAACCCGTACCCTAAACCGAGCCCTAACCCTAACACTAACCCAAACCCTAACCCTAACCCATACCCTACGCCGTACACGAACACCTCCCCGAACCCATACCCCAAGCCGTACCCTAACCCTAACCCTAAGCCTAACCCTAACCCTAGGCTACCCTTGACTGCTTCTGCCTCCAATTGATTTCCTAAGCACTAGTGTTTTAAGAACAGCTTAAAAAGAGAATCCTAAAGTGATTTCTTTATAATGGGTGTGTTCCTTATCTTATCCTAGTGTCTAAACTCTTCTCCATGGCTGGACCCCCAAATAATATTCCTTTACGTGCTAAGGGGTATCTAGAGAGTGGGATAGGTTTAATAACTACCCTAACCCTAACGCGTACCCTAACCCTAACCCCTACCCTAACCCTAACACGTACCCTAATCCTAACCCGTACCCTAAACCGAGCCCTAACCCTAACACTAACCCTAACCCTAACCCTAACCCATACCCTACGCCGTACCCGAAACCCTCCCCGAACCCGTACCCTAAGCCATACCCTAAGCCTAACCCTAAGCCTAACACTAACCCTAGGCTACCCTTTACTGCTTCTGCCTCCAATAGATTTCCTAAGCACTAGTGTTTTAAGCAACAGCTTAAAAAGAGAATCCTAATGTGATTTCTTTATAATGGGTGTGTTCCTTATCTTATCCTAGTGTCTAAACTCTTCTCCATGGCTGGACCCCCAAATAATATTCCTTACGTGCTAAAGGGTATCTAGAGAGTGGGATAGGTTTACTAACGACCCTAACCCTAATGCGTACCCTAACCCTAACCCCTACCCTAAACCTAACACGTACCCTAATCCTAACCTGTACCCTAAACCGAGCCCTAACCCTAACACTAACCCTAACCCTAACCCTAACCCATACCCTACGCCGTACCCGCACCCCTCCCCGAACCCGTACCCTAAGACATACCCTAAACCTAACCCTAAGCCTAACCCTAACCCTAGGCTACCCTTGACTGCTTCTGCCTCCAATTGATTTCCTAAGCAGTAGTGTTTTAAGGAACAGCTTAAAAAGAGAATCCTAATGTGATTTCTTTATAATGGGTGTGTTCCTTATCTTATCCTAGTGTCTAAACTCTTCTCCATGGCTGGACCCCCAAATAATATTCCTTTACGTGCTAAGGGGGAGCTAGAGAGTGGGATAGGTTTACTAACTACCCTAGCCCTAACGCGTAACCTAACCCTAACCCCTACCCTAACCCTAACACGTACCCTAATCCTAACCCGTACCCTAAACCGAGCCCTAACCCTAAAACTAACCCAAACCCTAACCCTAACCCATACCCTACGCCGTACACGAACACCTCCCCGAACCCATACCCCAAGCCGTACCCTAACCCTAACCCTAAGCCTAACCCTAACCCTAGGCTACCCTTGACTGCTTCTGCCTCCAATAGATTTCCTAAGCACTAGTGTTTTAAGCAACAGCTTAAAAAGAGAATCCTAATGTGATTTCTTTATAATGGGTGTGTTCCTTATCTTATCCTAGTGTCTAAACTCTTCTCCATGGCTGGACCCCCAAATAATATTCCTTTACGTGCTAAGGGGTATCTAGAGAGTGGGATAGGTTTAATAACTACCCTAACCCTAATGCGTACCCTAACCCTAACCCCTACCCTAACCCTAACACGTACCCTAATCCTAACCCGTACCCTAAACCGAGCCCTAACCCTAACCCTAACCCTAACCCATACCCTACGCCGTACCCGAAACCCTCCCCGAACCCGTACCCTAAGCCGTACCCTAAGCCTAACCCTAAGCCTAACCTTACCCTATGCTACCCTTGACTGCTTCTGCCTCCAATAGATTTCCTAAGCACTAGTGTTTTAAGGAACAGCTTAAAAAGAGAATCCTAATGTGATTTCTTTATAATGGGTGTGTTCCTTATCTTATCCTAGTGTCTAAACTCTTCTACATGGCTGCACCCCCAAATAATATTGCCTTACGTGCTAAGGGGTATCTAGAGAGTGGGATAGGTTTAATAACTACCCTAACCCTAATGCGTACTCTAACCCTAACCCCTACCCTAACACTAACACGTACCCTAATCCTAACCCGTACCCTAAACCGAGCCCTAACCCTAACACTAACACTAACCCTAACCCTAACCCATACCCTACGCCGTACCTGAACCCCTCCCCAAACCCGTACCCTAAGCCGTACCCTAAGCCTAACCCTAAGCCTAACACTAACCCTAGGCTACCCTTGACTGCTTCTGCCTCCAATAGATTTCCTAAGCACTAGTGTTTTAAGCAACAGCTTAAAAAGAGAATCCTAATGTGATTTCTTTATAATGGGTGTGTTCCTTATCTTATCCTAGTGTCTAAATTCTTCTCCATTGCTGGAACCCCAAATAATATTCCTTTACGTGCTAAGGGGTATCTAGAGAGTGGGATAGGTTTACTAACTACCCTAACCCTAACGCGTACCCTAACCCTAACCCCTACCCTAAACCTAACACGTACCCTAATCCTAACCGTACCCTAAACCGAGCCCTAACCCTAACACTAACCCTAAACCTAACCCTAACCCATACCCTATGCCGTACCCGAAACCCTCCCCGAACCCGTACCCTAAGCCGTACCCTAAGCCTAACCCTAAGCCTAACCCTAACCCTAGGCTACCCTTGACTGCTTCTGCCTCTTATAGATTTCCTAAGCACTAGTGTTTTAAGGAACAGCTTAAAAAGAGAATCCTAATGTGATTTCTTTATAATGGGTGTGTTCCTTATCTTATCCTAGTGTCTAAACTCTTCTCCATGGCTGGGCCCTCAAATAATATTCCTTTACGTGCTAAGGGGTATCTAGAGAGTGGGATAGGTTTAATAACTACCCTAACCCTAACGCGTACCCTAACCCTAACCCCTACCCTAACCCTAACACGTACCCTAATCCTAACCCGTACCCTAAACCGAGCCCTAACCCTAACACTAACCCTAACCCTAACCCTAACCCATACCCTACGCCGTACCCGCACCCCTCCCCGAACCCGTAACCTAAGCCGTACCCTAAGCCTAACCCTAAGCCTAACCCTAACCCTAGGCTACCCTTGACTGCTTCTGCCTCCAATAGATTTCCTAAGCACTAGTGTTTTAAGCAACAGCTTAAAAAGAGAATCCTAATGTGATTTCTTTATAATGGGTGTGTTCCTTATCTTATCCTAGTGTCTAAACTCTTCTCCATGGCTGGACCCCCAAATAATATTCCTTTACGTGCTAAGGGGTATCTAGAGAGTGGGATAGGTTTACTAACGACCCTAACCCTAATGCGTACCCTAACCCTAACCCCTTCCCTAAACCTAACACGTACCCTAATCCTAACCGTACCCTAAACCGAGCCCTAACCCTAACACAAACCCTAACCCTAACCCTAACCCATACCCTACGCCATACCCGAAACCCTCCCCGAACCCGTACCCTAAGCCGTACCCTAAGCCTAACCCTAAGCCTAACCATAACTCTAGGCTACCCTTGACTGCTTCTGCCTCCAATTGATTTCCTAAGCAGTAGTGTTTTAAGGAACAGCTTAAAAAGAGAATCCTAATGTGATTTCTTTATAATGGGTGTGTTCCTTATCTTATCCTAGTGTCTAAACTCTTCTCCATGGCTGGACCCCCAAATAATATTCCTTTACGTGCTAAGGGGTATCTAGAGAGTGGGATAGGTTTAATAACTACCCTAACCCTAACACGTACCCTAACCCTAACCCCTACCCTAAACCTAACACGTACCCTAATCCTAACCTGTACCCTAAACCGAGCCCTAACCCTAACACTAACCCTAACCCTAACCCTAACCCATACCCTACGCCGTACCCGCACCCCTCCCCGAACCCGTACCCTAAGACATACCCTAAACCTAACCCTAAGCCTAACCCTAACCCTAGGCTACCCTTGACTGCTTCTGCCTCCAATTGATTTCCTAAGCAGTAGTGTTTTAAGGAACAGCTTAAAAAGAGAATCCTAATGTGATTTCTTTATAATGGGTGTGTTCCTTATCTTATCCTAGTGTCTAAACTCTTCTCCATGGCTGGACCCCCAAATAATATTCCTTTACGTGCTAAGGGGTATCTAGAGAGTGGGATAGGTTTAATAACTACCCGAACCCTAATGCGTACCCTAACCCTAACCCCTACCCTAACCCTAACACGTACCCTAATCCTAATCCGTACCGTAAACCGAGCCCTAACCCTAACACTAACCCTAACCCTAACCCATACCCTACGCCGTACCCGAAACCCTTCCCGAACCCGTACCCTAAGCCGTACCCTAAGCCTAACCCTAAGCCTAACCTTACCCTAGGCTACCCTTGACTGCTTCTGCCTCCAATAGATTTCCTAAGCACTAGTGTTTTAAGGAACAGCTTAAAAAGAGAATCCTAATGTGATTTCTTTATAATGGGTCTGTTCCTTATCTTATCCTAGTGTCTAAACTCTTCTACATGGCTGCACCCCCAAATAATATTGCCTTACGTGCTAAGGGGTATCTAGAGAGTGGGATAGGTTTAATAACTACCCTAACCCTAATGCGTACTCTAACCCTAACCCCTACCCTAACACTAACACGTACCCTAATCCTAACCCGTACCCTAAACCGAGCCCTAACCCTAACACTAACACTAACCCTAACCCTAACCCATACCCTACGCCGTACCTGAACCCCTCCCCAAACCCGTACCCTAAGCCGTACCCTAAGCCTAACCCTAAGCCTAACACTAACCCTAGGCTACCCTTGACTGCTTCTGCCTCCAATAGATTTCCTAAGCACTAGTGTTTTAAGCAACAGCTTAAAAAGAGAATCCTAATGTGATTTCTTTATAATGGGTGTGTTCCTTATCTTATCCTAGTGTCTAAATTCTTCTCCATTGCTGGAACCCCAAATAATATTCCTTTACGTGCTAAGGGGTATCTAGAGAGTGGGATAGGTTTACTAACTACCCTAACCCTAACGCGTACACTAACCCTAACCCCTACCCTAAACCTAACACGTACCCTAATCCTAACCGTACCCTAAACCGAGCCCTAACCCTAACACTAACCCTAACCCTAACCCTAACCCATACCCTACGCCGTACCCGAAACCCTCCCCGAACCCATACCCTAAGCCGTACCCTAAGCCTAACCCTAACCCTAGGCTACCCTTGACTGCTTCTGCCTTTTATAGATTTCCTAAGCACTAGTGTTTTAAGGAACAGCTTAAAAAGAGAATCCTAATGTGATTTCTTTATAATGGGTGTGTTCCTTATCTTATCCTAGTGTCTAAACTCTTCTCCATGGCTGGACCCTCAAATAATATTCCTTTACGTGCTAAGGGGTATCTAGAGAGTGGGATAGGTTTAATAACTACCCTAACCCTAACGCGTACCCTAACCCTAACCCCTACCCTAACCCTAACACGTACCCTAATCCTAACCCGTACCCTAAACCGAGCCCTAACCCTAACACTAACCCTAACCCTAACCCTAACCCATACCCTACGCCGTACCCGCACCCCTCCCCGAACCCGTAACCTAAGCCGTACCCTAAGCCTAACCCTAAGCCTAACCCTAACCCTAGGCTACCCTTGACTGCTTCTGCCTCCAATAGATTTCCTAAGCACTACTGTTTTAAGGAACAGCTTAAAAAGAGAATCCTAATGTGATTTCTTTATAATGGGTGTGTTCCTTATCTTATCCTAGTGTCTAAACTCTTCTCCATGGCTGCACCCCCAAATAATATTCCCTTACGTGCTAAGGGGTATCTAGAGAGTGGGATAGGTTTAATAACTACCCTAACCCTAACGCGTACCCTAACCCTAACCCCTACCCTAACCCTAACACGTACCCTAATCCTAACCTGTACCCTAAACCGAGCCCTAACCCTAACACTAACCCTAACCCTAACCCTAACCCATACCCTACGCCGTACCCGCACCCCTCCCCGAACCCGTACCCTAAGCCATACCCTAAACCTAACCCTAAGCCTAACCCTAACCCTAGGCTACCCTTCACTGCTTCTGCCTCCAATTGATTTCCTAAGCAGTAGTGTTTTAAGGAACAGCTTAAAAAGAGAATCCTAAAGTGATTTCTTTATAATGGGTGTGTTCCTTATCTTATCCTAGTGTCTAAACTCTTCTCCATGGCTGGACCCCCAAATAATATTCCTTTACGTGCTAAGGGGGAGCTAGAGAGTGGGATAGGTTTACTAACTACCCTAGCCCTAACGCGTAACCTAACCCTAACCCCTACCCTAACCCTAACACGTACCCTAATCCTAACCCGTACCCTAAACCGAGCCCTAACCCTAACACTAACCCAAACCCTAACCCTAACCCATACCCTACGCCGTACACGAACACCTCCCCGAACCCATACCCCAAGCCGTACCCTAACCCTAACCCTAAGCCTAACCCTAACCCTAGGCTACCCTTGACTGCTTCTGCCTCCAATAGATTTCCTAAGCACTAGTGTTTTAAGGAACAGCTTAAAAAGAGAATCCTAATGTGATTTCTTTATAATGGGTGTGTTCCTTATCTTATCCTAGTGTCTAAACTCTTCTCCATGGCTGCACCCCCAAATAATATTGCCTTACGTGCTAAGGGGTATCTAGAGAGTGGGATAGGTTTAATAACTACCCTAACCCTAATGCGTACTCTAACCCTAACCCCTACCCTAACACTAACACGTACCCTAATCCTAACCCGTACCCTAAACCGAGCCCTAACCCTAACACTAACACTAACCCTAACCCTAACCCATACCCTACGCCGTACCTGAACCCCTCCCCAAACCCGTACCCTAAGCCGTACCCTAAGCCTAACCCTAAGCCTAACACTAACCCTAGGCTACCCTTGACTGCTTCTGCCTCCAATAGATTTCCTAAGCACTAGTGTTTTAAGCAACAGCTTAAAAAGAGAATCCTAATGTGATTTCTTTATAATGGGTGTGTTCCTTATCTTATCCTAGTGTCTAAACTCTTCTCCATGGCTGGACCCTCAAATAATATTCCTTTACGTGCTAAGGGGTATCTAGAGAGTGGGATAGGTTTAATAACTACCCTAACCCTAACGCGTACCCTAACCCTAACCCCTACCCTAACCCTAACACCTACCCTAATCCTAACCCGTACCCTAAACCGAGCCCTAACCCTAACACTAACCCTAACCCTAACCCTAACCCATACCCTACGCCGTACCCGCACCCCTCCCCGAACCCGTAACCTAAGCCGTACCCTAAGCCTAACCCTAAGCCTAACCCTAACCCTAGGCTACCCTTGACTGCTTCTGCCTCCAATTGATTTCCTAAGCAGTAGTGTTTTAAGAAACAGCTTAAAAAGGGAATCCTAATGTGATTTCTTTATAATGGGTGTGTTCCTTATCTTATCCTAGTGTCTAAACTCTTCTCCATGGCTGGACCCCCAAATAATATTCCTTTACGTGCTAAGGGGGAGCTAGAGAGTGGGATAGGTTTAATAACTACCCTAGCCCTAACGCGTAACCTAACCCTAACCCCTACCCTAACCCTAACACGTACCCTAATCCTAACCCGTACCCTAAACCGAGCCCTAACCCTAACACTAACCCAAACCCTAACCCTAACCCATACCCTACGCCGTACACGAACACCTCCCCGAACCCATACCCCAAGCCGTACCCTAACCCTAACCCTAAGCCTAACCCTAACCCTAGGCTACCCTTGACTGCTTCTGCCTCCAATTGATTTCCTAAGCACTAGTGTTTTAAGAACAGCTTAAAAAGAGAATCCTAAAGTGATTTCTTTATAATGGGTGTGTTCCTTATCTTATCCTAGTGTCTAAACTCTTCTCCATGGCTGGACCCCCAAATAATATTCCTTTACGTGCTAAGGGGTATCTAGAGAGTGGGATAGGTTTAATAACTACCCTAACCCTAACGCGTACCCTAACCCTAACCCCTACCCTAACCCTAACACGTACCCTAATCCTAACCCGTACCCTAAACCGAGCCCTAACCCTAACACTAACCCTAACCCTAACCCTAACCCATACCCTACGCCGTACCCGAAACCCTCCCCGAACCCGTACCCTAAGCCATACCCTAAGCCTAACCCTAAGCCTAACACTAACCCTAGGCTACCCTTTACTGCTTCTGCCTCCAATAGATTTCCTAAGCACTAGTGTTTTAAGCAACAGCTTAAAAAGAGAATCCTAATGTGATTTCTTTATAATGGGTGTGTTCCTTATCTTATCCTAGTGTCTAAACTCTTCTCCATGGCTGGACCCCCAAATAATATTCCTTACGTGCTAAGGGGTATCTAGAGAGTGGGATAGGTTTACTAACGACCCTAACCCTAATGCGTACCCTAACCCTAACCCCTACCCTAACCCTAACACGTACCCTAATCCTA
Source organism: Balaenoptera borealis (assembly GCF_965194805.1). Taxonomy (NCBI): domain Eukaryota; kingdom Metazoa; phylum Chordata; class Mammalia; order Artiodactyla; family Balaenopteridae; genus Balaenoptera; species Balaenoptera borealis. The sequence goes on from NW_028123595.1 coordinate 468,266, forward strand.
ACCCGTACCCTAAACCGAGCCCTAACCCTAACACTAACCCTAACCCTAACCCTAACCCATACCCTACGCCGTACCCGCACCCCTCCCCGAACCCGTACCCTAAGCCGTACCCTCAGCCGAACCCTAAGCCTAACCCTAACCCTAGGCTACCCTTGACTGCTTCTGCCTCCAATAGATTTCCTAAGCACTAGTGTTTTAAGGAACAGCTTAAAAAGAGAATCCTAATGTGATTTCTTTATAATGGGTGTGTTCCTTATCTTATCCTAGTGTCTAAACTCTTCTCCATGGCTGCACCCCCAAATAATATTGCCTTACGTGCTAAGGGGTATCTAGAGAGTGGGATAGGTTTAATAACTACCCTAACCCTAATGCGTACTCTAACCCTAACCCCTACCCTAACACTAACACGTACCCTAATCCTAACCCGTACCCTAAACCGAGCCCTAACCCTAACACTAACACTAACCCTAACCCTAACCCATACCCTACGCCGTACCCGAACCCCTCCCCAAACCCGTACCCTAAGCTGTACCCTAAGCCTAACCCTAAGCCTAACCCTAACCCTAGGCTACCCTTGACTGCTTCTGCCTCCCATTGATTTCCTAAGCAGTAGTGTTTTAAGGAACAGCTTAAAAAGAGAATCCTAATGTGATTTCTTTATAATGGGTGTGTTCCTTATCTTATCCTAGTGTCTAAACTCTTCTCCATGGCTGGACCCCCAAATAATATTACTTTACGTGCTAAGGGGGAGCTAGAGAGTGGGATAGGTTTACTAACTACCCTAGCCCTAACGCGTAACCTAACCCTAACCCCTACCCTAACCCTAACACGTACCCTAATCCTAACCCGTACCCTAAACCGAGCCCTAACCCTAACACTAACCCAAACCCTAACCCTAACCCATACCCTACGCCGTACACGAACACCTCCCCGAACCCATACCCCAAGCCGTACCCTAACCCTAACCCTAAGCCTAACCCTAACCCTAGGCTACCCTTGACTGCTTCTGCCTCCAATAGATTTCCTAAGCACTAGTGTTTTAAGCAACAGCTTAAAAAGAGAATCCTAATGTGATTTCTTTATAATGGGTGTGTTCCTTATCTTATCCTAGTGTCTAAACTCTTCTCCATGGCTGCACCCCCAAATAATATTGCCTTACGTGCTAAGGGGTATCTAGAGAGTGGGATAGGTTTAATAACTACCCTAACCCTAATGCGTACTCTAACCCTAACCCCTACCCTAACACTAACACGTACCCTAATCCTAACCCGTACCCTAAACCGAGCCCTAACCCTAACACTAACACTAACCCTAACCCTAACCCATACCCTACGCCGTACCTGAACCCCTCCCCAAACCCGTACCCTAAGCCGTACCCTAAGCCTAACCCTAAGCCTAACACTAACCCTAGGCTACCCTTGACTGCTTCTGCCTCCAATAGATTTCCTAAGCACTAGTGTTTTAAGCAACAGCTTAAAAAGAGAATCCTAATGTGATTTCTTTATAATGGGTGTGTTCCTTATCTTATCCTAGTGTCTAAACTCTTCTCCATGGCTGGACCCTCAAATAATATTCCTTTACGTGCTAAGGGGTATCTAGAGAGTGGGATAGGTTTAATAACTACCCTAACCCTAACGCGTACCCTAACCCTAACCCCTACCCTAACCCTAACACCTACCCTAATCCTAACCCGTACCCTAAACCGAGCCCTAACCCTAACACTAACCCTAACCCTAACCCTAACCCATACCCTACGCCGTACCCGCACCCCTCCCCGAACCCGTAACCTAAGCCGTACCCTAAGCCTAACCCTAAGCCTAACCCTAACCCTAGGCTACCCTTGACTGCTTCTGCCTCCAATTGATTTCCTAAGCAGTAGTGTTTTAAGAAACAGCTTAAAAAGAGAATCCTAATGTGATTTCTTTATAATGGGTGTGTTCCTTATCTTATCCTAGTGTCTAAACTCTTCTCCATGGCTGGACCCCCAAATAATATTCCTTTACGTGCTAAGGGGGAGCTAGAGAGTGGGATAGGTTTAATAACTACCCTAGCCCTAACGCGTAACCTAACCCTAACCCCTACCCTAACCCTAACACGTACCCTAATCCTAACCCGTACCCTAAACCGAGCCCTAACCCTAACACTAACCCAAACCCTAACCCTAACCCATACCCTACGCCGTACACGAACACCTCCCCGAACCCATACCCCAAGCCGTACCCTAACCCTAACCCTAAGCCTAACCCTAACCCTAGGCTACCCTTGACTGCTTCTGCCTCCAATTGATTTCCTAAGCACTAGTGTTTTAAGAACAGCTTAAAAAGAGAATCCTAAAGTGATTTCTTTATAATGGGTGTGTTCCTTATCTTATCCTAGTGTCTAAACTCTTCTCCATGGCTGGACCCCCAAATAATATTCCTTTACGTGCTAAGGGGTATCTAGAGAGTGGGATAGGTTTAATAACTACCCTAACCCTAACGCGTACCCTAACCCTAACCCCTACCCTAACCCTAACACGTACCCTAATCCTAACCCGTACCCTAAACCGAGCCCTAACCCTAACACTAACCCTAACCCTAACCCTAACCCATACCCTACGCCGTACCCGAAACCCTCCCCGAACCCGTACCCTAAGCCATACCCTAAGCCTAACCCTAAGCCTAACACTAACCCTAGGCTACCCTTTACTGCTTCTGCCTCCAATAGATTTCCTAAGCACTAGTGTTTTAAGCAACAGCTTAAAAAGAGAATCCTAATGTGATTTCTTTATAATGGGTGTGTTCCTTATCTTATCCTAGTGTCTAAACTCTTCTCCATGGCTGGACCCCCAAATAATATTCCTTACGTGCTAAGGGGTATCTAGAGAGTGGGATAGGTTTACTAACGACCCTAACCCTAATGCGTACCCTAACCCTAACCCCTACCCTAAACCTAACACGTACCCTAATCCTAACCGTACCCTAAACCGAGCCCTAACCCTAACACAAACCCTAACCCTAACCCTAACCCATACCCTACGCCGTACCCGAAACCCTCCCCGAACCCGTACCCTAAGCCGTACCCTAAGCCTAACCCTAAGCCTAACCCTAACCCTAGGCTACCCTTGACTGCTTCTGCCTCCAATAGATTTCCTAAGCACTAGTGTTTTAAGGAACAGCTTAAAAAGAGAATCCTAAAGTGATTTCTTTATAATGGGTGTGTTCCTTATCTTATCCTAGCGTCTAAACTCTTCTCCATGGCTGGACCCCCAAATAATATTCCTTTACGTGCTAAGGGGTATCTAGAGAGTGGGATAGGTTTAACAACTACCCTAACCCTAACGCGTACCCTAAACCTAACCCCTACCCTAACCCTAACACGTACCCTAATCCTAACCCGTACCCTAAACCGAGCCCTAACCCTAACACTAACCCTAACCCTAACCCTAACCCATACCCTACGCCGTACCCGCACCCCTCCCCGAACCCGTACCCTAAGCCGTACCCTCAGCCGAACCCTAAGCCTAACCCTAACCCTAGGCTACCCTTGACTGCTTCTGCCTCCAATAGATTTCCTAAGCACTAGTGTTTTAAGGAACAGCTTAAAAAGAGAATCCTAATGTGATTTCTTTATAATGGGTGTGTTCCTTATCTTATCCTAGTGTCTAAACTCTTCTCCATGGCTGCACCCCCAAATAATATTGCCTTACGTGCTAAGGGGTATCTAGAGAGTGGGATAGGTTTAATAACTACCCTAACCCTAATGCGTACTCTAACCCTAACCCCTACCCTAACACTAACACGTACCCTAATCCTAACCCGTACCCTAAACCGAGCCCTAACCCTAACACTAACACTAACCCTAACCCTAACCCATACCCTACGCCGTACCTGAACCCCTCCCCAAACCCGTACCCTAAGCCGTACCCTAAGCCTAACCCTAAGCCTAACACTAACCCTAGGCTACCCTTGACTGCTTCTGCCTCCAATAGATTTCCTAAGCACTAGTGTTTTAAGCAACAGCTTAAAAAGAGAATCCTAATGTGATTTCTTTATAATGGGTGTGTTCCTTATCTTATCCTAGTGTCTAAACTCTTCTCCATGGCTGGACCCTCAAATAATATTCCTTTACGTGCTAAGGGGTATCTAGAGAGTGGGATAGGTTTAATAACTACCCTAACCCTAACGCGTACCCTAACCCTAACCCCTACCCTAACCCTAACACCTACCCTAATCCTAACCCGTACCCTAAACCGAGCCCTAACCCTAACACTAACCCTAACCCTAACCCATACCCTACGCCGTACCCGCACCCCTCCCCGAACCCGTAACCTAAGCCGTACCCTAAGCCTAACCCTAAGCCTAACCCTAACCCTAGGCTACCCTTGACTGCTTCTGCCTCCAATTGATTTCCTAAGCAGTAGTGTTTTAAGAAACAGCTTAAAAAGAGAATCCTAATGTGATTTCTTTATAATGGGTGTGTTCCTTATCTTATCCTAGTGTCTAAACTCTTCTCCATGGCTGGACCCCCAAATAATATTCCTTTACGTGCTAAGGGGGAGCTAGAGAGTGGGATAGGTTTAATAACTACCCTAGCCCTAACGCGTAACCTAAACCTAACCCCTACCCTAACCCTAACACGTACCCTAATCCTAACCCGTACCCTAAACCGAGCCCTAACCCTAACACTAACCCAAACCCTAACCCTAACCCATACCCTACGCCGTACACGAACACCTCCCCGAACCCATACCCCAAGCCGTACCCTAACCCTAACCCTAAGCCTAACCCTAACCCTAGGCTACCCTTGACTGCTTCTGCCTCCAATTGATTTCCTAAGCACTAGTGTTTTAAGAACAGCTTAAAAAGAGAATCCTAAAGTGATTTCTTTATAATGGGTGTGTTCCTTATCTTATCCTAGTGTCTAAACTCTTCTCCATGGCTGGACCCCCAAATAATATTCCTTTACGTGCTAAGGGGTATCTAGAGAGTGGGATAGGTTTAATAACTACCCTAACCCTAACGCGTACCCTAACCCTAACCCCTACCCTAACCCTAACACGTACCCTAATCCTAACCCGTACCCTAAACCGAGCCCTAACCCTAACACTAACCCTAACCCTAACCCTAACCCATACCCTACGCCGTACCCGAAACCCTCCCCGAACCCGTACCCTAAGCCATACCCTAAGCCTAACCCTAAGCCTAACACTAACCCTAGGCTACCCTTTACTGCTTCTGCCTCCAATAGATTTCCTAAGCACTAGTGTTTTAAGCAACAGCTTAAAAAGAGAATCCTAATGTGATTTCTTTATAATGGGTGTGTTCCTTATCTTATCCTAGTGTCTAAACTCTTCTCCATGGCTGGACCCCCAAATAATATTCCTTACGTGCTAAAGGGTATCTAGAGAGTGGGATAGGTTTACTAACGACCCTAACCCTAATGCGTACCCTAACCCTAACCCCTACCCTAAACCTAACACGTACCCTAATCCTAACCTGTACCCTAAACCGAGCCCTAACCCTAACACTAACCCTAACCCTAACCCTAACCCATACCCTACGCCGTACCCGCACCCCTCCCCGAACCCGTACCCTAAGACATACCCTAAACCTAACCCTAAGCCTAACCCTAACCCTAGGCTACCCTTGACTGCTTCTGCCTCCAATTGATTTCCTAAGCAGTAGTGTTTTAAGGAACAGCTTAAAAAGAGAATCCTAATGTGATTTCTTTATAATGGGTGTGTTCCTTATCTTATCCTAGTGTCTAAACTCTTCTCCATGGCTGGACCCCCAAATAATATTCCTTTACGTGCTAAGGGGGAGCTAGAGAGTGGGATAGGTTTACTAACTACCCTAGCCCTAACGCGTAACCTAACCCTAACCCCTACCCTAACCCTAACACGTACCCTAATCCTAACCCGTACCCTAAACCGAGCCCTAACCCTAACACTAACCCAAACCCTAACCCTAACCCATACCCTACGCCGTACACGAACACCTCCCCGAACCCATACCCCAAGCCGTACCCTAACCCTAACCCTAAGCCTAACCCTAACCCTAGGCTACCCTTGACTGCTTCTGCCTCCAATAGATTTCCTAAGCACTAGTGTTTTAAGCAACAGCTTAAAAAGAGAATCCTAATGTGATTTCTTTATAATGGGTGTGTTCCTTATCTTATCCTAGTGTCTAAACTCTTCTCCATGGCTGGACCCCCAAATAATATTCCTTTACGTGCTAAGGGGTATCTAGAGAGTGGGATAGGTTTAATAACTACCCTAACCCTAATGCGTACCCTAACCCTAACCCCTACCCTAACCCTAACACGTACCCTAATCCTAACCCGTACCCTAAACCGAGCCCTAACCCTAACCCTAACCCTAACCCATACCCTACGCCGTACCCGAAACCCTCCCCGAACCCGTACCCTAAGCCGTACCCTAAGCCTAACCCTAAGCCTAACCTTACCCTATGCTACCCTTGACTGCTTCTGCCTCCAATAGATTTCCTAAGCACTAGTGTTTTAAGGAACAGCTTAAAAAGAGAATCCTAATGTGATTTCTTTATAATGGGTGTGTTCCTTATCTTATCCTAGTGTCTAAACTCTTCTACATGGCTGCACCCCCAAATAATATTGCCTTACGTGCTAAGGGGTATCTAGAGAGTGGGATAGGTTTAATAACTACCCTAACCCTAATGCGTACTCTAACCCTAACCCCTACCCTAACACTAACACGTACCCTAATCCTAACCCGTACCCTAAACCGAGCCCTAACCCTAACACTAACACTAACCCTAACCCTAACCCATACCCTACGCCGTACCTGAACCCCTCCCCAAACCCGTACCCTAAGCCGTACCCTAAGCCTAACCCTAAGCCTAACACTAACCCTAGGCTACCCTTGACTGCTTCTGCCTCCAATAGATTTCCTAAGCACTAGTGTTTTAAGCAACAGCTTAAAAAGAGAATCCTAATGTGATTTCTTTATAATGGGTGTGTTCCTTATCTTATCCTAGTGTCTAAATTCTTCTCCATTGCTGGAACCCCAAATAATATTACTTTACGTGCTAAGGGGTATCTAGAGAGTGGGATAGGTTTACTAACTACCCTAACCCTAACGCGTACCCTAACCCTAACCCCTACCCTAAACCTAACACGTACCCTAATCCTAACCGTACCCTAAACCGAGCCCTAACCCTAACACTAACCCTAAACCTAACCCTAACCCATACCCTATGCCGTACCCGAAACCCTCCCCGAACCCGTACCCTAAGCCGTACCCTAAGCCTAACCCTAAGCCTAACCCTAACCCTAGGCTACCCTTGACTGCTTCTGCCTCTTATAGATTTCCTAAGCACTAGTGTTTTAAGGAACAGCTTAAAAAGAGAATCCTAATGTGATTTCTTTATAATGGGTGTGTTCCTTATCTTATCCTAGTGTCTAAACTCTTCTCCATGGCTGGGCCCTCAAATAATATTCCTTTACGTGCTAAGGGGTATCTAGAGAGTGGGATAGGTTTAATAACTACCCTAACCCTAACGCGTACCCTAACCCTAACCCCTACCCTAACCCTAACACGTACCCTAATCCTAACCCGTACCCTAAACCGAGCCCTAACCCTAACACTAACCCTAACCCTAACCCTAACCCATACCCTACGCCGTACCCGCACCCCTCCCCGAACCCGTAACCTAAGCCGTACCCTAAGCCTAACCCTAAGCCTAACCCTAACCCTAGGCTACCCTTGACTGCTTCTGCCTCCAATAGATTTCCTAAGCACTAGTGTTTTAAGCAACAGCTTAAAAAGAGAATCCTAATGTGATTTCTTTATAATGGGTGTGTTCCTTATCTTATCCTAGTGTCTAAACTCTTCTCCATGGCTGGACCCCCAAATAATATTCCTTTACGTGCTAAGGGGTATCTAGAGAGTGGGATAGGTTTACTAACGACCCTAACCCTAATGCGTACCCTAACCCTAACCCCTTCCCTAAACCTAACACGTACCCTAATCCTAACCGTACCCTAAACCGAGCCCTAACCCTAACACAAACCCTAACCCTAACCCTAACCCATACCCTACGCCATACCCGAAACCCTCCCCGAACCCGTACCCTAAGCCGTACCCTAAGCCTAACCCTAAGCCTAACCATAACTCTAGGCTACCCTTGACTGCTTCTGCCTCCAATTGATTTCCTAAGCAGTAGTGTTTTAAGGAACAGCTTAAAAAGAGAATCCTAATGTGATTTCTTTATAATGGGTGTGTTCCTTATCTTATCCTAGTGTCTAAACTCTTCTCCATGGCTGGACCCCCAAATAATATTCCTTTACGTGCTAAGGGGTATCTAGAGAGTGGGATAGGTTTAATAACTACCCTAACCCTAACACGTACCCTAACCCTAACCCCTACCCTAAACCTAACACGTACCCTAATCCTAACCTGTACCCTAAACCGAGCCCTAACCCTAACACTAACCCTAACCCTAACCCTAACCCATACCCTACGCCGTACCCGCACCCCTCCCCGAACCCGTACCCTAAGACATACCCTAAACCTAACCCTAAGCCTAACCCTAACCCTAGGCTACCCTTGACTGCTTCTGCCTCCAATTGATTTCCTAAGCAGTAGTGTTTTAAGGAACAGCTTAAAAAGAGAATCTGAAAGTGATTTCTTTATAATGGGTGTGTTCCTTATCTTATCCTAGTGTCTAAACTCTTCTCCATGGCTGGACCCCCAAATAATATTCCTTTACGTGCTAAGGGGTATCTAGAGAGTGGGATAGGTTTAATAACTACCCGAACCCTAATGCGTACCCTAACCCTAACCCCTACCCTAACCCTAACACGTACCCTAATCCTAATCCGTACCGTAAACCGAGCCCTAACCCTAACACTAACCCTAACCCTAACCCATACCCTACGCCGTACCCGAAACCCTTCCCGAACCCGTACCCTAAGCCGTACCCTAAGCCTAACCCTAAGCCTAACCTTACCCTAGGCTACCCTTGACTGCTTCTGCCTCCAATAGATTTCCTAAGCACTAGTGTTTTAAGGAACAGCTTAAAAAGAGAATCCTAATGTGATTTCTTTATAATGGGTCTGTTCCTTATCTTATCCTAGTGTCTAAACTCTTCTACATGGCTGCACCCCCAAATAATATTGCCTTACGTGCTAAGGGGTATCTAGAGAGTGGGATAGGTTTAATAACTACCCTAACCCTAATGCGTACTCTAACCCTAACCCCTACCCTAACACTAACACGTACCCTAATCCTAACCCGTACCCTAAACCGAGCCCTAACCCTAACACTAACACTAACCCTAACCCTAACCCATACCCTACGCCGTACCTGAACCCCTCCCCAAACCCGTACCCTAAGCCGTACCCTAAGCCTAACCCTAAGCCTAACACTAACCCTAGGCTACCCTTGACTGCTTCTGCCTCCAATAGATTTCCTAAGCACTAGTGTTTTAAGCAACAGCTTAAAAAGAGAATCCTAATGTGATTTCTTTATAATGGGTGTGTTCCTTATCTTATCCTAGTGTCTAAATTCTTCTCCATTGCTGGAACCCCAAATAATATTCCTTTACGTGCTAAGGGGTATCTAGAGAGTGGGATAGGTTTACTAACTACCCTAACCCTAACGCGTACACTAACCCTAACCCCTACCCTAAACCTAACACGTACCCTAATCCTAACCGTACCCTAAACCGAGCCCTAACCCTAACACTAACCCTAACCCTAACCCTAACCCATACCCTACGCCGTACCCGAAACCCTCCCCGAACCCATACCCTAAGCCGTACCCTAAGCCTAACCCTAACCCTAGGCTACCCTTGACTGCTTCTGCCTTTTATAGATTTCCTAAGCACTAGTGTTTTAAGGAACAGCTTAAAAAGAGAATCCTAATGTGATTTCTTTATAATGGGTGTGTTCCTTATCTTATCCTAGTGTCTAAACTCTTCTCCATGGCTGGACCCTCAAATAATATTCCTTTACGTGCTAAGGGGTATCTAGAGAGTGGGATAGGTTTAATAACTACCCTAACCCTAACGCGTACCCTAACCCTAACCCCTACCCTAACCCTAACACGTACCCTAATCCTAACCCGTACCCTAAACCGAGCCCTAACCCTAACACTAACCCTAACCCTAACCCTAACCCATACCCTACGCCGTACCCGCACCCCTCCCCGAACCCGTAACCTAAGCCGTACCCTAAGCCTAACCCTAAGCCTAACCCTAACCCTAGGCTACCCTTGACTGCTTCTGCCTCCAATAGATTTCCTAAGCACTACTGTTTTAAGGAACAGCTTAAAAAGAGAATCCTAATGTGATTTCTTTATAATGGGTGTGTTCCTTATCTTATCCTAGTGTCTAAACTCTTCTCCATGGCTGCACCCCCAAATAATATTCCCTTACGTGCTAAGGGGTATCTAGAGAGTGGGATAGGTTTAATAACTACCCTAACCCTAACGCGTACCCTAACCCTAACCCCTACCCTAACCCTAACACGTACCCTAATCCTAACCTGTACCCTAAACCGAGCCCTAACCCTAACACTAACCCTAACCCTAACCCTAACCCATACCCTACGCCGTACCCGCACCCCTCCCCGAACCCGTACCCTAAGCCATACCCTAAACCTAACCCTAAGCCTAACCCTAACCCTAGGCTACCCTTCACTGCTTCTGCCTCCAATTGATTTCCTAAGCAGTAGTGTTTTAAGGAACAGCTTAAAAAGAGAATCCTAAAGTGATTTCTTTATAATGGGTGTGTTCCTTATCTTATCCTAGTGTCTAAACTCTTCTCCATGGCTGGACCCCCAAATAATATTCCTTTACGTGCTAAGGGGGAGCTAGAGAGTGGGATAGGTTTACTAACTACCCTAGCCCTAACGCGTAACCTAACCCTAACCCCTACCCTAACCCTAACACGTACCCTAATCCTAACCCGTACCCTAAACCGAGCCCTAACCCTAACACTAACCCAAACCCTAACCCTAACCCATACCCTACGCCGTACACGAACACCTCCCCGAACCCATACCCCAAGCCGTACCCTAACCCTAACCCTAAGCCTAACCCTAACCCTAGGCTACCCTTGACTGCTTCTGCCTCCAATAGATTTCCTAAGCACTAGTGTTTTAAGGAACAGCTTAAAAAGAGAATCCTAATGTGATTTCTTTATAATGGGTGTGTTCCTTATCTTATCCTAGTGTCTAAACTCTTCTCCATGGCTGCACCCCCAAATAATATTGCCTTACGTGCTAAGGGGTATCTAGAGAGTGGGATAGGTTTAATAACTACCCTAACCCTAATGCGTACTCTAACCCTAACCCCTACCCTAACACTAACACGTACCCTAATCCTAACCCGTACCCTAAACCGAGCCCTAACCCTAACACTAACACTAACCCTAACCCTAACCCATACCCTACGCCGTACCTGAACCCCTCCCCAAACCCGTACCCTAAGCCGTACCCTAAGCCTAACCCTAAGCCTAACACTAACCCTAGGCTACCCTTGACTGCTTCTGCCTCCAATAGATTTCCTAAGCACTAGTGTTTTAAGCAACAGCTTAAAAAGAGAATCCTAATGTGATTTCTTTATAATGGGTGTGTTCCTTATCTTATCCTAGTGTCTAAACTCTTCTCCATGGCTGGACCCTCAAATAATATTCCTTTACGTGCTAAGGGGTATCTAGAGAGTGGGATAGGTTTAATAACTACCCTAACCCTAACGCGTACCCTAACCCTAACCCCTACCCTAACCCTAACACCTACCCTAATCC